>NC_091070.1:17346250-17678437 GCF_032405125.1 Capricornis sumatraensis | reverse complement strand
TGTATTTGAGGACATACTGTTGAATATTTAAAATGCCATGCTTAGGGATTTGACTGTTAATTCTGAGGCACTGAACTTTGGGCAAGGGAAGTGACATAAACTCTGTGTTTTGGAAAGGTAACTCGAGTGGCTGCATAAAAGATGGATTGGAAAGGGGAATTTTAAGGGCAAGGTGGCCAGTTAGAAGCTTGTTTTCATATTGGAGTTGAAAGATAATGAAAAACCTAAACAGTGCATTTTGGTAGGAATAAATTTGGAGGAATCAGAACCACTGGGATTATTTAGATTTGGAGGATGAGAGAGATTGTTCAAGACCTAGAGTTTGTAGCTGAGTGGGAGGAAAATTGGGCGATAACTGAAATGGATAATACGGGAAGAAGAACAGGTTTGGTGGGGAAGATGACAGTCTGGATTTTGGACATTGTTAAAATTGAGGTAAACATCCACTTGGGGATACCTAGCAAGCAGTTAGAAATAGTTTGGAGTTCAGAGAGAGGTTAGTAATAGAGACAAAAATTTGGTTATCATTTGTGGTGTCATTCATTTAATATGCAAATGTTTATTTAGTGCCTACTAGCTGCTTACAGAGAAGCTTGCATAAAAGCCCTGAAAGCTCATAGAAAAGACAGTCTCAGAGCTTCATAGTATCAGAAATGACTCTTGGAGACCTAAATTCCTTATTAATTACATACAGTACTCTGCCAGGCACCAGGTGATGGGTTCTGGGTGCTAGGAGATAAAGTAGTGAACAAGACAAACTAGTTCTTGTCCTTGTTTATGGAGCTTACAATTTGTAAACAAGCTTGCCCTTTTTTATGACAGCTAGACAAAAAGTGAATACTATATAAAAACAAAAGAATTAGAAATTGTGATGGGTGCTGTAATGGAGACAGTAGGGATGGATAGAAAGTAAAACTGGGGTTGTGGGGAACCTTCCTGGGATAAAGTGATCAGGCATACATAACCTTTTTATGTGAGTTGATGGCTGAACAGAGCCCTGAAGAATGAAAAAATAGCTAACCAATAGAAGAGAAAGCATTCCTGGGTAGAGGAAATGACACGTGCAAATCGCTAGCGTAGGAAAGAGCTAAATGTGTTCAAGGAACTAAGGGAGAGCCATTTGGTGGAGCTTGGTGAGTAAGTAATAGAGAACAACTCTGGAATGTCTTTGGAGAGGCAGGAATGGATCACGTAGGTCCTTATAGGCCTGGATAAGGATTTTGGATTTTTTCCAGATATATTGGGAAGCCACATGAAGAAAATGTGAAAATTCATAGTTTAAGATGACATTGAATGATGCGAAGAGAACAGAATGAAGGGAAGCAAAGAATAGAAGCAGGGAGACCAGTTAGGAGGCAGTAACAGTACTTTAAGGCAAGAGTTGGCCTGGAGTAGAGTAGAGGCAGTAGAAGTAGGTGGGTTAGAGATAGACTCAAGTCCAGACTTGTAGCTGGACTGCATACTGGGAGCAAAGGAAAGAAGTTATAAAAGTAACTTCTAAATGGGGTGAATGATGGCCTTCCCTTGAGTGGCGAGGGTTGTGGTCAGAGGGGCTGGCAGAGGACAATGGGAAACAGGGTTGGGAGAGAATTCATTTTGAATATGTTAAATTTGAGATATTAAAACATCAGGTAGAGATGTCAAATAAGCAATTATATGTACAAGTTTGTAGCTCAGAGGAGATATCTAGGCTATAGGTTAAAATTTTGGAGACCATGTCATTTAAAGCCATGTGTTCACACTAGGAAGAGAATATAATGTAGTAAGAGAAGAGGGCCTGCAAACTCCTGAGGAACATTAGTATTTAGAAGGTGAGTAGAGGAAGAATATAGGAGTTATCAGAGAAGACTGGAGGAGTGGCCAATGAGGTAGGATTAAAATGAGAATCTTAGAGGCAAAAGACTAAAGTGTTTGTGGAAGGAGGCAATGCTTGTAAGGGAAAATATCAGTTCTGACTCTGATTGCAAGTGACCAATTTACTTGAGGAGAAGAGGAATTTATAACAAGGATGTGGGCAGCTCACAGGATCAAAGGAAATGCTGAAGGCCCTGGCTTTGAAAAGGACAGAAATCTGAGCATCCCCAGGGGAAGACTGATGATTGCAGTACTGGAATGAACAGGTTGCTATAGCAGTTTTCACCTTTTAGTTAGTTACTTCTTTTAGAGTTCATGTTCTAAGTTAAAGTATCTGATGAACATATCAGTTGACTGCCCAACAGTTGATTAAGATAGGAAAGAACACCTTATTCTACAGTCCCACCAAGAATGTATACAGTGAGGGAGGGGTAGATCCCCAAACAAAATGTGGATCTTGTCACCTAAACAGGGGGAATGAATGTGGAACAATCAAAAATAATAGTTGTCCTTTGCAAAGTTTAAGTAAGATGAAAACAGTAAAGTATCCATTAAATTTGGCAGCATGAAGATCATTGGCTTTAAATTTGTCTCTGAAGGATTGCAGAGAAATGGGGAGGTGACTGGAATAAAAATCAGGGCCATAGGAATGGGACACCCCAGAACATCCCAGGAAGAGAAGAAGGAACGCCCAGGATGAACGTTGCAGTTTCTGAAATTCATTCTGGCTTCACCGTTCTGTGTTCTTGATGTTTTTGATCAGTCCTCATTACCACTTTATCATTAACATTTAGTTAACTCTCATGCTATATCTTATACTAGATATGATATTAAAAAGTTACTTGATTTTTCTGTTTCTTTACCATTTTATACCAAAACTTCAACTGCTCTTTTATAAACTTTAAACTTTGGTCTTTGTAATTCATTAGCATTAGTAGAATTTTTTGTTTTTTAAGTATTACTGAGTATTGTTCCCTTCTGTATCTGTGGTCAGCCACAGGTAGAAGTGGAGGGAGCTAAGAAGCAGATTGGCACATGGGGAGAGAGATTACTCCTCTCCGTTGAACTTTTGTGCTTTATTTTAACCTTTGTGAGGAGTGACCAGTTGAGGGAGCACAGTGTTTTGCAGTTTCTTCTGTTTTTTCTCATTCTCTCTCCCTCTTACCCTTCTTTACCAAACCGAGTTAAGGTCAAGGCATTTTCTGCCTCCCTCAGGAGGATAAGAACAACACTGGTATTCTGGGCTTTGTATTCTAGAGTGGAATCACATTGCTTTTTGGAGGCTGGCACAATGATGTTCTGTTTCTTTCATGATGCAGAGTATTAAAAGCCCCTGGTCATCTTTCCGTTTGGAATACATGCCCTTCTGTATGGCAGTCAGGACTGAGACAGGAGACCTGGATCAGCTCTGTTCCCTAATTGCTTGATTAGTTTACTTTGGTCTGGTTTTCCCTCCCAGTATTTCTCCATGTAGCCTGCATTGGTTTTAGGCCATATCTACTCTGGGAAATGGTGTTACCACTAATTCCTGTCTAGCATATGAGAGTTCTTCACTGAGGTGTGGGACCAGAAACAGGTTAATTATAAAGACATTTTGTCTTTCTTTGCTGATTGCTGCCTAGTGTGTAGTATTTTCCTTTGCAGATGTTTAGGGAAGTTTGAAACCACTAGACCATTCAGGTATGACCTAAATCAAATCCCTTATGATTATACAATAGAAGTGAGAAATAGATTTAAGGGCCTAGATCTGATAGAGTACTTGATAAACTATGGATGGAGATTCATGACATTGTACAGGAGACAGGAATCAATAACATCCCCATGGAAAAGAAATGCAAAAAAGTAAAATGGCTGTCTGAGGAGACCTTACAAATAGCTGTGAAAAGAAGAGAAGCAAAAAGGAAAGGAGAAAAGTTTAAAAGATATTCCCATTTGAATGCAGAGTTCCAAAGAATAGCAAGGAGAGATAAGGAAGCCTTCCTCAGTGATCAGTGCAAAGAAATAGAGGAAAACAACAGAATGGGAAAGACTAGAGATCTCTTCAAGAAAATGAGAGATACCAACGGAACATTTCATGCAAAGATGGGCTCGATAAAGGACAGAAATGGTATGGACCCAACAGAAGTAGAAGATATTAAGAAGAGATGGCAAGAATACACAGAAGAACAGTACAGAAAAGATCTTCAAGACCCAGATAATCACGATGGTGTGATCACTCACTAAGAGCCAGACATGCTGGAATGTGAAGTCAAGTGGGCCTTAGGAAGCATCACTATGAACAAAGCTAGTGGAGGTGATGGAATTCCAGTTGAGCTATTTCAAATCATGAAAGATGATGCTGTGAAAGTGCTGCCCTCAATATGCCAGCAAATTTGGAAAACTCAGCAATGGCCACAGGACTGGAAAAGATCAGTTTTCATTCCAATCCCAAAGAAAGGCAATGCCAAAGAATGCTCAAACTACCGCACAATTGCACTCATCTCACCCGCTAGTGAAGTAATGCTCAAAATTCTCCAAGCCAGGCTTCAGCAATACGTGAACTGTGAACTTCCAGATGTTCAAACTGGTTTTAGAAAAACCAAAGGAACCAGAGATCAAATTGCCAACATCTGCTGGATCACGGAAAAAGCAAGAGAGTTCCAGTAAAACATCTATTTCTGCTTTATTGACTATGCCAAGCCTTTGTGTGGATCACAAGAAACTGTGGAAAATTCTGAAAGAGATGGGAATACCAGACCACCTGACCTGGTTCTTGAGAAATCTGTATGCAGGTCAGGAAGCAACAGTTTGGGCATGGAACAACAGACTGGTTCCAAATAGGAAAAGGAGTACGTCAAGGCTGTATATTGTCACCCTGCTTATTTAACTTATATGCAGAGTACATCATGAGAAACACTGGGCTGGAAGAAACACAAGCTGGAATCAAGATTGTCAGGAGAAATATCAGTCACCTCATATATGCATATGACACCACCTTTATGGCAGAAAGTGAAGAGGAACTAAAAAGCCTGTTGATGAAAGTTAAAGAGGAGAGTGAAAAGTTGGCTTAAAGCTCAATATTCAGAAAACGAAGATCATGGCATCTGGTCCCATCACTTCATGGCAAATAGATGGGGAAACAGTGGAAACAGTGTCAGACTTTATTTTTTTGGACTCCAAAATCACTGCAGATGGTGATTGGAGCCATGAAATTTAAAGATGCTTACTCCTTGGAAGGAAAGTTATGACCAACCTAGATAGCATATTCAAAAGCAGAGACATTACTTTGCTGACTAAGGTCCATCTAGTCAAGGCTATGGTTTTTCCAGTGGTCATGTATGGATGTGAGAGTTGGACTGTGAAGAAAGCTGAGCGCCGAAGCATTGATGGTTTTGAACTGTGGTGTTGGAGAATACTCTTGAGAGTCTGTTGGACTGCAAGGAGATCCAACCAGTCCATTCTGAAGGAGATCAGCCCTGGGATTTCTTTGGAAAGAATGATGCTAAAGCTGAAACTCCAGTACTTTGGCCACCTCACGCGAAGAGTTGACTCATTGGAAAAAACTGTGATGCTGGGAGGGATTAAGGGCAGGAGGAAAAGGGGACGGCAGAGGATGAGATGGCTGGATGGCGTCACCGACTTGATGGACGTGAGTTTGAGTGGACTCCGGGAGTTGGTGATGAACAGGCAGGCCTGGCATGCTGCGATTCATGGGGTCTCAAAGAGTTGGACATGACTGAGCAACTCAACTGAACTGAAAGGATTTGATAGATTTGCTTGTTTCTTAAGCATTTATGTAAAACTTTGCTTCTGAAGAATTTTATCATTATTTCTGTTAACTGATACGTAAGTAAGCTTAGGGTATATCTATTTCATTTGGGTATTTCAGAGGAGTTTCCTAGGGCCAAGAAGATGAGTAGCTTGCCCAGGTCTCAACCAGAGAAACAGGCAGAATTTATGTTCCTGCTTTAGACACCTTGGATTTTTAATTAAAAACACCTCAACTTTTTTATTAAACTTAGCTTCTTAGTATTAATGCATAATTTGCTGGATGATGTTAAATGTACTGTAGAAAAAGAATACAGTTTATCAAACTTCAGTTCCTAGGATTTATTTGGCTAAAAGCAGAAGGAAAGTTGTTCTCCATATGGTCCTGATCATAGAGATTGCTGTTGTCCTTAATCTACTTTGCTGTTGTTAGAAGTTCTCTCACTACGTGTTCCCAGAACATTTCAGAGCTTCTTAGGTTTTTTGCTTTCGTTTGTGCAAAAGTTTGTGTTGCCTGCATTCTTTTTAACTCTTAGGCTTACTATAGGATAATATATTCAATAATTACAGTGGCAGAATCAATGAATGGGCTTCTAAAAATACAATATGTGCCAGACCAAGATTATTTTCTTTAAGCAGTATGCTTTGATGGCCATAGGGAACCATAGAGGCAGTAAAATTTAGTTGTTACCCAAGATAGAGGGCAAAAGGGTCTGAAAAGTACTATTAGACCAATCCTTGGGTTTCTGAGATCAGTTTGTTTTGTTATAAACTCTTTATCCAGAGCCAAGATTCTTTATGTATGATTTTTGGAAAATATGATTTGATGTGCCTGGCCTTTGTTGCTGACAATTAAGTACCATTATCTCTTTTATTATTTATGATACTAAATTAGTAATTTTTCTGTTCAAAAGGAAATAAGAATACAGATTTTACCAGTCCACCAGGTAAAGGTAGAAAATAAGAATGAACAAATGAATGTCCACATTAAAGGATGTTGCTGCTACTGCTGCCAAGTCGCTTCAGTCGTGTCCGACTCTGTGCGACCCCATAGACAGCAGCCCACCAGGCTCCTCCATCCCTGGGATTCTCCAGGCAAGAACACTGGAGTGGGTTGCCATTTCCTTCTCCAAGGATGCTGAGTGATCCTTTAATCACAGGATACTACTTGGTGTTGCATCTCTAATCTCGTATCTTAATTAACAGCATAAGAAATCCTGAGAAGAAATTTCCTCTGAGACCCATAATTATCTTGAGAATAGCTTCTCTTTGAGTAGAGCTATGCCTTTCACTCTGCATGCATGCTAACTCACTTCTGTTGTATCTTACTGTTTGTGATCCTATGGAATGTAGCCCACCAGACTCCTCTGTCCATGGGATTCCCCAGGCAAGAATACTGGAGTGAGTTGCCTTTCACTCTAGTGTCAAGTAAATTGCATTTGAAGGAAAAACATTGGACACTCCCCCCACCTCACACTTGTAAATTATTTTTATTGTAATTACTCTAAATGTATTCAAACAAAAAGCTAAGTAATCCTTATCCCTCCTATATTGAACCTGATGGCCCTTAACTATAAAATCAAAACAAATTTACAGACAATTCAGTAATAGCAATGGTAAGGTCAGTGGAATTTTAAAAATACATATGCTGAAGCAAGATTGTTTTCTTAAGCAATCTCATGTATCTTGATGGCCATGTATTAAGTAGGTAGGAACCAGATACTTAGTACAATTTAGGTTGTCAGTGTTATGTCCATTGTTATAACGGATTTATATTTTTATTTGTAAGTTGTTGTTTAGTCTCTAAGCCATGTCCAACTTCTGCGATCCCGTGGACTGTAGCCCACCAGGCTCCTCTGTCCATGGGATTTCCCAAGCAAGAATACTGGAATGGGTTGCCATTTCTTCCTCCAGGGGATCCTCCTAACCCAAGGATTGAAACTGCATCTCCTGCATTGGCAGGTGGATTCTTTACTCTGAGCCACCAGGGAAGCCCTTATGAGTAAGTATATAGATGTTAACCACAGTAAAACCTAAGAAAATCCAAATTAAATTAAACTTCATATTATGTAGTAGAGATGTTGTTTTACTGAAATGAAATAATATTGAGCATAATACTTGATGCTGGGAAAGATTGAAGACAGGAGGAGAAGGGGACGACAGAGGATGAGATGGTTGGATGGCATCACCGACTCGATGGACATGAGTTTGAGTCAGCTCCGGGAGTTGGTGATGGACAGAGAGTCCTGGTGTGCTGCAGTCCGTGGGGTTGCAAAGAGTCGGACACGACTGAGTGACTAAACTGAACTAAATATTGAACTGAATAGTGGAAAGATTTAGCTTTGGATTCACTAATATACATAATCTATGACTATATTTTAGCTTTAATAATAGCAGTGTGGAGAATATCATACAAGGTAGTGTTTATAATGTGAAGGCATTGTGAAGCAGTTTATGATAATCAGATCTCATATTCATCTAAAACTGACCAGAAGTCCTTGAACGCCAATTTCAGTGAGGTATTATTTGGTTACTTATTAGAGTTAGAGTTGCCTTATTCAGAAGAAAATAACACAGAATGGAAGGAAAATTTATGCAGATCTTTTAGCTAGTAAGAGACTTGTATCTGGAATATGTAAAAAATTCTTACAAATCAATAATAAAAAGACAACTAAATTTAAAAATCGGCCAATGATCTGAATAAGCATTTCTCCAAAAATGATGTACAAATGGCATATAAGTACATGAAAAGATGCTCAGCGTTATTAGCCATCAGGTTATGCAGCTCAAAACTGCAATGAATTACCACTTCATACCTACTAGAATGGCTGTCTTTAAAAAGATGTAATTTTAAAAAGTGAGGATAGGGAGAAATTGGATACCTCACGCACTACTGGTGGGATTGTAAAGTGGTGCGGCCACTTTGGAAGATAGCCTGGTAATTCTTCAAGAGGGTAAACACAGTTACTGTATCATCTTATCAGTTCTATTCTTAAACGTATACCCAAAAGAATAAAAACATGTTCACACAAAATTTTTCCATATGAATCTTCATAGCAACATTATTGATGATAGCCAAATTGGAAAACAACCCAAATGACCATCAACTGAAAAATGGATGAATAAAACGTATAATATATCCATCCAGTAGAATAATGTAAAAAGAAATTAAGTACTGATACATTCTGTAACACGGGTTAACATTGGAAACATGCTAAGTGAAAGCAACCAAGCACAAAAGATTACATGTATGATTCCATTTATATGAAATATTCAGAATAGGTAAATCCATAGAGACAAAAAATAGATTAGTGGTTGCCTACGCTTGGTCAGGGGAAGTTTGGGGAGGAAATGGGGAGGGATTACTAATGGATTTCCTTTGAGGGGTGATGAAATTGTAAAATTGATCATGGTTATGGTCATATAACTGAATATACTAAAAAAATTAGTTGTACTCTTCGAGTGAATTGTACGATATGTGAATTACCTCTCAGTGAAGCTGTTATGTAAAAAAACATTTGAATTGTGCTTGAAATCTCTTAAATGGGTAATTTGAATTGAGACTAGAAATAGCTCAATGTACATAGCAGGTTGCTGTGTTAAAGATGAGATCCATCCAGTACACTTGATAAGGTACTGAGTGCTCCAGTACAGATTCTTTTGAGGTCATCTGCCTGTTGTATTGCAACCTACTTGTCTTTCTTTTATTTATACAGCAAACATACAAACCACAAACTGGGCAACAAATTGTATGGTAGAACTCAGTTGTTGTTCAGTCGCTCAATTGTGTCCAACTCTTTGCAACCCCATGGACTACAGCACGCCAGGCTTCCCTGTCCATTGCCAGCTCCCGGAATTTACTCAAACTCATGTCCATTGAGTCAGTGATGCCATTCAACCATCTCATCCTGTCGCCCCTTCTCCTTCTGCCCTCAATCTTCTCCAACATCAGGGTGTTTTCCAGTGAGTTGGCTTTTTGCATCAGGTGGCCAAAGTATTGGAGCTTCAGCTTCAGCATCAGTCCTTCCAGTGAATATTCAGAGTTGATTTCCTTTAGGATTGACTGGTTTGATCTTGCTGTTCAAGGGACTCTCAAGAGTCTTCTCTAGCACCACAGTTCAAAAGCATCAATGCTTCTGCACTCAGCCTTTTTTATTGTCCAGCTCTCACATTCATACATGACTACTGGAAAAACACAGAACTCAGTTATAATATGGATACTAATTTGTTCCAGAAAATGCATAGGTGTTAATTTTTTTGAAATAATCATTGGAAATGAAAACACTAAAATGAAATGTCACAGATAACCATGAACCCTTGAGAAATGGTGATCTAGAGATGGCTCTTAAACTATAAGAGAGGTGGCAGCTCCCTTCTCTAAATTATTATAACAGATTTGTAAAATTGTCTAAAATCTAGTATATCTGATTTTTTCCCCTTGTTTGGTATACATATTCATATGCTTAATTTTAAAAAATTTTTTATTAGTAAGGATATCAGAAATGGAGCCAGTACCATCAGTTTCTAAGAAAACTAACAAATATAAAGGACAGTAAATAGTTGTCTAGTTTCTTAGAGATTTTACAATCCTAAAATCTTAAAGTTGGAGGAACCCTAAGGATAACCTAAGCAAACATTTGATAGTTTTTTGGCTTCTTGAAATGAGCTGAGATTGGGGAAAAGGAATTCTTAAATCCTGAAGATTCAAGACCAGACCTAGAGGGATTTAATTACTACTTTTGCTAACTTACTCTGGGTGGGAATGCTGGCTCTGCAGCTTAATAATTTGGACAAATAATTGTACTAAACCTTGGTTCCTTCTTCTGTGAAAAGAGGGATTGGTAAACTACATTGAGCAGTTATAGTGTTAAGTGAGAAAAACATGTAAAGGGAAAAGTCAGATTTACGACACTTAATTTTATGTGATAAACGTAAAGCAAGCCTTTTCATTTACATTTTATAAGTTTTTTTTTTATGATGAAAATGAGGATTTCTGGAAGCCAGCAATGGGAAGAGGACTGATCCAACAGGGCAATAAACATTTATTTACGTACTTCTAAATGCCTTTTTTGGTAGAGTAAGTCTTTCTTGTTCTGACTTTCCATTCTACCTTGGTATGTATTGAAAACTCCCATTCTTGATATATTTTATACTGTATGCTTACTTTGTATATAATAGTGCTCCCAATTTTAGCAAAAATTGTACAAAATAAAGCAGACTTATTTTCCAAAATCTGAAAGAAAAGTTAAGTTTTAAGAAAATAAGAATTTAGAGGATGGGAGATAAGATGGCACGATAGAAGGACCTTGAGTTCACCCACTCTCATGAACACACCAAAATCACAACTCACTGCTGAACAATCATCAGTGAAAAAGACTGGAACCTACCAAAAAGACATTTTACATCCAAAGACAAGGAAGAAGCCACAAGACGATAGGAGAGGCACACTCTTGATATAATCAAATCCCATACTCCCCAGGACAGCAGCCCACAAACTGGAGCATAATTATATTGCAGAAGTTCTCCCACAGGAGTAAGAGTTCTGAGCTCCAAGTTAGGCTACCCATCCTGGGGATCTGGCATCTGAAGGGGGAGCACCTGGAGCATTAGGGTCTTCATTTCTGGAGCTCCACAGGACTGAGGGAAACAAGAGACTCCACTCTTGGAGGGTGCATATAAGGTCTCACATGCACCAGAACCTAGGGCAGAGGCAGTGACTTCTTAGGAACCTGGACCAGACCTACCTGTTGGTCTTGGAGGGTGTCTCTGGGAAGCGGGCAATGACTGCAGCTGACCCTGAGGAGGTCAGCACTGTTGGCAGAGATATAGGGGCATATGCATCTGTGTGAACTCTTGCTGGCAGCTGACATCTTGCTTGGGTCATTACCACCAAGACCTGGCCCCACCCAACAGCCTATCGTCCTGGGATGCCTCATGCCAAGCAACAGGGCAGGAACACAGGCCCACGTATCAGCAGATAGGAAGACTTCCTGATCCCACAGCCACCTTGCCCCTTGACTCAGCCCTGCCCACCAGGTAGACACCAGTTCAGTTCAGTCTCTCAGTCGTGTCCAACTCTTTGTGACCCCATGAATCGCAGCACACCAGGCCTCCCTGTCCATCACCAACTCCCGGAGTTCACTCAGACTCACGTCCATTGAGTCAGTGATGCCATCCAGCCATCTCATCCTCTGTCATCCCCTTCTCTTCCTGCCCCTAATCCCTCCCAGCATCAGAGTCTTTTCCAATGAGTTAATTCTTCGCATGAAGTGGCCAAAGTACTGGAGTTTCAGCTTTAGCATCATTCCTTCCAAAGAAATCCCAGGGCTGATCTCCTTCAGAATGGACTGGTTGGATCTCCTTGTAGTCCAAGGGACTCTCAAGAGTCTTCTCCAACACCACAGTTCAAAAGCATCAATTCTTCGGTGCTCAGCCTTCTTCACAGTCCAACTCTCACATCCATACATGACCACAGGAAAAACCATAGCCTTGACTAGACGGACCTTAGTCGGCAAAGTAATGTCTCTGGTTTTGAATATGCTATCTAGATTGGTCATAACTTTTCTTCCAAGGAGTAAGCGTCTTTTAATTTCATGGGATAATCACCATCTGCAGTGATTTTGGAGCCCCCAAAAATAAAGTCTGACCCTGTTTCCACTGTTTCCCCATCTATTTGCCATGAAATGATGGGACCGGATGCCATGATCTTCGTTTTCTGAATGTTGAGCTTTAAGCCAACTTTTTCGCTCTCCTCTTTCACTTTCATCAAGAGGCTTTTTAGTTCCTCTTCACTTTCTGCCATGAAGGGTGGTATCATCTGCATATCTGAGGTTATTGATATTTCTCCCTGCAATCTTGATTCTAGCTTGTGTTTCTTCCAGTCCAGCGTTTCTCATGATGTACTCTGCATATAAGTTAAATAAGCAGGGTGACACCAGAAGCAAGAAAACTACAACCCCACAGTCTGTGGAACTGAGTCTGCAAATACTTATCAGAACCTGCTCTGGGACCAGATGGGTGCTGGCCCTCGGGTGACAAGAGGAGAGTGTACTGCTGGGACACAGAGGACATCCCCTGCAAAGGGCCACTTTTCCAAGGCTGAGAAACGTAACTAACCTACCACATACACAAAAATTCAAACAGAAATTTAGACAAAATGAGATGGCAAAAATTATGTTCCAGACAGAGGAGTAAGATGAAACCCCCAAACATCAACTAAGTAAAGTGGAAAAAGGAAGCAGTCTGCCCAAGAAAGAGTTTAGAGTAATGACTGTAAAGATAATGGAAGACCTCAGGGAAAGAATAGATGCACAGAGTGAGAAGTTACAAGAAGTTTTTAACAGAGTTAGGAAATATAAAGACCAGCCAGCCAGAGTTGTAGAAGACAATAACTGAAATGAAAAACACAATAGAAGGAAATCTGTAGCAGAATAAATGAGGCGGGATGGATCAGGGAGCTGGAAGAAAGAGTGGTGGAAATCACTGCTGCAGAACAGAAAAAAAGAATGAAAAAAAAATGAGGCTAGTTTTAAGAGACCTTTGGGACAACATCTGACACACTAACATTCCCATTATAGGGGTCCCAGAAGGAGAAGAGAGAAAGGGCCTGAGAAAATACCTGAAGAGATAATAGCTGAAAACTTCCTAATGGGAAAGGAAGCAGTCACCCAAGTCCAGGAAGTGCAAAGAGTCTCATACAGGATTAACCCAAGGAGGAAGATGCCAAGACACATAGTAATCAAAGTGACAAAAAGTAAAGGTAAACAAAATATTGAAAGCAGCAAGGGCTAAGCAACAACATACAAAGGAACTCCCACAATGTTATCAGCTGATTTTTCAGTAGAAACTCTGCTGGCCAGAAGGGAGTGGCATGATACATATTAAGTGAATAAAAGGAAGAAACTGCAAACAAGAATGCTCTACCCAGCAAAGTTCTTGTTCAGATTTGATGGAGAATTCCAACTTTATAGGCAAGCAAAAGCTAAAGTGATTCATCACCACCAAACCAGGCTACACCAAACGCTAAAGAAACTTGTCTAGGTGGAAAAGAAAGAGCCATAACTAGAAAAAGAAAATTACGAAATACGAAAGCTCACTCGTAAAGGGAAACATCCAGTAATGGTAGGAAATCATCTACACACAGACTAGTAGGGAAGTTAAAAAAGAAATTATCTGTATCCACAATAAGCAGTTAAGGGATACACAAAACAATTAGATGTAAAATATGATATCGAAACCAGTAATCGTGAGAGGAGGAGAGTAAAAATGCAGGATATCTAAAATGCATTTGAAATTAAGATAACGGAATCATGTCTGTGTGTGTGTGTGTGTGTGTGTGTGTGTGTGTGTGTGTGTGTGTGTGTATGTATATATATATATATATATATATAGAGAGAGAGAGAGAGAGAGAGAGAGACTACTATACCAAAACCTCATGGTAGGGACTTTCTTGGTGGTCAGTTGGCTGAGAATCTGCCTTCCAAAGCAGAGGATGCAGGTTTGATCACTGGTCCAAGAACTGAGATCCCACAAGCCATGACACAGCTAAGCCACGTGCTACAAGTAGAGAAGGCTGTGCGCTGCGGCGAAGAGCTTGCCCACTGCGGCAAAGACCCAGCGCAGCCAAAAAGCAAAATGAAAACAAAACAAACCTCATGGTTATTGCACACCAAAAATCTATAATAGATAAATACACACAAAAAATGAAAAAGAAATCCAAACACAACACTGAAGATAGTCATGAAGAAAGTAAGAATTTAAGTGAGGGAAACAGCTTCATGAGGGTCCCAAGAGTTCTGTTTTTTTGGGAAACACTGTTCAAATTTTGACTGTATAACAATCTTTTATACAAAATTGAGAAATTAAGAAAAATGTTACACCAGCCTACCACCACCCACCCAGTACAGCGACTATCATGGCTGTATGAATTTCCTTTTACTTTTTCCTGTGCATGTCGTAACTGGTTTTAATGACAGCAAATGTATCACTTTGTATTTTGTTTTTGTAATTTAATGTCATTAACATTTTTTGTTGTTGCTTTGTTTTGATAACTATTTTTAAGTGACAGTGTCATACCATATTCAGCCATTACTTAAATGAATATATATGTGTATTTATATGTTGCTTATAGTGTTATTTATATCACAGATGATAAGGTGAAATTCTTTGGGCATACAGCTTTTTCCATATTTGAAACCTTGCTTATTTTTTATTTTAAAATTTATTTTATTGAAGTATAGTTGATTTACAGTGTTGTGTTTCTGCTGTACAGCATGACTCGTTATATATATGTATATATATAACACATGTATATATGTATATATATGAACACATGTGTTCATATTCTTTTCCACTGTGGTTTATTACAGGATATTGAATATAGTTTTGTGCTATACAGTAGGACCTTGTTGTTTATCCATTCTATATATAATCATTTGCATCTGCTAATCCCAATCCATTTCTCCCCTACCTACTTCTCCCTTGGCAACCACAAGTCTGTTCTCTGTGTTCTTAGAATAGATTCTTAGTAGAAATTCTACGTCAAAGTATGACTTTTTATGGGTTTTGATACATGTTGGGCTTGTTCTATTTTAAAACAAGTGTTTGGGGCTGAATTCTTTACTTGCTGTTGTGATTTGGGGGTATATAAAGAAGTGGCTTTGTTTTTTTAGCTACATTTTCCTGCTGCTCTGAAGTTTCTCTCTCTTGTTTTTCCTTTTTTAGGCGACATTGATTACCCAGCCAGCACAGCATCTTACAGGAAAAGCATATCACTTCCTAGGGGAATATGAGCACAACAGGAAGGTGTCATTGACTCTGAATTAAGATTTTAACCTGTCCCCTGAACAGCTACAGAATTTGGAAGCTGAATCAATGTTATCAGATGAGTTAGAATCCAAACCAGAGGTGAGCCCAGACAACTGGTTTCTTTTTCTTTTGGTGGGCTGTGTTAGAGAGTTTGTTCTTAATTCAAGAGTCAGCAAATGTTTTCTGTAATGGGCCAGGTAGTAAATATTTTAAGTTTTGTAGGTCATATGGTTCTGGTTATAAATACTAGTTTGTTAGTTTTCTGTTACTAATTGCTTTCTCAAAAATTTAAAACTTCACTTCTTACCTTTTATGACTTTTTATATTTGTTAGTTTTGGGGCTTCCCTTGTGGTTCAGCTGGTAAAGAATCCGACTGCAATGTGGAAGACCTGGGTTTGATCCCTGGGTTGGGAAGATCCCCTGGAGAAGGGAAAGGCTACCCACTCCAGTATTCTGGCGTGGAGAATTCCATGGACTGTATTGTCCATGGGGTTGCAAAGAGTTGGACATGACTGGGAGGCTTTCACTTTCACATTTGTTATTTAAATAAGTATAAATTATTATACATTTAGATAATATAATGACAAAATTTATTTTTTATATGGCATATATATGTACACATATGTAAATCTTTACTACCACAAACCATGTTAATTAATTTTGTATAAATATAATTATATTGATTATATAATTGTATATATTAATAAGTTTTCTTTTTAAATGTGATTAAGGGATTTAAACAATTTTTATTCATTTTTCTCATTCTAATTTTAGAATATTTGTGTTGTTTAGTAGAAAGATAGCTAAATTTGGAATCATGTTACCTAAGTATAAATGTGACCTTGGACTAGTGACTTAGTGTCTTCATCTTGATTTATTACCTTTAAAATACATGCAATTTTACTGAGTTCAGTGAGGATTAAAAGAGCCAATACACAGAAAAGTGCTTTATAAGGTATATTATAATCATACACATTGTTGCAGTTGAATTTGTAATAGCCACTATTTATAATTATAATTATTTTTATCATTTCTCTGTTTTGTGAAAGGTTATTACTTTCCATATCATTCAACTTTTGTCTAGAATAGAACATTTGATAAAAATAACATAATATTTTGTAGTTAATCTGATTTTTCTATGAATAAGGTGGATAGTAGTGAGCAATCAAGACTTAATTATCAGTACATAGTCTCCTTTTGGTAAATTCAGAAGTTTAGATATATTTCTGACAACCTGTATTATTTGTTGTCTCCACATCCCCACCTTCCCCTCCAGCTCCTGGTACAGTTTGTTCAGAATACGTCCATCCCCCTAGGACAGGGGTTAGTAGAATCAGAAGCTAAAGACATAACTTGCTTGTCCCTACTTCCAGTGACTGAAGCCTCAGAATGCAGTCGGCTAATGTTACCAGGTAAAAATTAGTGCCATCAAAGATAAGATAAACAAGACTTAAAAGAACTTAGCCTGCTCTGTGGTACTGGTGGAATGGGATAACTGACTTTATAACTGACTGTAAACTGTGGAAACTGTAAAAATTAGAGGAGTCATGGCGAAAGGCAACCACGGGAGTCATAAGTGCATTGGTAGTTTATTTGTTTAATTTTTTGGCTATGCAGTGCAGCCTGTGGTATCTTAGTTCCCCAACCAGGAATTGAACCTGGGTCCTCAGCATTGAGAGCGTGGTGTCCTAACCACTGGACTGTCAATTACCTGCACCAATAGTTTAAGTCATAAGAACAGATATGAACACCCATAGAGTGAGAGTGAGAAGAAAAGGAGGCCAAGACAGAACCGCATGGAACTTAAGGTACCTATTCAAGGTGCAGGGTGAGGCAGGAGAGCCTGTGGAGGAGGGAATAAAGAGAGGCTAGAGCAATAGGAGGAATACTGGCGTGAAGTGCAGGCATAGAACCCAAGGGAATGGTCAAGTTGACAAATGCTTCTAAGAGGCTAGTGATATAGGGACCATCCCAATAAGATAGGCTTCCCTCATAGCTCCGTTGGTAAAGAATCTACCTGTAGTGCAGAAGACCCGAGTTCAATTCCTGGGTCGGGAACATGCCCTGGAGAAGGAAATGGCAACCCACTCCAATATTCTTGCCTGGAGAATTACATGGACAGAGGAGCCTGGCAGGCTACAGTCCATGGAGTTGCAGGAGTCAGACTAAACCACCAGCAGTGCCATAGGATCGGTGAAGACATTATTGCCCTAGGCAGGACATGTTCCTTGGAGAGGGAATGGAAAGCCAGGCTGTAGCAGGTTAAGATATCACTGCAAGGGTGAGTCTAGTTGAGGAAGTATACTTTCTAAAAGTTATCTTGCTATGGGAAGGAAAAAGAGAAGGACATAAAGTAGATTAAAAAGTTAACTTTTAAGATTTGAGATATTAGAGGGTGGTTTTGTGTTAAGGGGAAAGAGCCCATTAGAGAATCCATGAACAGAAAGAGTGGGTAATTGATAAGGAGGCTCCAGGAGAGGTAGGAGGAAGTAGTAGAATGCTGAGCATGGGTAGTGAGATTAGCTTTGTATGAAAAGAAGGAGATCCCATCGCTTGACTACCAGCAAGAAAAGTATTATTTTTGGATGCAGTGAATTCTTTATTTTCTGGAAATTGAAATATTTAAAATTTGGAATATTAATGTTAAATCAGGTGAGGGTCATCCGTTATGACAACTTATTTGTTATAAAATCTTTTGGTTACTGTCCTCTAGTGGTGTTCTTTTCTCTCTGATTTTTTTTTTTTTTTCTCTCTGATTTTTGAAATGACTTAAGGGCAGATATATTCAACCAGTGTTGATTTAAAGTGTTTCTATCTAGCTCCTATCTTTCCCACATCTTCTGTCTCTCAACTCCCATTTTTCTACTGGCATGTTGGTAGTCTTTCCAAATCCTTGTGGATTTTGAATATGTGAAAATTTCCATGTGCTAATAAGTGTTGCTCTTCATGAGGATTTCCCCCCTAAATTTTCTCTCCTAATTTTAATTTATTGGATAAATATTTTTTAACAATAATGAAGTGAAAACAGAAACAAGAGCATCCATATTCTTTTCTACATTGCCTTCTTTTAGTTTTAACTTTGATTTAAAATATTTTAGACAGCTAGATATAGATAATAGTAAAGGAAAACCCAAGTACTCACCTCCTAGCTCATGAAACATATTATTAGAACCACAAACATATCTGTACATACCTCGCTAACCTCATTCCCCTCCCTTCTAAATATGTGTGGATATATAACCTACATATTTTTAGTTGGGATACGTGCTAGACACATAAAAGCACAAAACTATATGGATATACATTTTTAAAGAGTTATTAAGGAAGGAGATACCCACCACCCAGTCAAGAAGGAGAACATTGTCAGGTTTCAGGCCTTCCATGGGTTTCTCCTTGATAAAGAAAACCTCTGTTCTTCCATATTTCACCACTGTCCTCAATTTTTTAACAATTAATTTTTTGTTTTCTAAATCCTGGAGAAGGGAAAGGCTACCCACTCCAGTATTCTGGCCTAGAGAATCCCATGGACTGAATAGTCTGTTGGGTCGCAGAGTTGGACATGACTGAGCGACTTTCACTTCACTTTACTTTCTAAGTTTAATCCCCCAGGTCTCATTCCAGAAAATAAAGAATTCATTGCATCCCAAAATAATACTTTCCTTGCCAAGTCAAGTAGACTTTAAATGAGTGGAATCATATGAATGTATCTTGTTGTACCTTTCTTCTTTTACTCTATGTTTGTGAGATTCATCCTTGTGTATAGCTGTGGTTTGTTTGGTTTCATTGCTGTATACTGTTCTATGAGTATGCCACAACTTATTGATCCATGCCACTGTTGATGAATATAGAGCTATTTTCCAGCATCATATTATGACAAACAGTGCTGCTATGAACTGTATTTAAGAACAGGCTTTTTCTCTGTGTGTGTGGTAAAATATATATAGAATAAAACTTGCCATTTAACCAATTCAGTGGCATTAAGTTCATTTACTTTGCTGTGCAACTTCATTAGGCTTTACAATGGCAGTGCTGTGCCTAGGCTTCTACTTTATTCCTATAATCTTATCGGTTATCTCCTTCAAAAAAGAGACAAATGTAACCTGCATTCTATGAGGATGAATGAAACCCCTGAAAACATTGGATGCTTTAGCACAGTAGTGTAATTCTGCATTATGTTGCAATTAGAATCTTTGGAAATTCATCCCCTCCCCTAGAATAAAGCTCTAGAAGCAAGTCTTCTGAATTATTTCTTTACATCTGGTATAAATCCAGAACCCTCATGAAACATGTTGATGATTCTATAGTTTCAATTGTGTTGTAGGCTGTGATTTTTCCCTTAATGACTCACCAGACCTCTCAAATACATGTTACAAAAATTAAAAAGTGACAACTTTTCCCAAGAAAAACAGTTTAAAATTTAAATCCTATTCTTGAGTTAATATTTACTTTGCCTCAAAAAGACAAAGGTCTATAATGTCCAGGTGTGGATGGTTTTTTATTAGTTACTGCCAACCGCCAGAGGAGTCTGCCCCTCGCATTTTGATTGATGTCCTTTAGAGCTTTAGCTGCCTTTCACACTCTCTTCTTTTCTCAGGCAGATTTTACATTCATAAAATGAAAATGCTATCTGCTCCTATAAGGGTGTTAGTTTCTAAGTGATGTTACAAGGGTGTTAGGTACTGTGTATCAAAATGGTGAACTCCTTGGAGATAGCTACTACATAAAGCTGTGGTATTTTCCCTTTACTAGATGATACTGCAAGTCATACGAACTCCTCCAAGGAGGTTCCTTCCTCGGCTGTGTTGAGAAGCCTTCAGGTGAATGTGGGTCCAGACGGAGAAGAGACGAGGGCTCAGACTGTACAGAAGTCTCCAGAGTTTTTGTCCACTCCAGAGTCCCCTAGCTTGTTGCAAGATCTACAACCAAGTGATAGCACTTCTTTTATTCTTCTTAACCTAACAAGAGCAGGTATTCTTTATTTTCTTCTGACCTGTACTCATGCTTAAGAGAAAAACTTGGAGGCGGGGTGGGAGGGTGGGGAGGAATAATTAGTCATACTTAAAATGGAAAGAAGCTATTATTATTATTTTGGAGAATTGGTGTAGTTTGGTGATCAGTTGAACATATAGAGGAAAAAGGCAGACTCTAAGATGACTTAACATTTTCTTGTTTGGGGGAGTTAAGTGGTATGTTTAGCTAGATGGTGCACACAGAATAGGAACGGGGGAGAATGATTTTTGCCTGTTGATGTTGAGATTTCAGAGGAACACTTAGGAGGAGAGTTAGAAATAGGAATCCAGAGTTCTAGAGAGGTGTGGTGTGAAATAAGTAGTTTTTAGTGCTTACCAGCATTTGGGAGGTATATGAAACAAAGCATGAATTCTTTGATTCAGGAGTAGTCTGGAGCATAAACAGAAATGAGGGCACATCTGGGACCCTGAAAAAAATTTTAAGGGAGTGATAGAAGAATGAGAAGGAGCCAGTAGAGAGAGATCAAGAAAACTGAATGAGAATGATGTGGGGGAAGCCACATTTAGTATCTTTTCTTCTGTAAATCATACCAAATACTACAAATTGGGCCAGGGAGATGAGGACTGGGAAGTGTATATCTGGTGAACTTAACAAGAGCAGTTGTTACTGAGGTAGGAGAGATGGAACCTAGAGTTAAAAGAGGTGGGGAGTGGACAGCAGGTGAGAAAGTAGATACATAAGTTAGAAGTTAAGAAACTTCAAGAAACATGACTTTGAAGGAATAGGTGAGAAGGTGATATTTAGAGTCGTACTTGAGATTTTCTATAAAAAAGAAAAATGTGGGAGAGGTTTGAGCTTAGACAGATTGAAAGGCTGAAAGGGAAGCTGTAAGGTGGCCACTAAGGAGGAATGGGTTTGAAGGTGGAGAGGAGATAACTAAAAGATAGGATTGGATCCTAGAGGTAAGGGTTAGCTGGGTTGCTAGGAAACATACTTTGCCTCTGAAACAGGAGGAGGTAAGATAAAGACTAGTCTCTCAGCTGGGAGTAGAGAGTTGATAACCTAATCTTGGATGAGAACAGAAGCTTGAGGTGAGACTTGAAAGTCTGGAATAGCTGATTCAGGACATGGAGAGTTTCTGAGCCAGGGGCAATCAAAGGGATTACTTGATGGTTAACTTGCATATATCCTCTTGTTTCTTCCAGGTCTGGGCTCTTCAGCCGAACACTTGGTATTTGTACAAGATGAGGCAGAGGATTCAGGGAATGATTTCCTCTCCAGTGAGAGCACAGACAGTAGCATTCCCTGGTTCCTCCGGGTTCAGGAGTTGGCCCACGACAGTTTGATTGCTGCTACTCGGGCACAGCTAGCAAAGAATGCAAAAACCAGCAGCAATGGTGAGACCCCTGTGTTATTTTCCTTTCCAGTATTCTGTTCAGAGATTTTGATAAGACAATGGCTATCTTTTGAGTTGCATATAATCCAGATTACTTTATTGATGAGAGCAGAAGGCTAGAAATGTGTAAATTGCTTATCTTATTTTCTATAGAATAACTCAGCCATGACAGGTTCGTATGCAGAATCAACTAACAATTGTCAGCTTTAAATAATGTTACCGAAGCCTTTTTAACAGAAAAAATTTTTTCACAGATCTTGGTGTTATCTTCAGTTAATTTTGTACTGTTCTTTATACTTGAGATTTTTACACCATTATGAAATCAAATGGCTTTATCAATAGACATAAAACTATAAAACAGATAAAAATGAAATTAATATTAAATCAGTGTGGCAGATGGCAGTGTTTCACTGAAACTAAATTGTTGTTCATGGCAGTTTAGCAGTTATCAGCTACCATAGTGCAGCTTTTGGGGGCAGGCAGGGCAGGGAGGATGGAGCCAGTTCATCAGAAGACCTCTGAATATCCAAATAGGGTATAGTGTGGATTTTCTTGAGTTCAGCATGCCTGTACTGTTTACTCTGGGCCACTTTTTCTCTAGTAATTTTCAAAGTGTGGTCGCTAGGTCATCTGCATCACCAGTGGTTTAGAAATGCACGTTATCAGGTCTCATCTTATTGAATCAGAAACATTTTTAGTTTTTAGTAAGCCCTCATTATAGTTATGATGCATGTTAAAGCTTCAGGACCATGGCTCTATTCAAGCTACTCCTAAACCACTGCAAACCCTTTGCCATAATATTTTTTGTATTAGATCTGCCTCTGCATTTTCTCATTAACCTGTGACAATTAAGGTAAGACAACAGATGGTTGAGGTAAGGTACGTACTGTCATTACCACAAACATATGATCACTTTCATCTAAGTTGAAATACAGAAGTATTTTAATTTTGTATGTGGTGCTGTATATCAGGAGTCAGCAAAGGGCCAAATAACCACCTGTTTTATAAAGTTTTATTGGAACACAGACATGCCCGTTAGTTACAGATTGTCTGTGGCTGCTACTATGGCAAAGTTGAGTAGCTGTGATAGAAACCGTATGGCCTCAAACCCCATAATATCGTCTGTCTGGCCCTTTACAGAAAAAGTTTACTGATTCCTGCTCTATACAATGCTACTTTCACTGAAAATTTTATCCCAAATCCAAAGACCTTACCCACATAACTGTAGAGTCTTTGAAGTGTTTACAGTGTTCTTCACTATGTACGATATAAGGTGTATTGAATTTCTTTGTCTCTCTTGCTCTTTTGTTTGGGGTAGTGTGCAAAACCAGGTCATAGGACAGTTCTGCAAACAGTGCTTTGTTTTCAAAAACAAAGTAGTTTAGAGAGTACTTCTTTGGGAAACTTTTTAATGATTTAAATACAAGGCAACTCACTCTTTTCTGAAGGAGTCTTTCCCCCCATTTTATGATTTCAAAATTGAATGCACGAAGCCCTAACTGTCACTGGTTTAAATCTCTGGATTAACATGGGTTTTTACAGACCTTTTGTTAGAAATTAATTAGCTGGAGTTCTGGAGTTACTGGAAAATTTTCTTCATGGTATATGCACTTGTGTGATGTCTGAAATTTACCCATGTTTTGATTAAGCAAACAAAAAAACTGTGGGACAGTATTTAAAAAAACAAGTTAATATTAACTAGCAAAAGTCATCTTAGGTTCTGCTCCAACCTGGGAGCAGTTAGTTCTACAGTTGGCATTTGGTGAAGTACAGTAAGGAAAATGTAAGATGGGAAGAAAATAAGATTAATAGATGGGAAAGATACTGCCTTTGATCAACTGTCAGTTTCCAGGAAGTATGGTAGGTATAACATATTATCCTACTCTTGGGTTTTGACAGGGGAAATATGGAAATATGAATCTTACTCCTGAGGTATTTGTAATGGAAAGATAAACTCCATATTTTTATAACAGAATTAAGTGGTTGTGAATGTATTTCTCTAATGATGTCCACAATCAGTGCGGACAGTGACTGCAGCCACAAAATTAAATTTCCTTGCTCCTTGAAAGGAAAGTTATAACAAATCTAGATAGTGTATTAAAAAGCAGAGACATCACTTTCCTGACAGAGGTCCATATAGTCAAAGCTATGGTTTTTCCAGTAGTCGTGCATGAATGTGAAAGTTGAATGATATAGAAGACTGAGCACTGCAGAACGGATGCTTTTGAACTGTGATGCTGGAGAAGACTCTCGAGAGTCCCTTGGATAGCAAAGAAATCAAACCAGTCAATCCTAAAGGAAATCAACCCTAAATATTCATTGGAATGACTGGTGCTGAAGCTGAAGCTCCAGTACTTTGCCCACCTAATGCAAAGAGCCGACTCATTGGAAAAGACCCTGATGCTGGGAAAGATTGAGGGCAAGAGGAGGGGTCGACAGAGGATGAGATGGTTGGATGGCATCACCGACTTAATGGACATGAGTTTGGGCAAACTCAGGGAGATAGTAAAGGAGAGGGAAGCCTGGCGTGCTGTAGTTCATGGGGTCACAGAGAGTTGGACACAACTTAGCAACTGAACAATGAGAACAAGTGGTTGTGAGTGTTTTTCTCCGTTGATGTCCTACTGTGTATTGAAGAAAATGAGAGAAAGGATGCACCACCTGCTAATCTGGAATTTATTTAAAGATTTAGTTAACTAATTTCATTTAAACTTAAGGAAGTCACTGCAGTGTATGTTCCTCTCCTTGCTTCTTTTTATTCTACTGAACAGAAAACTTGATCAGGTACTATCTCTAACTTGTAAAAATATGATTAGAAATTTTAAAATGCACTGAATTTTTGCATTCTTAAATATTTCTTAACTGAGGAGGAGTGGTATAGGTAATGAGAAGGTGATTCTTATTCTCTAGAGTGACAGAAACAGCCAAAGTGACTTCAGGAGATAGAAATCTTAGACTGGTTGTCTACAAAAGAAATTGCTACTGTAAGTCCATGATTAAGCCAGACTGACTGCTCCTTCTTAAAATACAAGTTTTGATTACCTATAAGTGATCTTCTATAGGACTCCACTTCTGGTGTTGCCATACCTGCTTCCTCACCAATGTGTAATGCAAAATAGGTGAATGCAGCTTTTTTTAAAAAATTAAACCATTTTGGATATTTCTTACATTTGTCAAAGAGGCCTAGTCTCATGGCATTTTGTAGTTCTCTGGAGTAAGGGGATGGGGATGCAGAGCACATTCACTTTCTATTGTTAAGTGATTATACAAAGATTGCTGGGGAAGGTGAAGGTAGATATGTGATTAATGATCACTAGCAATGGCACCCCACTCCAGTACTCTTGCCTGGAAAATTCCATGGACAGAGGAGCCTGGAAGGCTGCAGTCCATGGCGTCGCTGAGGGTGGGACACAACTGAGCGACTTCACTTTCCCTTTTCACTTTCTTGCATTGGAGAAGGAAATGGCAACCCACTCCAGTGTTCTTGCCTGGAGAATCCCAGGGACGGGGGAGCCTGGTGGGCTGCTGTCTATGGGGTCGCACAGAGTCGGACACGACTGAAGTGACTTAGCAGCAGCAGCAGCGGTGGTTTTATTGTTTGAACCAAAGTATCTGAGGAGAATCCTTCCCTGGATTACAAATATGTGACTCTGTTGCAGGAGAAAATGTCCATCTTGGTTCTGGTGATGGGCAACCCAAAGATTCTGGGCCCCTTCCTCAAATGGAGAAGAAGCTCAAGTGTACAGTTGAAGGCTGTGACCGGACATTTGTGTGGCCAGCTCACTTTAAGTACCACCTCAAAACTCATCGGTGAGCAAACCCAAAATTCCATATTTGAAATGTTCCATATCAGGAATGTTGATGTTTCTGAAGGAACTTGACAGAAATCCCCCCACTTGACAGATTAAAGGAAAGCAGGGGCTCCAGCTCACTTGTGGTTAAGATGGCTTTTCTTCTTTAATAGAGACATTTGCATTGTCTCATTTACCTTGTTCTTGACAGATATTTAATAAGACATTTGTCACCTAAATGTCTTAGAGCAAGAGTTCTCAAAATCTCATCATAAAATGTAATTTTTGGAGAACTTAATAATACATAAGCTTAAACTCTACTCTGAACCTATGAAATCAATATTTTCAAGAAGTAGGGAATCTGTAGTTTTAACAAACTTAAAGTGATTCTCCTACATCCAGATTTGGGATTTACTGTCCGTTTTGAGAGTCAATAGGAGCTTTGACTTGTTCTCTCTAGCAAAGAGCATTTTCAGGCTTTGTTGCTTATGTGATTTTTTTTCCCTGCAGAAACGACCGCTCCTTTATTTGCCCTGCAGCAGGTTGTGGGAAAAGCTTCTATGTATTACAGAGGCTGAAGGTGCACATGAGAACCCACAATGGGGAGAAGCCCTTTGTGTGCCCTGAGTCCAACTGTGGTAAGCAGTTCACTACAGCTGGAAACCTGAAGAACCACCTGCGCATCCACACAGGTGTGTGCAACCTCAGCACTCCCGCAGGCCGTCTGCTGCTTGGCTCAGCGCTTGCTGGCTATCCTTAGTGGGTGAAGATTGGGGTTGTTGCTAGAACTCTGAAGATGAAATTTCTTTTTTTCAGATGCCTCAGGGCACCTCTTCGTGAGAATGAACAGTTTGATTTCTGCCTCTAGTAGCCTTAAACAGAAAGGGGATATAAGGCCTTCTCTAATAACAATGATTTGATGAGATTTGGACAGAAGTGAGTCTTTCCAGATATCCTTGAACATTACATAGTTTTAATTTTGGTCATTAACATTTATTAAGTTACACAAACCACACAGATCCTATTTTAGGCACTAACTGGGGTAAGTTGAGGGGAAGTACAAAAGCTAAGATTAATCCTTGACTTTGAGTTAACTTTTTTGTTAGAACCTCACAGCCTGAGAAACAGAATGGAAAAGGGTCTTGTTTTGGGGCAAACAGCATGTTAATATCAAAGGAGCAGACTAAAGATACCCTGACTTCTTAATCTAAAAGTTTAAGGGTAACTTTCTGAACCCCTTGACCAAGCTGTGCTAACTCTCTTGCCAGAGCTTAATCTTAATCATTAAACCTAAACTACTACCATAGGATGTGTAGCTATTCTTCCCACTTTGTTGCTACTTTGTTGCTATCTTCTCTCTCTCTTCCTTGTTTATTCTTGCCTTGCTAAAATGACAGCAGGTACAAATAAATGCCATTTAGAAAGTGAAAGCCAAGGTGAAGCCACATGTGTTCTGGGGATTTCCTCTAGATTGACATTACCACTGGGATATGTTTTAGGAAAGAATAGCTCTGTTCTCAGCTCATTCTTGAAAGGATAAATTATTCTTGCTCCAAGAAAGCAGTTTGAATAAAAGAACAAGAAAAACATCTAGCTGAATAGCTAAGGAAAGTAGAATTCACTATGCCTTATTAAATTCAGTAACCTCTTTATCCTTGTGCCTCTCATCTTTGTAGCATTTGATAAAACTGAACATCATTTATTCAGAGTGTGACCTGATTTTCTCTCTTCATTCTGACTGTTGCTAGCTCTCCCTTGTTGATCCAGTTGTGGACCAATTTCAGAATTTTGAGTTTCTCCCATTTTACTCGATATGGTCTCTTTGCAATCTCAGGCTTCAATTTAATAATTTCTTTTTGGATGCCTCACAGATCTGACTCTCAATAATTAGCATAGTAATAAAAATTAGCATTTATTGAGGCAATTTAATATGTACCAAGCACATACACATTGTCTTATTTAATTTTCAAGGTACCTTCATGCTTTAGATATTGTGTTTATTGATGGAGAAACAGAAGGAACTTGTCCAGTATTATGCAGCTCGGAAATGGTAGAGCTGGGATTTGAATTCTGGTATGACCCCAGAGCTCTTCCAAGTATTTTATTTTTAAGTGCTGACAACGCATTTTATCTCAGATGTCAGAATTGACCTCAACTCTTTTTTAGTAGTAACGGTAGTAATTAAAGCTGCCAGTTTTAGTGGTTTACCATGAAGACTGCTGTGTACCAGGCACTATACTTAATATATTTAACTTGTATTTTTACATTGAATCCTCAAAGTAATCTTTTGAGGTTGTATTATGTTAATTTTATAGATTTTCAAAAAACTAATTCTCAGAGATGTTAAATATTTTCTCCACACTGATAAATGGTCGTGGCAAGACTGGAACTCAGGATTAACTGGCTCGTGCTCTTTAACCATTCTGCAGCAATGTCTCTTGAACCTCCAGTCTTCTTTATCTCAGCAAAATCACCGTCCTCTCAGTTTCTGAACAGGAAGGCCGTCTCACCTAAGCCAGCTTGATGAAGAGATTTGTGCCACTAGATTCTGGTGAATCATTTTTGAAATCCTCTTTTTCTAAGGTTCTTGAGTTCATCTTGTTAAACATTTAACCTTATTTATTAACTGGAATTTTCTGTTTTCCTGACATTCTGTCATATATATGAGTGTATTTTTTACTCATTTGGCAACTTTTGGAGTGCATAGCATTCTGAGGTTAGTGTGAGTATACAGATATGCTTTCCAGAAAGTTACAGACCACTGGGAAATCATAAGCCTTAAACTGTGAGGTACAGTCTGAAAGAACAGTGCAGTCAGAGCTGTGCTCCTCCCTCCGTCAAGGCCTAGCTCCTGTCTTGTCACCATGCCAGCCTTACTTGCTGAGTTTCCATGTTTCTCCTTTACTCTCTCACACTGTCACACTCATAACAGTTCTGATACCGGATGTGTTTTCTTAAACCAAGCAGTTCTCTGCAACACCAACTGAGCAACTGAATTCTGACACTTAAGATAGTGTCAGATCCCACATGCTCAGCCTCACAAGACTGCCACTTTCTTCAGATGTCAGTTTCAACCTCAGTCTGACTTGGCTACAGTTGGAGGTTCCCATGACAACCTCCTCCCCCACTTTGGATTTGATTATTTGCTAGAACAGCTCACCGAAATCAGGGAAACGTGTTACCAGTTTATTAAGTAATAAAGGATATGATAAAGGATACAGATGAGTAGCCAGATAAAGAAAGAGATGCATGAGGGTGAAGTCCAGAAGAGTCCCAAGCATAGGAGCTTCTGTCCCTGGGGAGTTGGGGTGTGCCACTTTTTGGCACATAGACCTGTTCACCAGCCCAGAGGCTCTCTGAACTCTGTACTTTTGGTAATTTTATGGAGGTTTCATCACGTAGGCATGATTCATCATTAACCCATTTCCAGGCTGTCTCTCCTCTCTGAAAACTGGAGGTGGAGCTGAAATTTCCAAGCTTCTATTCTAGTGACTAGCCGCCACCTAGGAGCCCACCAAGAGTCATCTCGTTAGAACACCTAGGAATTCCAAGGGGTTAGGAACTCTGTGTCAGGAATCATGATCAAAGACTAAATATTAGAACAGCAGATTATCCTAGTGCTGTCATCACTGAAAAAATTACACGGGGTTTAGGAGCTTTGTGCTAGGAGCTGGGATCCAAGACTAAATGTTAGAACATAAAATTCTCCTAGCACCCCTGTGTACAAGCGTTTTAAGAGCTTTGTGTCAGGAACCAGAGGCAAAGACCAATAATATACTTATTTCACACTTGTCATTTTCTAAACTTGCTCTGGGCACTTTCAGTTTCAAGGCTGTGCTCATACTAGTTCTTGTGCCTGAAATTTCCTTTCATCCTTGTCACTTTTTAAGAGCAACTTAAATACAGCTTTTTAAAAAAATTTAACCACAATAGGAATTTCTTCCCTTTATAAATACACGTAAGCAGTTTTTTATAAAGGAATTTATATTAAAGTTATGAATATGTTTATTTCTCACTGAGTTGTGACCCTTGGGAACTTTGGACTGCATCTCTTATTTTTTCATTTTTTATTTTGAAATATTTATAGATTCATGAAGAGTCACAAAAAAAGTACAAAGAATTCTATTTGTGCTTCACCCAGCTTCTGCCCAAAGTGCCATGTAGCCATAGTGCAGTGTCAGAGCCAGAAAGTCAGTAGTACTGTCAGGCTTCAGTTTTCACCATGCATCTTTCATTTTTAAAATAATAATGTAGAAAATGAGAATTACAGAAAAGCACAAAGAAGAAAATAAACCATAATACCACTATTGTGATATAACTACTGTTAACACATTATAACAGATTTTTCTGTATATCTCTGACTAGACAATTGTTTTTATAAGATGGGGTTATGTAAGACCTGTTTTATAAGCTTTAAAAATATGTATTCTTAATCTTAAAACTGAATCTTAAAGAATTGATGTAAGAGCATATACACTTTTCTTGATTTTCTCAGAAGGGATGGTAAGAAGGTGGCTCAGTGCAGCTGGGGCTCAGCCCATGAGGAGGGAGAAGGAGGTATTATGTTCAGAGGCAGCCACTCTAAAGAAAAGCGGGGGGGTGGGGTGGAGCTATGTACCAGAAGATCACTGAGGGGATACCTGCTGGATAGTCCAGTTGAAATATATAGTGTGAATTCAATAAATCAGAGTAAGTGATTGAAAACAGGAAAAGATTGGTGGGAAAAGAGAATAAAAGTCATTTCATCAAAAGACTGAGTCTTTATCTCATTTTTTGCCTCTAGGAGAGAAGCCTTTCCTTTGTGAAGCCCAAGGATGTGGCCGTTCCTTTGCTGAGTATTCTAGCCTTCGAAAACATTTGGTGGTTCACTCAGGTACCCATTCATAGATTTCAGGGAAGATGGAGAGCCAAAGGGTAAAAGGTTAGGGTAGTAGTATAAAGAAATCTAAAGAGAAACAGATGCCTTGCTTTCCTCCCTTTCTTGACAGAAATCAAGGCCCTTGATACTTACCTTCAAAGGGTCATATAATCAAGGGGAAAAGAACCTAAGTATTATTTTCAGCTGAGCTATTGAACTGCTTTCTGATTGAGACCTTTCTCTGAGGAAATCAATAAATTTACTTGGCAGTACACTAGGTACTTCTTCATTACATCAGATATGGTACATGGAGTTATTCAGAGACTTGCCAAGGCAGAAGTGAACTCGAAGTAGAGTGAGATTCTAGAATGGAATCAGGAATTTGTTCAAATGGCTAGCCATGGAAAGCAAAGGGAAGCCAGAATGAGAGGAATGGAGAGAAGGAACTAGAAATTATTTGTCATGAAGACAACAGAGCAGTTCAGTGGCAGCAAGGGAGTTGGAGAGGTATAATCAGTCAGGGATGTGAATTTCAGAGCTGAGATCCTAGGGTTAGAGCAGGGTTTTAGTATGACAAATTCTAAGCAGAGGTAGCAAACTAATAGTCAGTGGGTTAGATGTGGACTTCCGGGTGTGTTTTGTTTGGCTTGTAGAGTGTTTTCATTTTGTTGTTCTTTATTTTGTTATGTAAAATTTTGTCAAACTTACATAAAAATAAAGAAAAATACTTTTTTACGTAACAATAATGCCGTTACCATTATCTATCAAAATTAACAATAACACCTTGGTTTTATCTCAGACTCAGTCCATGTTTAATTTTTTTCCAGTTGTCTCAAAGACGTCTTTTAAAGTGGATTTGTTTAAATCAGGACCCAAAAAAGGTCCAGTTGTTGCACTTGACTAGTAAGTCCTGAATATAGATCTGTCTATACTTTCTGATTTTCATGTTCTAGACTTACAGCACAACAGAGTCAGTCAGGTACTATAGTTCATCTCACATTCTGGATGTGTTGGTTTACCTCATTTTGTGTCATTTAACTTGTTCCCGGTATTTCCTAAAAGGTTCAAAGGTTTTGGCAAGGATATATGACGTGTGATTGTATGTGTTTCATTTTGCATCACCTCAGGAGACGCACAGAGCTTGGTTGTCACAATTGATCAGTTGGTTCAGGTGGTTAACACCTTAATCCCTTCATTGTAACGTTCCCTTGCAACCTTTTGGCTTATGATTTCATCTTTGAATATGCCTAAATTTGTTACTTCATTGGGGTTATAAAATGTTAATTTTTCTAATTTTGTTATTCACATTTGTTAGCTGGAATTATTCTATATAATAGATCTCTATTGACTAGGATTATTTGGTAATTTGCACATGAAAGGATAAATATGTAATTCTTTTAACTGAGTTTTCAGAATAAGAAGTTGGTGCTCTGATTACTTTTAGTAGTATTATTTTCACTGCTTTTTCTTTCTCTTTTGCTAGTATTATTTTGAATTCATGTGTTTCTGTATGTTCACTATATTTCAGTCTGTTATAGTTATTTTAAAAAATTAATTAATTTGGCTGCACCACATCTTAGCATGCAGTCTTCGATCTTCACTGCAGTATATGGGATCTTTAGCTGTTGTATGTGAACTCTTAGTTGCAGCATGTGGAATGTAGTTCCCCGACCAGCGACTGAATCAGACCCCCTGCATTGGGAGCTCGAAATCTTAGCCACTGGACCACTGGGGAAGTCCCCATTATAGTTACTTTTTAACAGCTTTTGGACCTATAATGTGTATACCTTAAAATTCACCTATTGTAAATATACACATCAGTGATTTTTTAGACAATATATAGGATTACAGTCATCCTCACAATCCAGTTATAGAACACTTGTATCACACCAGAAGTTCCTTTGTGCCCCTTTGCAGTCAGTTCCTCCTCCTACCCCACATCCAGGCAATCATTGACCAGCTTTCTGCCTCTATAGATTTTGTCTCTTCTGGAAATTTTCTGGTCATTTCACTTAGTTTTTGCTATCTACTGCTAAGATGTAGGCCAAGAGTCTTTGACGCTGCCCTAGGTGTGGTTGTCAGGGTAGGTAAAATGGAGATTGAGGGTTTCAGACTTGAGGACATACGGGATGGTTCAGATCACTGTGTACAAGAACGACCATTGTGAATGTTGAAGGCTGAGAGTTGTGGCAGGAAATGAGATAAAGGTGTATGATGAATCTAGGGTTGGAATTCTTGAGGATAGTACATGTCCTTGAGGTTCATGGAAGACTATATCTGAAAGGAGTAGGAAATGTTCTGTGTCTGCCATGATCTTATACCAGAGAGGTGGTTTTGTGGAAGCAGCAGACCAGTGGGTCTGGAGAGCCTCGGAGGCTGGGAGCAGTGAGTATGCTAAGCCCACCTGGTGGCTTCCAGCCTTCCCCCAGGGACTAACGGTTGAGAGCCTGGGGAATGCGAGAAGGAGCAGCCTCTTCATGTTTAGTTTGACATCCTCTGGGCTTCTCCATCTAGGGCTTGAGTCCATTCTCTTGCTGTCAGAAATGTACCCTGTCTTTTTGGTCTGTGTTTCAGGAGAGAAGCCACATCAATGTCAAGTCTGTGGGAAGACCTTCTCTCAAAGTGGGAGCAGGAATGTGCACATGAGAAAGCATCACTTGCAGATGGGAGCAGCTGGGAGTCAAGAGCAGGAACCAGCTGGTAAGGAGAAGAAGGTAGAGGGAGGGCTATATTTTGGGGGTTCAAAGAGGCAGATAACTCGCCTAATATGGGAATTTTCTGCTTCTGTTTTGGGTAGAGAGACTGGTTTCATTTGGTAGACTAGTGGTTTCCAAATTTAGCTGTACAGTAAAATTGTTTGCAGGTTTTTAAAACATACATTTTATATTGCTTATCTACCCCTCCCATCCAGCAACACCAAACAACCTGATAAATGAGATTCCTTGGGAGTAAAACCCCAGAGTCTATAGTTTTAAAAGTTCCTCTAGCAAATTTGGTGGTAACTGGTGCTGATGCATGAACTAGCACTTGTGTGTCACTGTGGTGAAGATTTCTGTATGACAGTAGTTTAAGCATTTTTTACTTTATGACTCCCTTTTTTTTACCCTAACTTAAATTTGATAATACATTTTATTGTTACTCCTTTCCATGTCTTTCCTTAATCATTCTATTCTGAATACTCGCTTTTAGGGATGCACCCATCCTATTTCGTATGTTAATTATCCAGATGCTGATCACAAACAAGGGTATTTATCCATGAGGCTGATTTCTTCCCTTCTAGGTTTATTTTTGCTTCCCAAACGTAAGTGAAATAGGAGGTGACATCCGAGATACAAGTTAACTTTTAGTTCTGAAAGAAAAGGCCAGCTTCCCCTGAAGGAAAATGGGGACCAGGCACAGCCTTGAGTGCTGTATGTCTCTCACATCCTATTCTCTGTGCAGCTGAGCCACTAATGGGCAGTAGTTTGCTTGAAGAGGCTTCAGTAACCAGTAAAAACCTGGTGTCTATGAATTCTCAGCCCAGCCTTGGTGGAGAGTCCTTGAACCTACCAAATACCAATTCTATCCTAGGAGTTGATGATGGTAAGACTTTCAACTCGCCTTTATTTGGGGAAACTGGCTGCAACTAGGGACTAAGGAATGGGGTTGTCTCCAAAATGGAGGTTTTAATTAATTTCATTTCTTGTGAGTAGAAATGGCATGATTACCATTTGTGTTGTCTCTGAAGCAGATAAGTGAATATTTAAGAAAATTTTTTTTTCATTGAAAAGATAATGTAACAAAAGAATTAAAAGTTTTAAGAAGAAAATTATCCATAATCCTAGCATCCTAGCCCAACTATTTCTATCTTTCCTATTGCAGTTATGGAAGAACTTAACTTTTAAAACATTTAAACAGAACATAACCAGGTTTTACAGAGGAGAATTAAAGCAATTTCTCCATACCTTCAAAAGCCATATCTTCTGGAGAAAAGAAAGGGCTCTGTAGGAAACAGTTGCTCCTCTCTGGTATAGAAAGTTCACCCAAGTTACACAGGCCAGGCCCTCTTCTCTGAAAAACTTAACAGGTGAGGTCAGCATGCATTTATTCAGTGCCTACTTGTGTACCTGGCACCATGGGAAAGATAAAAGTAGAAGACAGGGACCTTAAAATCTAGTTGAGAAGTCAAAACTTACATTTGGGAAACAACGCTGAGTGAGTAGAAGGTAGTGTTTTAAGCAAACATTAAGTTATGTAATATCCTGGAAGAGCAATGTAAACTAGAAAACCCCTCTTAATTTATTTGAGAGCTAAGTGGTTTATGTGTAAGCTGTTTCCAGAAGATCTTCATGGTGATTCTGCTGATAAACATTTAATAAGTCAGATCCTGTGTTTTCCTTACTCATACCCCAGTCAGTTTTGGGTATAAAGACCATATTTGTATAACTTACATATGGAGCGTACAAGGCCCAGAGTGTGCTTCCACAATAAGCCTCTTCTGTTTCATAAATGATACTAGTGGATAACTGAAGCATGAGGCATAGAAATGGCATGGAGCTCCTTAGCCAGCCTTAAGGAAGATATAGAGGAGGAGGAGACAATGAGTAGGAACCTTGGAGCCAGGTTTAAGCGCTTGACCAGCACCTACTGTGCTGTTTCCATTACTGGTGACTGCTTTGCTGGTTGGCTCTGGGTCCCTGATTCATATGCAGTTTAATCCAGTTAATAGTGCTGAAGCCACATTACTCAAAATTTGTGTATTGAGAAATGGTCAGCAGTTACATCAAGATTCTTTACCTTTTCTTCCCATCCCCCTTTTGTAATACTTTCCAAATTCACTGATAATGATTATCAGGCAGGAATTAATTTGGAAGAAACAGGAATGTGGGATTCAGTTTTTTAGGGAACAGCTTTGAGAGTTCTTAAGGAGGGACTTGCTGATGAAGGTAGGGAAACCTTTGGATTCACTTTGCACTAAAACCTCGTTCTGCCGTTTCAGAGGTGCTTGCTGAAGGATCCCCACGCCCCCTGTCTTCAGTGCCTGATGTGACCCATCACCTGGTGGCCATGCAGTCAGGGAGGCAGTCGTACGAGGTTTCTGTCTTAACTGCTGTAAATCCACAGGAGGTAAAGCTGTCTCTTGCCCTTTGTTTCTGTGGAGAGTAAGGTGCAGACTGATTGGGGGTCTACTTCAGAGGATCTGAAAAACATTCGTTTCCCTTTCCTGGAGACTTTGACTAGAGTATCTTCCTTTAAGCTAACCTGAGTGTTAGGGTCTCCTGAATTGAGAAATTAGTCATTCACATCTGGGGCGCTCAACTTAGTTTCCTTGATACACATGCCCTAACATATCATTCATTTTGCCAGAGTTGTTTGTCTGGGAGATAACCAGGCTGAACCAACTGAGCATGTGGGAATGTGTCCACTTGTTTGTTGAGTAAGAACTATTATCTAAATCAAAGAGGGATTGTAGGTTGATTCTAAGCACCCCTTACTCTATTTGTTTGGTTCTGATCCAGAAAACAGAATGAAAACCAGTCGGGCTTCTAGAATCTTCTGATTGTCCTTTTACTGGCCTTGTGTTGTGGAGGTAGATGACTTCATCATGAGCTTATTTTATATGCACATGCTTTTCCCAAAGCCTGTATATCCTGGCTTTGGCATTAGAGTATCTCTTACTTTTCATTATAACCTTTAGACCACAGTCCACCAGTACAGCATCTGTTTGAGTAGTCGTAATTTTTCTGTAATATTTCTGAGGATACCCAAGTTCACAAGGCTCTGAGCATGCTGTTTTTGCCAGAACCCTTCCTTGTATTTATCATTGTGACCCATTGTTTCATTGTTGCTTATGTTATATTGAAAGCTTTTGTTATTTGTTATCATTGGTTCTTTCCTAAGTCTCCTTCTCCTGGTGACTGCTTTGAAACATGTCTCAAGTGGAGCCTTGCTTTATTTTTTCTTTGCTTCATATATCTGTCTAAAAATTTTTTTATGGAAGTTTTCAAAGAGTATATATACCGAGTAAGAGATTAGTATAATGAACCCAGGTAGGTATCAGCCCATCTTCAACAATTAACTGTCTACTGTTCTTGTCACTTCCCTCCTACTGTTTGCTTTTGATGTTTTTATTTATACTGGAGTATTTTAAATCAGATCACAGACATTTCACCTGTAAATATTTCAGTATATACCTCTAACAGATAAAGTTTTTCATAATTATATCTGTATCATGCCCAGTAAAATTAACAACAATTTATTGGTATCTTCTGATATTTAGCCTTTTAAATTTTTTCTCAGAAATATCTTTTTATGGTTGGTTGGTTTGAATTAGGATTCGAACAAAGCCTATATATTGCATTTGGTTAATAATTATTTTTTTATTTCTAATAGGCCACCCCTCTTTTTTTCAGTATAGCTATCTATTTAAGGAATTGGATTATTTGTCCTATATAATTTCCCACATTTTTATTTTAGCTGATTGACTCCCTTTGTTGCTTGATACACTTCTCTATCCACAGATATCCTGGAAACTGGTAGTTACATTTAGGGGCTTGATTAGGTTTCTGTTTGTTTTTCCCTTGGCAAGAATATTTTGTTGGTGGTTCTCTTACTTCCTACTAGGTTTCATCAGGAGAGACATGATATTCAGTTGTTCTCCTACAGATCTCAAGATTGACCAGTGGGTTATGTAAAAGCTTTAGCAACCATTACTTATCATGGCCTAGATCTCTTTTTTTCATTAGGGCTTAAACAGTGATATCCTGATTCTCTTTTTTCCTTCTGCTTTTATTAACTGTGATTCTTCTATAAAAGAAATACTTTCATTAACTATTGGGTTGAATAGTTCAGGAAAATCATTTCCTTCTCTTTGTACTTAGTATAAATTACTTGACATACAAATCCACAACACTCAGTGTTTTCTTTTTTGAAATGTTTGAAACTTTGGAGCTTTTCTCTCCCATACACTAAATACCTTTTTTAATTGAAGCATTCCATATTACCCCAAATAAATGCCAAATGTATGAAGACTTAATTCATTCAACAGATACTAATATATGTATCTTTAAATATTTCAGTATATACCTCTAACATAAATAGTTTTTCATAATTATATTTTTACCATACCCAATAAAATTAACAATTTATTGATATTCTCTGATACTTAGCACAAGGCACCCAGCTGGGTACTAGTTATATAGTAGTAAATACAATCTCTGCCTCAAAGAGTTTATAGTCAGAGTTAGGACCTCTACCTTTTATAACTCCATAGTTATATAAATGATGGCCCTGCAGTTGTGCTGTGTAGAGAGTTTAGAATGGGAAGGGCAACAGGTCAATAACCAGCAGATTTTATTCAGGGTAGTCGTGCTAGTCTTGGGGGAAGTCATGGAATAAATTTTGGAGCTTAAGTTGAGACCTGAGGGATGAATAGCAATCATCTTGATGGAGATGTGGGAGGGATTTGGAAGAAATTGAACAGGTATAAAGGCAGCAGTATGTACAAAGGCAGAAGGTGAGAGGGAGCATGCCCAGCTATGGAACCACAACGGGTTGAGTGTAATGGACTTGGAATGGAGAGAAAGGTGTGGAATGGAAAAATGAGAGCAGGAAAGACAAACTGGTTCCTCTCTTGGGAGGGTCTTACAGGACATGATTTTTTCCTGGGGGCACTGGGGAGACATGACATGTTTTTAAATGGGGTATGACATGGTCAGTTTTGTGTATGCATAAAGTCCAATAATAGTACATTTGTTCTCTTGAACATGGAATTGGCTTCAAAGTGTCCTTGTCTGGGTGATGCTCACTGACAGCCTCAGGCAGACACAATAACACAAACTGCCTTAAAAAAGGAAAAGAAAACTTGGCCTTCACCCCGGGAGAACACAAGGGCCTATAATGGAAGCCTCAGACGCTTAATTGTGGATGCCACCAGAGGAACGTGCCATTCTTAGATGCAGCTGAACATCCTGCATGATCACGTGTTCCTCATGGATCCTTCAGTTCAGTTCACTTCAGTTCAGTTGCTCAGTTGTGTCCAACTTTTTGCGACCCCATGAATTGCAGCACGCCAGGCCTCCCTGTCCATCACCATCTCCCGGAGTTCACTCAGACTCACGTCCATCAAGTCCGTGATGCCATCCAGCCATCTCATCCTGGGTCGTCCCCTTTTCCTGCCCCCAATCTCTCCCAGCATCAGAGTCTTTTCCAGTGAGTCAACTCTTCTCATGAGGTGGCCAGAGTACTGGAGTTTCAGCTTTAGCATCATTCCTTCCAAAGAAATCCCAGGGTTGATCTCCTTCAGAATGGACTGGTTGGATCTCCTTGTAGTCCAAGGGACCCTCAGGAGTCTTCTCCATCAATTCTTCGGCGCTCAGCCTTCTTCACAGTCCAACTCTCACATCCATACATGACCACAGGAAAAACCATAGCCTTGACTAGATGGACCTTAGTCGGCAAAGTAATGTCTCTGCTTTTGAATATACTATCTAGGTTGGTCATAACTTTTCTTCCAAGGAGTGTGTATACAAATATAGCTTCTGTCTGAGCCTCACTTATTTTATTTTCCTTTACCCTACCACTGTTATTTTCCTGTCATCAAGGCATTTCCATTGCTTATCCCCTCCTTTTCCTTCTCAAGGTAAGCTTGTCACATTCTCCAGTACCTTTCATTTTTTTTTCAAGCTGTCAGCCCCCAAAGGCTCTAGCTTCATCTTCTTCCTCATCCAGGGTCTAGCTACTAACTGACTTTTCTACCAGTGAATGAGGAGTATTGATTCCTTAGGGATTATTCTCAGATGCCAGAGCAGGAGAAGGCAGGACCAAACCTTAAAACAACACATAGCCATTCCAAATTGTTTCTTAAAGATCACCATGCATTGTAGATCAGACCTGTAAGAATCTATTGATGGACTTCTAATTGGACCCCTGTAAATATGCTCTAAAAATAAAGATAACTTATCAAGAATATCAGAGAACAACCAAGTCAAGTATCAGAAATTATCATGGAAAATAGATGAACTACAAATGAACTCTTGCTCAGATGGTTCAGATTGGACAGTTTTGATTTTCCTTCAGGGTGGCCAGGTCTTCTGAGAATTAGAGGGTTCACTGTGTAGGCCCAGCAGAGACCCAAGGCCTTTGACCTCTTATGGACTAACGGTCTTCCCAAATGGGGTTCTGTAGCCCCACTGAGTTTACATTCTTGAACTTAAGAACCAGTATAAATGATTGCTAGCTAGCTTTGACTTAATCTTAGAATATTTCCCAATTAAAAAAGGAGGAAAACAGAAATGACCAATTCTTTAACATTTCTCAAAAGTGCCATCGCTAAGTTTGAGTGCAAACATGTGGCTCTTGGTCTAGATTAAATACATACCATTCTTACCATTCTCTACCACATACCATTTTCTACCACACAGCATCAAATCAGATCTGTAGTTTCTTTCTCTAAGTTTTATGCTTTTCTTTAAATTTCTTTAACTTCCATACCAATCAATCCTACTATGTAATTTACCTTCATCTAAATTAAGATCACCAAATATATCTCTAGCTCAAAATTTATTTGATTAGATTTTATAACAAGCTCAGTGTTTATCCTGTTTTCACTGTATTATTCCCATCTCATTTTGTTTTCATAATAAAATAGAACCCAGTTTGATCATTTATTATACAAAACCACTTTACAGTAGGAACCCTGGGTTTAGAGTAGACTGTTCACCCCATTGGAGACTCTCGGGCTTGTGTTCCTCATCACAGGAAAGGTATTTTAAGGCCAGGAAATCTCTGATTTTTCATGACTGGGTTGTAGTTTTCATGCAGAACCCCATTCCTTTTATTTCTACTTGAACCTGCAGCCTTTGGTTAACTGACTGTGGTTTAACAGTACCTTGGTTAACTGATTGATAGAAGATTTTTGGTTCTACCAGTTCTGATTTGCCTGAATAGAGAGTGTGATTGCACAAATAATTTGGCTTATAGAATATTATTATTATTATCAAGATATCTTACTGCCATAGTGGAAATGATAGCATCAAGTGGTCAAAGTGCTGTCCTAAGGTCAGTGTATAAAATGAGATCTGTCAGTCTGTGCATGTCTCTTGGAACTAGCTGTCCCTGACTCACCATTGTAGTGTATTCCCCACCCCCAGTTGTAAACCTTTCACTTAGTATGAGTTTTTTCCTATTATTCACTGGTAACTATTCCAGATTTGTTTTTAATCTCTTACAGTTACTAAACCAAGGAGATTTAACTGAAAGACGGACATGAGCCATGGGTGCTGACTCCTGGAAGAGCAGCTTTGTCCGATCCCAGAGTGCATTCAGTGGGAACAGGATGCTTATGGCTTACAGTTTGCCAGAACCAAAACAAAAAAGGACCCCACCTTTGCCTCTGTTCATCTTTTCTGGCCTAGAAGATGAATGTAGGAGAGCTTCTCTTCAGTTACCATCTGATGCAGACAAGGAAGAAAGCAGTGAATATGGGCTGGGTAACTGGACCTACCTCTCTTCCCACTGCACAGTTTTGGGATAGACTTCTCCCAAAAGCGAGTTTGATTACTTGTTGGCTGCGGTTTCTCAGTAAGACTGTGGAGGGGAGGTTTTCCTTTGAAGAGTTTTCATCCCAGACTGAGCTGTCTTTTCACTTGGGTGAACTAAATCCTGCCACCAACCATAAAACTTCACCAAGAAGTTCAGCTTTCAAGATGCCTTGTTGCTTTGGAGAAGGGTATGATGTCAGTCCTGTTGTGACATTCTCCCTTTAGCAACCTGAGTAAGAGACTCTCTGCCACTGGGCTGCAAAAAAATAAATTACTTGAATCCCTGCTTGGCCCAAGCTGAGGTACTATCTTGTCCTAATCACCTCTACTTGGCCACTTTGCTTTCTTTGTTTATGGAACATACAGTAGCATGTTAAGAGTTTGTTTTTTTTTTTTAAGTTAAAAATCATGATTCAGAGCTTCAATTGTTTTTCCTTGAAATAAAACAACTGGTCAGTTCTTTGGCTCCTTGTTTTTTTTTTAATATAAATTTATTTATTTTAATTGGAGGTTAATTACTTTATAGTATCGGTTTTGCCATGCATCAACATGAATCTGCCACAGGTATACACGTGTTCCCCATCTTGAACCCCCCTCCCTCTTCCCTCCCCATACCATCCCTCTGGGTCATCCCAGTGCACCAGCCCCAAGCATCCTGTATCTTGCATCAAACCTGGACTGGCGATTCGTTTCTTATATTATACATGTTTCCATGCCATTCTCCCAAATTATCCCACCCTCTCCCTCTCCCACAGAGTCCAAAAGACTGTTCTATACATCTGTGTCTCTTTTGCTGTCTCACATACAGGGTTATCGTTGCCATCTTTCTAAATTCCATATATATGCGTTAGTATACTGTATTGGTGTTTTTCTTTCTGGCTTACTTCACTCTGTATAATAGGCTCCAGTTTATCCACCTCATTAGAACTGATTCAAATATATTCTTTTTAATGGCTGAGTAATACTCCATTGTGTATATGTACCACAGCTTTCTTATCCATTCATCTGCTGATGGACACCTAGGTTGCTTCCATGTCCTGGCTGTTATAAACAGTGCTGTGATGAATATTGGGGTACACGTGTCTCTTTCAATTCTGGTTTCCTTGGTGTGTATGACCAGCAGTGGGATTGCTGGGTCATAAGGCAGTTCTATTTCCAGTTTTTTAAGGAATCTCCACACTGTTCTCCATAGTGGCTGTACTAGTTTGCATTCTCACCAACAGTGTAAGAGGGTTCCCTTTTCGCCACACCCTCTCCAGCATTTATTGCTTGTAGACTTTTGGATTGCAGCCATTCTGACTGGCGTGAAATGGTACCTCATTGTGGTTTTGATTTGCATTTCTCTGATAATGAGTGCTGGTGAGTATCTTTTCATGTGTGTGTTAGCCATCTGTATTGTCTTCTTTGGAGAAATGTCTATTTAGTTCTTTGGCCCATTTTTTGATTGGGTTGTTTATTTTTCTGGAATTGAGCTGCAGGAGTTGCTTGTATATTTTTGAGATTAGTTGTTTGTCAGTTGCTTCATTTGCTATTCTCCCATTCTGAAGGCTGTCTTTTCACCTTGCTTATAGTTTCCTTTGTTGTGCAGAAGCTTTTAAGTTTAATTAGGTCCCATTTGTTTATTTTTGCTTCTATTTCCTGTATTCTGGGAGGTGGGTCATAGAGGATCCTGCTGTGATTTATTTATTTATTTATTTATTTTCCTGCTGTGATTTATATCACTGATGAACATAGATGCAGAAATCCTTAACAAAATTCTAGTAATCAGAATCCAACAACACATTAAAAAGACCATACACCATGAGCAAGTGGGCTTTATCCCAGGGATACAAGGATTCTTCAATATCCACAAATCAATCAATGTAATACACCACATTAACAAATTGAAAAATAAAAGCCATATGATTACCTCAATAGATGCAGAGAAAGCCTTTGACAAAATTCAACATCCATTTATGATAAAAACTCTCCAGAAAGCAGGAATAGAAGGAACATACCTCAACATAATAAAAGCTATATATGATAAACCCACAGCAAACATTATCCTAAATGGTGAAAAATTGAAAGCATGTCCCCTAAAGTCAGGAACTTTTTCACCACTACTATTCAACATAGTTTTGGCCAAGCAATCAGAGCAGAAAAAGAAATAAAAGGAATCCAAATTGGAAAAGAAGTAAAACTCTCACTGTTTGCAGATGACATGATCCTCTACATAGAAAACCCTAAAGACTCCACCAGGAAATTACTAGAGCTAATCAATGAATATAGTAAAGTTGCAGGATATAAAATCAACACACACAAATCCCTTGCATTCCTATACACCAATAATGAGAAAATAGAGGAATTAAGGAAACAATTCCATTCACCATTGCAACAAAAAGAATAAAATACTTAGGAATATATCTACCTAAAGAAACTAAAGACCTATATATAGAAAACTATAAAACACTGGTGAAAGAAATCAAAAGAGGACACTAATAGATGGAGAAATATACCATGTTCTTGGTTTGGAAGAATCAATATAGTGAAAATGAGTATACTACCCAAAGCAATTTATAGATTCAATGCAATACCTATCAAGTTACCAACGGTATTTTTCACAGAGCTAGAACAAATAATTTCACAATTTGTATGGAAATACAAAAAACCTCAAATAGCCAAAGCAATCTTGAGAAAGAAGAATGGAACTGGAGGAATCAACCTGCCTGACTTCAGGCTCTACTACAGAGCCACAGTCATCAAGACAGTATGGTACTGGCACAAAGACAGAAATATAGATCAATGGAACAAAACAGAAAGCCCAGAGATAAATCCACACACCTATGGTTACCTTATCTTTGACAAAAGAGGCAAGAATATACAATGGATTAAAGACAATCTCTAACAAGTGGTGCTGGGAAAACTGGTCAACCACTTGTAAAAGAATGAAACTAGAACATTTTCTAACACCATACACGAAAATAAACTCAAAGTGGATTAAAGATCTAAACGTAAGACCAGAAACTATAAAACTCCTAGAGGAGAACATAGGCAAAAGACTTTCCAACATAAATCACAGCAGGATCCTCTATGGCTCCTTGTTTTAAACAAATTTGTTTTCTTAGAGAGTAGATTAAGAAAATAATTCAGCCTTTCCTTTTAAGATGGGGCACTGATCTACCCTTAGGAGTCCATGCAGGTAAAACTGAGTTCAGAAGTCTTGGAGCACCTCACATGAGCATCTTCATCTCCAACTAGTAGTTATTAGAGTATCACTCTAATATCAAGAGTATCAAGATATTCTTGAATCTTTGCAGAAAGGTAGTTTTAAAAACATGATCAAAGTTCTCCTGTTAGAGCAGGCACTCTTGCTATCATCCTGTCTTTACAGTTACTGAGAGAATATCTAATTATTACTGCTGAGAAGAAAAGCATCCAAAGATCACCTATTAGTAGGACATCATGGCTGTCAGAAGAAGTTTCAAATTTATTAAAATGAACCTCATGCTGACACAGTACATACATGTACACAGTGGCACATTCTGAGCAGATACAGCAAAGAATTAATTACTGTTTTAAATAAAGTAATTACAGTGATAGTTCTTAGTTTGTTAATGACATGCATAATTACCCTGAGTTCATACTTCTATTTTTAAAATGCCAATTTTATACTAGAACCTACACTTATTTTTATATTAGAACAATGATCTTCAACCAAGGACATTTTGCCACCCAGGGGACTTTTTGCAATATCTGGAGACATTTTTGGTTGTCAGAACGGGAGAGGGATGCTGTTGGCATCTAGTGAGTACAGGCCAGGGGTGCTGCTAAACATTCTACAGTGTATAGCTCCCTCACCTGAAAGTGTCATCTGGCCCAAAATGTCAATAGTGTTGAGACTGAGAAACCCTGTATTTTGGGTTGCAAAGGTGTCATCCCCCATGGGCTAAATCTGATACACAAATGTGAATTGTTTTGCCCACACATTATTTCCAAATAATTTTTTTTGCGGGGGGGCAGGCCATGCAGCTTGTGGGATCTTAATTCCCTGACCAGGGAATGAACCCACACCTTGGCAGTGCAAGCAGAGTCCTAACCACTGGACCACCAGCGGATTCCCAGTAATTTTTAAATTAGTTGCCAACATGCAAATTTCTTGTTCCTGTTGAAAATGTGGTTTACCTGGCAATTGTAGGCCAATAGTCCAGCAGGACCATATTTTCAAGTCTCTTTTCTATCTCCTGCTGTCTTAACAGCTAGCCCATATGACCCATTTGTTTCCTGACCAGGAAGACTTACACCTTTTTTCTGTACATATGCTTATGTGTGAGGCACAAAGAAAGAAGCATTAATCAGCTCTGATCTTTCCATCTTGAACTTCTCACTTTGATTTAACTTGGATCATTCTCTGTTATCTACTTTTCTTTCCTCCATTCTCCAGAAGTAACCATGACTCAAAATCCAAGTTTTGCCCGCCTTGACTCAGCCCCAAGTTTGCTGCTTGATATTATTCAAAAGCAGTATTGTAAGTATCCTTATTAAGCAAGTGTTCTGAGATTATCTGGTAATTCATAAGACAGCTCTTCCAGTTCTTTTTTGGGACTTGAAAGTTGATCCAGAGATTCTTCTAAATCATGCTGTGGATTCCTGATGCCAAGTTTTGTAGTTTCATGAGTGCTGCAGAATAAATTAAAGCATTATACAATTTTAAGTTTTAAAGGAACCATCATGTAAGGCATAAGCATGGTTTCAGCATTATTATTCTGTATGGGGTATAAAGGCAAATTTCTAAGGGGAAAACAGATAGGAATTAGGGGAAGGCTGCTAGGACTTAACAAAATTTGAGAGTAATGGAAATACTGTACTTTTTTCTCTTTGACTTATTAGATGATATCAATGGAGGAGTTGGTGCTAATGAGTTACTTTTTAAAAATGCTAGATTTGAAAAAGCCATGGGGACCATGCTAAAGGGAAAAGAAAGGCTTTGATCAAGATTTTACAGCTTTTATTGGGCTCTATAAAGGCTTCTGCCTTCACTTGTCAAAGTGTAATTTAACATTTAATAGGAAGTAAAAGAGTACATGATTTTTCTTCAAAAGTGAAGGCATTGGACTGAAATTGGAAAAATGATCTGTTTCATATTGAAGGAATCTAGACCTAATATACAATGATTATATTTTATTCACAACTGTACTACGCACCAAATTTAAATGTGTTACTTGGAGATCCCTGGTTTAGAATAATGATAGTATAGGATTGTGACCTCAGAATATGAATGAGTGTTCTAAAGCTTCCTCCCAGCGGCACTGCTATAGATGCAGCTTGAGAGCTGCAGGATGACCCCAATCACCTGGGACAATCACTGACTTCCCACTGCTCCTTCCACTGTAGAGCCTGGCTGCCCTGACCCTTGTTCCTCACAAAATCTTCATCCAGCCCAGCCTGCTTCAGGGTGTCTCGATACCGCTGTTCTGCTTCCTTCCTGGCAAGGTCCTGTGGAATAGAAATGAATCTGCTGTAGCTGAATTACCAGATTAATTATAATATGCTTTAATACTTCTTTCCCTACCCCACCGCCCCACCGTTAATGCTGTACACAGATTTGCATGAAAATTACTTAGAGCCTCGTTTTCAAGCTTCAAAGTACATAGGAACTACCTGAAGATCGGATTACAATGCAGACACTCATTTGGTAGTTCTCAGATGGGGCCTGCAATTCTGTATTTCTAATACTCTGAGGAGATGCCAGTTGCTGTTTTGGGAACCATACCTTTGCCAGCCAAGGATTCAGATTTTTGGAAGACCAAGTGAGACAACAATGAAAAAGATGGACTAAAAACATATAAGATTCAAAAGCAACCAGACCATCATCAGGAACACTTACATATAACAGACTGAAAATAAGATGCACTAGTAACATTCTTAACAGGATGGATGGTCTGTACGTAGACCAGAAAAGGGTTATTTTTTGCTTATTTGACAAAGTGATATTTTTCTCAGAGTGGTGAAAGATCTTTTGAGATCTGAGAGTGAGCTTCCTAGGAAAAAGCTAACATAAAGAGCAAAAGTCATTATGAGAAATTTTTACTTAGAAATCTAAGTTGCTAAGTAAATCCAAGACAGTCCAGTGTGTGTATGTGTGTATGTGTAATACGCAGGGAGCTGGGGAGGACTGGACCCAGGAAATGCCTCAGAAATGCACTGATAATGCCCAGGATTTGGAACCAGGTCATTACAGAATGCCAACTTTTGTTTGAAACTCTGGAGAGGAGAGAGATCTGCAGGGCCTGATGCATCTCAAAGCTGTCTGGGATGGTAGCTTTTCTAAGGCTCTTCAAGTAACCCCAGAGCTTCCTTAGGGAAATCTCAACTGAAAGTCCAACTTCCCTAAAAGTCTAGAGAACATCTTAAAGAGAATCTTGCAGTCAGAAAGCCACGTAACCTGGAAGAGGCCTAGTGGGGTACTTGCAAGCATCCCAACCCCTGAGGACCTATAAATGTGCCACAGCTCTAGAGGCTGGGGATGCCCAGGGCACCAGCACTACAGGAGGAGAGGTGACATTATCAAGTTAGAGAGTGCCAGACTAATTGTATGTCTAGGATCTAATCTCCATTCTGATTCAAACTGTAAACTATAGTGAAAACCCCAGGAAGAGAAATATCCCTTTATAGATGCCTTTGGAATCCAGTCTTGGATGAAATCAGTCAAACAGTGTTCAGCAATGCACTACTTACTTTGGGAAAGATAGTAGTAATAAAATTAGCCAAATTTAGAATCTTTCCGAGCCTAAAGGAAGTGTTTAATACCCAGATATTAAACTGTTTCATAATTTCTAAGAGCTGTCTCATCCAAGACAGAAAATAAATGATACTTTAGATTTACCTTGGGAACCTGTTCGAAGAGATATGGCCGCCTTTGTATTCTTTTCTTCATTTCCTCCAGTTCTTTCTTATACTCTTTTGCTCTTTTACGGTCATTGTTCCTGAAATTAACAAGACTTTTAGAGTGAATTCCAGGTTTTTCCAACCTGGAATACCTTTCATTCCAGTTAAATGGAATAACTCCCATAGACATTGGAAATTCCTAAGTGTGCCTAGCAAAATTCTTGACTATGATTACAGGAGCCTACTGTAATAACCCCATTTTCAAGGCAAATGGCTCCCAAGATAAGTTATCTCTTTGACACATGGAGGACACTGACCGATTCTCTTTCAGCTTTGCTCTGAACACCTCCTCCAGGCTTTTATGGGGATCCATGGCTTTGGCACGCAAGGTGACAGATTTAGATATCGCCTGACACTTCTTTTTGTGCATCTCCAACCACTGAGTACTTTCATCGGCTTTTTCCTTTTTCTCAAGTGAACATCTAAAGGGAAGAGGCAAGGAAGAAATACAGATGACCAACCTGGGTATAATTTAAAGCAATCTTAGTAACCTCTCTGGAAAGTCAGTTGTTTTTTTCTATGAACAGGTGACTAATTTACCACACTGGGATTTCAGAAAGAATAAGATTCTGTGGTTAAATGCACTGGCAGACGAAGCCTTTCCAGCACCATGAACAGTGAGTTTCTACTCTAGGAGAAGTTCATCAGTTGAACTGGAAAACATGAGATAAAATACTCTTACACTCAGGCTTCCTGCTATCTGGAAACAGTAATACTAATAACCACCATTTGCTGAGCTACCTACACTGACCCAAGTACAAACAGGCACCAATAAGTACTTTATAGCCATTAGCTTTTGTAGTCCTAACAGCTGCCATCTGAGGTAAGGACAGTAAGTCTCCCTGTTCATAGGCAACAAGATTGGGCCTCGAGGGTAAGCTACTTGCTCAAAGCTACCCAGCATGCAAGTGAAAGCCAAGGTTAGAACCAGGATATCTGACTCCCAAGCCTCTGCCCTTGACAACTGTGCTGTAAATGGTAGATTGGAAGGTGCCTGAATTCACGGTCCTTTGGAAATACATATCTGCGTTTCCACAGAGACCTGGAAATGGGTCTCCTTCAACGCACAGACAATTTGGGGTCAGCTTGCAGCATTTAGTTTGTGTAAATATCATTCTACAAGGTACTATAGAGAATTCTACCAAAAAAGTCAAGACTCTTGCAGTTGGATGTTTATATTCAAATGGACATACTAGGAAGGAGGGTGGGAAAGTTTAATCTGCTAATATGTCAAACTCCCTATTGCCAGAACGCAGACGTGGACATCCTCTGCAGGTGGGCCACCCTCTGGTTCATGAGGCCTATCGTAGTGAGACCTCAGAATACTGATGCACTGAGCCTTGATTTAGCAGCTCTGACTGAAATTTGAGGAAGAAGGGAGTATCCTTTAGATTCTAAATACATTTCTAAAATCCCTGTTGTGGGTCTTCAGCAGCCACGGAGATTCTGTGCACTCCTGTGAGCCCCACAGGAGGGCACTGAGATGCCAGTCCTCCCAGGGCTAAGGCACCTGTTACACTGTGACCGCACCTGCTGTCTTCAACTCAGAGGCCTGCTGGAGGAACTCCTGCTGGGGGCACTGGCTGGATGAGACCACCACCAGGACAGTCAGGTCAGTTAAAGAGTTAAAAATGAGGAGGCTCCTGTTTCCCAACTGACTTAAAATAGTTCCCCAAGATGAATCAGAAAATCTCAAATCTCTGCCATGGATACCTCATCTTTATGGCAGGGTTACACACACAGGTTCAGGCTTTTCTGAATTCCTGTTCCTATAGCTTCCTCTCACCAATGGATCTCCATCTGTTTGGAAACTTCTTTCTTTCCAGCCTTTGTCTGGCTGACTCCTCATTCTTCAGGTTTCACCTTAGACATCTATTACAAGAGACCCAGGCTGCCCAGTGCCCCTACAGTTCCCCATATTCACCCATCATTATACTACTCACAAGATATAATAGTTGCTTCTTTTCTTTTCTGTATTTCAGACTAGATATTAAACTATAGGTTCCATAAGGTATCTTCAACTTTAACACTGTGCCCAGCACAAAGTCACTCCCCCAAGGATACTAGCTGAGTGATGGCTCGGCATTCTACAGCACTCAGTGTGTGAGGGTCACATGAATTCCTGTCTTGATCAGAGGCTCCCCTTCCACCGCTTTCTCGGTCTCTCTGATAACAGGAGAGGAAGCTCGGCAGATGGGTGAGTTCCAGCATTTGGGACAAGATCTGAGCACCATGAGCCTCGTGCAGCCTGACCACTCACCGGACCGCAGATTCCCGCTTCCTGGTAGCGTCTGTGATATGTATGGGGAGCGTGTTGGCAGAGAGGGAAGCAAGCCCATTCAGAGAACGACTCCTCGACAGGCGTGTGGCGGGTGGCTGTGGAGATGCCTAGAAGAAACAAAGGCTGATGTTGGTGGGATAGCATGTGCAATTAGTTTCTGTCTTCACTGGGATTCAACTGTGGTGAAGTACTAGTCAGAGTCTTCATTTCTCTCTTGGGATTAAAACAAGGGTAATGAGATCTAAGGGCCAAGACTTGGATATCAATCCCAAAGTTTTTAATTAGAGAAGAGTTCTTTGGAATTGGTACTGGGACATGGCTAATGGATCCCAACTCCCTGGCTTCCAGACTTCCTTGGACTTCTTTCTGCAAAGTCCCTCTACCAAGAAGAAAGGAAGGGAAGTATTCCTGTGGTCATAAATGTTTAGGATCTGTGAATCTGCTTACAGCTGAGCCAGTGTCTTTTTTTTTTTAAGATAGAAAAATGTTGAGAGAAGTGCCTTCCATTGAGACTTGGCCCCTCCTGTGTTTTGGGGCTCAGCCCTGGCCCTCTGCCTGAGCTCTCACCTTTCTCCCTTCAGAGGTGGCGACATCACAGGGCCTCCGAGTGTGACACAGGCTGGCGGTTCTCAGCAAGAAGGGCTTGTTGCGCGTTGCCTCCCGGGTGTCTCTTCTCTTGGCAGCTTGCTTCTGGAAGGCCTTGTAAAGTTCTTCGTAATCAGGGACAGCAGGATTCACCCGAGGCTGGAATCCAAAATCAGTGTGCAGAAACCCAAGCTTTTCCTCCCGGGTCCGTGTGGCTGTTCGAGGCTGTGGGTCAGCCTGGCTACTGGAGGAGGCAATGGGGGAGGAGGCCTTCTGGAGCGTGTCTAGGGCTCTCATGTGGATGCGAATTTTCCTAAGGAGCTCAGCTTCTGTGGAAGAGAAGTCAGGGTGGCAGTGGGTGAGAAGGGACCAAGCTTCATACCAAAAGGTTTGGAGAGCTTTCCCTCTTAAATACTTGCAATGATGGAGTGTAATGAGGCTGGAACCCGTGATTAACTTTCCAGGAATTTTGCAAGCTAGTTGGGACCATGTGGAAAGCTTGAAGTTGGCCAGGATAGGAGTATTTATTCCATGAAAATGGCAAACACTATAACTTCCTTTTTTTTTCTTTTTTTCTAGAGAGTTCCCTAATGAATGTTGACTAGGACACGACTGCTCTGTGCTAATCAGGCTGCAGAAGCAGCTACCATTTACACTTACTGAGCAGTTTCTACAGCGCCTTCTTCAGAGATGAAATGGGAGGGATGGGCCAGACCCCGGCTCCTCTCCCAGGTCTCCCTTCTCGGGCAGAGGCCCCACTGTCCACTCAACTGCCCAAGCCCACATCACTCTTGCTGCCTCCTGTCTCATTTCAATCAGTCGCAGGTTCTGCCATCTCCTCCTCTTTAACCTCTCCCTGGGCCAGCCTCTTTTCATCCTCTCTGCTTCATAATTTCTCGGGTCACTGAAATAGATCTGTAGATCACAATCCCTCTGGGCTCGCCCATCCCTCTTCATTATCCCCAGAGCAGAGTGAGCTTTCTGAACTGTGTATCTGACCACGAGCCACCCTAAAACCCCTCAGTGGGAACTTCCCTGATGGCTAAGACTCCACACTCCCAATGCAGGAGGCCCAGGTTCAATCCAGATAACAGATCTAGGTCGTGGAACTAGATCCCACATGCCGCAACAAAGATCCTGCACAGCCAAATAAATAAATAAAATCTGAAAAACAAAACCAAACCCAACCCCTTCAGTGTCTCCCTGCTGCTGCCCTTGAGATGAAGGCCAAACTCCTCCCGTGCCCTGCAAGGACCCAGGCCCAGCTTGTGCCTGTCTGTCCCACCCTTCTCCCCGTTCTCTTTCCCGTCTACCTTTCCATGCCTCAAATGCGCTCAGCTTTCTTACCTTCAATGTACTGTCTCTTCCTGATACACTCTCCATTCCTTTTCTTCTACTTCCCCACGGCTCCTCCTTTAGGGTCAGCCCCCACGCTCACTTTTCTCTGGGGACCTTCCCTCACTGTTCCCACGCCTCACCACACTCTAAGTCAGGTCCCTCTCTTACATGTTGCACAGGCTCCCCCAGGCTCCCCCCTTTATCCCCTGCAAGTGACTTGTCACATTTGTAATGATTTGTCTGCCTCCCTCCCTTGTCCACAAACTCCACATCTGTTTCTTCACACCTGGGGTCTGGCATGTGTTACTGAATGAGTGAATAAAGCCAGTCAAGAAGCTTCGCTTCTTGAAATAAGTACCTCACAGGAGGTGGGAGGGGGCCTTCCCTTGAGGGTAGCTGGCTAGCGGTGGTACTGGCCTAGGCTGGTCCCCAGACATCTCAGCGGCTCTCTTCTCCGGCGCCTGTGCTGCCACAGAGGTTTTGGTATCCACTCACTGAGACAGACGAGGTCATCGGGATGAACCTGGGGCCTCCCACCCCTCCGCCAACCAGGTGCCCCCACTGTACCAGCCGACGCAACCCCACCCATGGCCTGGGCCTGCACTGAGCAAGGTCTCTGACAGGGCCACCCCCAAACAGCCCATCTCCATAGCCAGTCTGACCCCTGAGCCCGACTCTCCCCCACAGCACCAGCTCAGCACCTCCGGGCGGGAGGGGACCGGGAGGTTAAAGATGTCTTTACCCTGGAGTTTGTCCCCGAGGGCTGGCTCCAGAACGGACTTGGGGATCCTCCTGGTGGCCTTTTGCTTGGGGACTTTGGCTGTAGTGGCGGTGGTGGCCAGGTCCCTCTGCAGAGTAGCTTGCTTTCTCCGCTCCTCCTTCTCCAGGAAGCTGAAGGGCTTCAAGGAAGAGAGGAGCAGCTCCTTCCTCTTCTGGATCCCCGCCCGCCTGCGCGCCTCATTGTGCTCCATGACCTCCTGGTAGAGGGGCAGGTAGACGTGGGCGGGCACGGGCTGGGCCCGGAACTGCCGGTGGCACTCGGCCTCCTCCCGGCCCTGCTTCTCGGCCTGCTGCCTCTCGGGCTCAAAGGAGGCAGGGGAGGCCAGCCACTGTGCCTTCTTCCTGGCCTCGCGCAGCGTCATGCGGAATGGTTGAGGGACGGTGATGGACGACACCCAGGAGCTGATGCTTCTGTGCTGGGAGGGAGGCCTGGAGCTGGACGGTGGCTGTGGCTGAGCCTTGGGAGTATGGGAGGGCAGGGTGCCCCAGGAGCTGCAGCGCCTCATGGAGCCACACCTGGGGGACAGAGCAGCTGTGTGAGTGGAGGATGGGACGGCCAGGATGCCCGGCTCCTCCAAGATCCTCTGCCTTCCCCCCCACTTCCAGCAGGTCACACCTAGTTTCTCAGCCTCACGTCACAGCCCCACAGGCCTCTGGTTTGGTGGCTGGTGGTTTTAGTCGCTAAGTCATGTCCGACTCTTGCGACCCCATGGACTGTAGCCCGCCAGGCTCCTCTGTCCATGGGATTCTCCAGGAAAGAATACTGGAGTGGGTTGCCATTTCCTTCACCAGGGGATCTTCCCGACCCAGGAATTGAACCTAGGTCTCCTGCATTGTAGGCAGATGACTTACTGACTGCCTCTAGGCCTGCGCTTTTCTCAACCCAGCCTCTCTCCTTCCCACAGGCCAACCCGGCAGCCCTAGGAAGGAAGTCTCTTCTTAGAATTGATCTAAGAGTTTTCCAATTTGCACTCTAATCTTTTCATTTGGTAGAGAGAAGAGGGCAGTGATTAGGAGGAGGGCTTTAGAGTCAGGCCCAGGTTCAAAACTTGCTTCAAACAATTACCAGCTGCGTGGCCTCCAGCAAGGTTCTCCTGGAACCTCAATTTCCTCAACTGCAGAATAGCAAAAATGATATCTGCTTACAGGATTATTGGGGGAGAAAAGAAATATTATGAGAGATAAAGTATAACGGCATAGAGCAGGGCTTGGCAACGTAAATGGACCTTGGTGCCATTCTCAGGGAGATAGCATATTTGGGAAAGGCATCTCTTTAATTGATCCCAAAGTTTCAGTTGACTAAGGGTTACCCTTAAGCGTGATTAAGGACTGTGTAGGAATCAGAACACGTTTGGCTGATGCTGAGCTGGAGCATGGGTAAGTGGCACTTGCAGAAGGAGGTCTTTGTTTTACTGAGGAGGAAGATGAGGCCTAGAGTCACAACGTGGCTTGGCCAGAGCTGTGCACTGCCTTACCTCGCAGATGAGGGGTACTGCACCTGTGGCTTCCCACTGCCTTTGTCTTGGAAGAAATCCTCCAGGTCCTCATCCTCTTCAGAGAGGCTCTCATTACTGTCTGGGTCAGACGGGTAAAGGGATTCCAACAGGCACCACCTGTCTTTCTGCCTCAGTGCCTGCAGAGTCTCGAAAAAACTCCCAGTTGAGTCAGAAGTAGAGTCTGTCTCCTCCTCTGGACTGAGGAACTCACTGAGTTTGCCAGCCCTGGGCAAAACCAGCCCATCCTCCTGCAGCTCGTTGTCTGCGTCTGTGTCTGAGGAGGATTTGGGGGAAAATATCTAAAACAAAATAGAACAGATTGTGGGTCAAACTATGATTTCAACACATAACTATTAATTTCATGTTAAATAAATCTATATATTAGGGACTGGGGTAGGGGACCAAGGAAAATGTGTTACTTGCTTTAAAGAAATTTCATGTCTCAGGATATAGGCTGTGATTGGTTGGAGGGCAGGAAAAGGAATCAGAGCTGAGTTGGTTCATGCAGTGTGGTGAGCATTTGTGGAGTACCTCCCTTCACCATGCAACCCTGCGCTCTAGGAATCTGACCTGTGACCTTGGCCACACTCTGGGACCTGCCCTTTGGGGGTTTTACCTATTAGTTGCCAATCTCCCTTTCAGGCTTCCCCTGTCTACACCTCTGCTTTTCTCATATGCTAGCTAATTCCCACCCTCTTACTAGGAATGAGTAATTAACAGGAGAGACAGTGTGGTTTAGCTGAAAGAGTCCTAGAAAGTGGGAAATCTAACTGGGTTTAAACACTCCTTTCATTCAGAAAATATTTACTGGTGTCTAATGTGCAATGCTGGGAAAGACTGAAGGCGGTAGGAGAAGGGGATGATAGAGGATGAGATGGTTGGATGGCATCACCGACATGATGGACATGAGTTTGAGTAGGCTCTGGGAGTTGGTGATGGACAGGGAAGCCTGGCATGCTGCGGTCCATGGGGTCGCAAAGAGTCGGACACGACTGAGCGGCTGAACTGAATGTGTGTTGGGCATTGGGTTGAGAACAAGACAAACAAGGTCCCTACTTATGAAGCTTACATCCTAGTGAAGGGAGAAAGACAATGTAAGATGGTAATAATTCAATAAAAGCCACAAAACTGTGATAGACTGATGGAATGGCTATGGGAAGCTTCTCTGTTGATAAAAGTCCATCAGATAAAGACCACTAGGAATGTACCTGTAATCAGAACTAGGTTTATTAACTTGTTACAGAATACCTTCTAAAGGGGCTTCCCAGGTGGCACTAGTGGGAAAGAATCAGCCTGCCAGTGCTGGAGACGTAAGAGACGTGGGTTTGATCCCTGGGTGGGGAAGATCCCATGGAGGAGGGCATGGCAACCCACTCCAGTATTCTTGCCTGGAGAATGCCATGTACAGAGCAGCCTGGTGACCTATAGTCCATAGCATTGTAAAGAGTTGGACATGACTGAAGTGGTTTAGCACACACTTTGGGAAATTAGGAAACTTGGTTGGGGTGGGGGTTGAGGGCTTTTTCTAGGGTTGGTTTGTCCTTAATGATTCTGAGGAGGATTAGGGGAAGCAGGGATCAACTCTGGATGGATGCTATCATGAAGAGGGCAGTTTAATAAGTGGGTGAATGAGCCATTTTTATTCAAAAGGTGGCAAGAACAAAGTAGGGCTGGATAAGCAGTTGGTAAGTAAGCATAATCATTTAGAAGTATGTGGTACTAGTTGTTTTGCAGGTACAACGTGGCCCTGTGAGAAATACTGATTTCTGCTGATCTTGCTGCTGGCCTCATCTGGGTTTATTACAGTCTGAGTTGTACTTTCTCAGTCCTGGGATGATTTTCACTTTCTCACTGTGGAGGACTTTCAGGTTGACACCTGATCAGTGAGAAAAATGTCAGACTTGCCAAGATGTGGGGAAAGAGGGTTTGGGGCTCAAAAAAAAAAAAAAAAGAACAAGTGCAAAGGCCTTGAGGCAGGGACCTGAGGCTGGAACAAATGACTCGTGGAGAAATTGAAAGAGGGTCAATGTGGTTGGAGGACAGTACTAGAGAAATCCTTAGAGAGGCAGGCTGGGGCCACGATGGGACGGCACAGGTTGACTGGCTGCAATTGGGGGAAGGGCTGTTTCTGGTCTCCAAGTGGACACCTGGTGGGGTGCTCAAAGATCTGGCTCTCATACTGGAAAAGAACACTGGATTTTGAGTCAAAGGTATGTGTGCCCTAGCCCTCATTTTGCTACTGAAAAGCATTTAACTTTAGGAAAATTCTTTTCTAAAAAATGACTTTATTGATATAATTCATACATATCATACAATTCATACAACTCAGTGTACAATTCAGTGGGTTTCAGTATGTTCAGTTGTGCAACCATCACCACAGTCAATTTTTAATCAACTCTCAAAACACCTCATTCCATTTAGCAGTCACTTCCTATTTTCCCTAACCCATCCCCACTCCTCAAGCCCTGAGACCACCAATTTACTTTCTGTCTCTGAATTTGGAGGGCTTCCCTGAAAGCTCAGTTGGTAAAGAATCCGCCTGCAATGCAGGAGACCCCGGTTCAATTCCTGGGTTGGGAAGATCCCCTGGAGGACGGATAGGCTACCCACTCCAGTATTCTGGCCTGGAGAATTCCATGGACTGTAAAGTCCATGGGGTCGTAAAGAGTCGGGCACGACCGAACTACTTTCACTTCACTTCACTTCTGAATTTGGGGGCAAATTTCTTAATCTCTCTGTGCCTGTTTTCTCTTCTATAATACAAAATGGAGACAACAATCCTGGAGGTGGTTGAAACGATAAGCGAAAACAGGGTCACTGCTACGATTCTCTGAAGAGCCTGACGCAAGGCGCAAGCGGTTCAAGTCCCGGAGTTAAGAGCCCGCCTTCGCGTCTGCAAACAGTGCGGACTAGAATCCCACGCCCGGGTCGTCTGTCTCCAAGGCAACGTTTCAAACAGTTCCTCTCTCAGGGTTTCCTTTCCGGGGTGCAAACCTGATCCCTCTCCTTCTTTTTCTCTCCTCACCTGATGGCTCCACTGAGCGCCGCCTGAGGCTCCTGCAGACCTCCCCACGGTCATCTCCTCAGCCGGGTAGAGAGACAAACGGCAGTGACAGCCGCGGGGACAGCGGCGGTGGAGGCGCAAGCTAGGCGGCTCAGGTTCCGCCCCTTTCCAGCGTGGGCCTCTGATTGGCTCCCAGGCGGATACTCGAACCATTCCCCTCCCCAGGCAGCCTCTTTTCTATCCCGCCCAGTCAGGGAGGCCTCGCTTTCTGATTGGCCTATTCTCTTCGTAATTTATACTTCCGGTTTTAAGATCGTCGCTCTAGCGGCCGGTGATTGGACGGCTCGTCTCCGGAAGTGCTGCCTTAGGCGGTCCTGTTGCGTTCAGTTCAGTCGCTCGGATAAGGCGCAGGTCAGCGCCATGGCGGCCCTGCTGGCTAGGGTCCGGTGGGGCGCTGTCTTTGCCGCTGCCCAGAAGGGCCCGCGGGTCTCCTGCCGGAGGTGGGCTGGCGCCTCGGCGGACAACGTGTACGATGTGGTGGTGTCAGGGGGAGGCCTGGTAGGCGCCGCTATGGCTTGTGCCTTAGGTAAGCGCATCTCCAGGCCGGTATTTGCGGGGAGCGAGGCCGTGAAGGAACGATGAGGAGTGTGGGAGCCTTGGCACTGTTTGCCCAAAGCCTGAGTCTTGCACATCTTGTGGTCCATTCCCTGCCCAGAGGAACCCCAGGACCCCAGGGGCAAACGTTTGTTCCTTCAGAATTCCGAAGGGTCAAAAGAGGGAGGGACCGTCAGAGTCCTTCCAACACGTGGGGACATAGACCCGCCCAGGGTTATTTCGGTCTGGACACCGAAGTCATCCGGCAGTTGGCTACTGAGCTAGGTTAGGCGGTTTTCTTGTTGATGTTTTTTAGACCGCTTCATTGAGATATAGTTTGCATACCGTAAACTTCACCCACTTAAAAGCATATAATGTAATGATTTTAGTTTATTCGTAGAGCTGTGCAGCCATCGCCACAATGAATCTTAGAACATTTTTATCACACCCCCCCCCAAAGAAACGCGAACCCGTTAGTAGTCACTGCCCATGCAGCCCGCCCTTTCCCCCAACTCCTCCAGCCTAGTACCCTAGGCAACCACTTATGTACTTTTTCATCTCTATAGATTGGCTTTTTCAGGACTGTTTCATAATACGTGAAATCTGCTTAATGTTTTCAGGAATCATCCAGGTTGCAGCATATGCCAGTGTGTGCGTGCTCAGTCGCCTCCTAGTCTTTGCCACCCCATGAACTGTCGCCTGCTAGGCTCCTTTGTCCCTGGGATTTTCCTGGCAAGAATACTGGAGTGGGTCGCCATGCCCTCCTCCATCGGATCTTCCCAACCCAGGGATAGATCGAACCCGAGTCTCTTGCATTGCAGGCGGATTCTTTGCCGCTGAGCCACCGTTGGGGGGGTGAAGGGGGGGCAGGGGCGGGCCGGGGGGGCGGGGGGAGCCCAGCCAGTACTTTGTTTCTTTTTATTGCCAAATGTAAATAATATTTTTGGTGGCTATACATAGCATATTTTGTTTATTCATTCACCAAGTGATAGACATTTGAGTCATTTTCACTTTGGAGCTATAACAAATAATGCTACTAATCATTTCTTTTACATGCTTTTGTTCGTGTAAACATGTATTTTTGGTTATCTTGGATATAATCTTAGAAGTGGATTTTCTGGGTCATTTGGTAAACTCTGCTTAACGTTTTGAAGAACTACCAGTGTTCTAGAGTGGCTGCACCATTTTACATTCCCACCAGCAATAAATGAGAGGTCTCATTTCTCCACATCCTGGACAGCACTGTATTGTCTTTTTGTTACTAGTTATAATAGTGAGTGTGAGGTAACATCTCCTGGTTTTGATTTGTATTTCCCTAATGACCAGTGATGACTATTCTTTCATGTGTTTATTGGTTATTTGTGTATCTTCTTTGGAGAAATGTCTGTTCAGAACCTTTGCCCATTTCTAAATTGGATTATTTGTCTTTTTATTATTGAGTTGTGTTTTTTATATTGGATTGGCCAAAAGGTTCGTTTAGGGTTTTCCATAACATGTTATGGAAAAACCTGAATGATTCTTTTGGCCAAGGCAGTATATTCTGGGTACAAGCCCCTTATCAGATAAATGATTTGCAGATGTATTCTCCCATTTTGTGAATTGTTTTCTCACGTTCTTGATGGTGTCCTAGGAAGCAGAGAAGTTTTTAATTTTGATGAAGTCCAGCTTATCAGCCTCTTATCACTTGTACTTTTGGTATCATGTCTAAGCATTCATTATCTAACCTCCAATCAGGAAGATTCGCTCCTGTGTTTTCTTCTAAGAGTTTTATAGTTTAAGTTGTTACCTTTCAGCCTGTGATCTACTTTGAGTCCAACTTTTGCTTTTCTATGTTTAATTTAGACTGCTCTTACCTTGTGAAGTAGATATTTTCATCTTTTATATGAAGAAACTTGCTTAGCAAGGTTAGGTAATGACCAAAGTCTCACACCAGGCAGAGACAGAATTTGAACCTAGGCCAACAAATTCTTTTGCTTTTAACAATTGTACAGTGACTTTCAGAAGCTGGATTTGAGTTTTCTGGCTTCCATGGTGGCTCAGGTGGTAAAGAAACTGCCTGCAACGTAGGAGACCTGGGCTTGATTCCTAAGTTGGGAAGATCCCCTGGAGAAGGAAATGGCAACCCACTTAAGTATTCTTGCCTGGAGAATCCCATTGACAGAGGAGCCTGGTGGGCTACAGTCCATGGGGTCATAAGAGTCAGACACGACTTAGTGACTAAACCACCACCACCAGTATTCTTGCCTAGCGAATTCATGGACAGAGGAGCCTGGCAGGCTATAGTCCATGGGATCACGAATCATACACGACTGAACAGCTAACACTTTCATTTTTCAATAATGAGAAAGTCTTTGTTGATTTCTGTGTGGGCTGATAGTCACATTTTCCCTAGGAAGTAGGGAAGTTTCCTCTTCTAGGCGACTGGTGGCAAATAGTGCTTTATATAAGCTAATGGGCTTGAGTCTCAAAATCATTTTGTAAAATACAGTTATCAGCACTTGCTATAGGCATCTTTTAAAAGTATCTTGCGTATACTTTTTTTCCTCTGTGCCAAGCAGCTTGTGGAATATTAGATCCTGACCAAAGGTTGAAACCTGGGCCTGGCAGTGAGAGCACCAAGTCCTAACTATTGGACTGCCAGGGGATTCCCTATATTCCCACACTTCGAGAATAAGAAACAGAGAAGAGCTTAATTGTCTTGTAGTGACTTTACCTCTTAACTGTTTATACAATTTTCTATGATATGTACTTGAAAAGTTTTTTAGTCTTACTGAGTTTTTGCTAATTTCATTAATATTTGGTGGTGTGCTATTTTCTTTGTTTAGCTTTTTTTTCCTTCCTGTTTTGTTCTCTTTCTCACCCCATTTGCCCCATCCCAAGGATGGAAAGTTTTTATAAGCGTAGAGAATTCTGTATTGTAATTGTTCATTTTTCTGTTTTTTTTTTCCATAGAAGTATAAATTCCTTAATTCAAGGCTGACTTTAAGCAGATACTTGCAAAACAATTCTCTGTAAGTTTACGAAAGAGAGGTCATAGGCTGAGTACACCAGGTTATGAGTCGCTGCCTCTAAGTAAGTCAAACCTGCCAAGTGTAGGTTTTCCCTAAAAAATTCACACACCAGCTAATTTCTTGTTTTAAAAGCTCAGAGAAAATAGTGAATGTTAAAACATGAAAATTGAAGCTCGGTGGGAGATTTGTAAGTCTTTGGTACAATTTATTCAGTGAGCAAGCCTCTACTTTTTTCATATAAGATATAAACAGAGTAAGGAGACTCTGTCTTTGGGCAGGTCCTGCTGAGTCAAGTAAACAACCTGCTTGAGATTTTGTGCTTGTAAGTGTCTCCCCTTGATCATCATGGCCTGCATTCCCAAAAGTATTCTTTTCGAATAGTTTATATGGTGATCAGCTTTTACATTTTGACATCCACTTAATCTTGGATAGCTGCTTTAAAAATGAAAATTGTCCATGGCCTCTTCACATTTCCCTATAGACCAGTTTATGTTTTCCTTGATTCTTTTCTTCTTTAAACTCACATTAGTTTATGTTTTAGGCTTGAAACGTCTATTTCCCTCTCAGCATTGTTACTTGTAAATGATATTCTCCAGCGATTTTTTTCCAAGAGAGTTTCCTAAAACAATGATATTAAATAGCTAAAAATAAAATACTGAAAAATAAAGTATTGACCCTGACTATTTTATGTGCTTGGAGATCTATTTTTTTTTTTGACCAAAAGAAATTTATAAAGTACATAGTGTTATGTATGCATTTGTAGGTGATGAAAGCTAGAAACTGTGAGAGCTAGGATTAAAATCCAGAGTTTCTGATTTTCATTTCCAGTCCAATGATTGTTTTAAATAGGAAGGAAACTTCCTTTAAAGGAAGTTAAATGATGAAGTGACAGGTCTCTATATGAGATTGCATGTATTTAAATCCTCGGTCTTGTCTCTAATTCTATCTGGGTAGAATTGTATAAATTACTTACAATTTCTGTACATTGATTTTTCTCATCTCTAAAATTAGGACAGAATAGCTTTTTATTCTTCATAAAATTATAGTATGGATTATCAGAAGATATTATAGTAAACTATATGCACTAGGCATATAGGAGTTAGTAAACATTAGCAGTGATGATAATAATAATAGTGATTCTATGGAGCTTTGCTTTTAGATATGCAGGAAAAAGTAGACTATTAAGATAATAATCTTGTTAGTCATAAAAGTGACAAATTACTATGGCACTAGGTTGTCATTTGATAAAACTAACTTGGATTCTTTATAGAATGAAATGATTTCAAGGTTAAAATTTAGATATTCACCTATAATTCATAATTTCATTTAATTCAATCAACAGCTAAGTTATATATGTTTGTGCTTTAACATAAACATTATAGAGGCTAAATGATATTATAGCGTAAAATACGTATTTTTATTATTTTTTTCTATTTCTGTTCCCTTGGACAAGTATGGGATGGAAATCTGACTCTTCCTGAATGTTTCTTGGTCTGTCATTGAACAAAAATGTCTGTTAAGACATTGAGTATCTCTTTGTGGGTTGAGGAGATAACAGCATATACTACTGGGACATTATTGCAATAAGAAAAGAATTCCTAACCCCCAAGGAGTTTAGAATCCAGCAAAGGGGAACGATCTGTAAATAACGAACAGAAGGAAGATTGAAATGAAAGCTACCCTAGAGGAACAAGGAACTGACCTCTCCTGGGGGCGGAGGTGTGCGGGCACGGTATGAAGAACACTGCTGTGGAGGCGAGGCTTCAGCGAGTAGGCTCCACAGGAAGCAGGGGGCTGGGGCTTTCAGTGCGGGAGCGGCTACTGTTAGGTCAAGGCCAGAGAAGTGATGGACCGGAAATCACCCGCTCTGCTGACCGGGGCCAAGGCCGGGGCTCCCGTCCTTCAGAGCAGAACCGCTGCCGCACGGCAGGGGGCGCCATGCTGAGCTGATGGGTTCAGCGCTACTCACTTCCTTTCCCACTGGAGCTGCCCTTGATTTTCACCCTTTCTTTGTTGTATGTTACAATAGCGCCTTTTTTTGTCATTTACATTCCAAAATAAAAAGAGGGGTCAAGGTTTGTGAGGTTTCCCTGACCATTACTAAGTAAAACCTGCAGTGTTTCTTCTCTCTGGTAATTCCATCACAGGTGTTTTCTCCTTTCTTGGTAGTGGCAGCTCACTGTTTATCTTTTTCCCCGAACCTTTTTCTGAGACACTGTGGAGGGTCTTGTGTCTGTGCTAGTCACCCAGTACCAAAGTCTCCAAGTCCTCTTTTTACTTCACTATACAGATGTTTTAGGACCAGAGTTTTCAGCACCACTGGCGTATTTTCTTGGCTCTCTTTTCTTTTATAAGCTCTTTTATTTTTGACTTAATCTTGAGACCACAGTGAATTTTGTTTGTTAGCTTTATTCTTCTGTTGAACAGGATTTGTAATTTTTAGTGACTTAATACTTTTAAGGTTGTAACTACCTGGTATCTAAATACTGCTGCCTTCCTTCTTTTTTCTTTTCTAGGGCATTCTATTCCCTTGTTATGGGTTATGCCATTATTTGCTTCTTTGCACATGGCAGGGGTTGGTCTGGAGAGTTCTTATTGCCACGAGCAGGGTGGTTTACATGACTGAAAAGGTGCTGTGTGTTACTGCTTAGGACTCCGTATGATGTGCCCTGTAAGAAATTTGTATCCTAAGCACTAAGGAATTAGTTAATATGATACTTCTCTTGGAAATGAGAGAATAAATTGATTTTTCTAAAATGATAAAGCATTTTGTTTCTTCTTTTTTTTTTAGGACATGATATTCACTTTTGTGACAAGAAAATCCTGTTGTTAGAAGCAGGTCCAAAGAAAGTGCTGGAGAAATTGCCAGAAACTTACAGCAACAGGGTCAGCTCCATCTCCCCTGGCTCTGCAACCCTTCTCAGTAGTGAGTAGAAGATCTTCTGTCACAGTGCCAGCCTCCTGTCTTGACTCTCCAGAATGTCCCGTAGGGCAGAGTCAGCCGGGCACCTGGCCAGGAGGGAGCTCACCGAGGTGCCTGGGAGAGGCGGGTGGGGGTGGTAAGTCTGTACATAGCTGAAGGTCCCAAGAATTGTTCATGTGTCCACTTGGGGTCTGAGGAAGACTTCCAGCAGACATGTGGGTCCATATGGGCATCGTTTGTGATGTTGGGTCATTATAAATTGGTGGAATTGAAACTATATGAACTAACTGTGACCCTTCACTTAGTGCCAGCATCCTCTTTATTCCCAGAGTCAGCCGTCTGTGGGGCTGGGGAGCCTGAATGGTAAATGCTTTTAGGGTGTAGGTGGATGCGTGCACGGTTAGCACATGGTCTTCAGGTCTCTGCCAGATGTTGCTCCCTCAAGCCAGCCTATGTGGAACCATCCCATCTAAAATGAGACTCTTGCATCATTCTCTAGCCCCTTATACTGCTTTATTTTTCTTTATGACACTTAGTACCTGATTTTGTGGGAGGGTCTATCTTTCCAGCTAGAATGTCAGCTGCTGAAGGGCTGAGATTTGTGTGGTTTCCCACTTTGTGCTCAGTACCTAGAAGTGTATCTGGCACATAGTAAGTGCTCAATAAATATCTCAATGAATGAATTGCTTTGGTTCTCTAGATTTAAACAAAAAAACCATCTTTATCCAGGGAGTTTGTAACCTCAGTGGGCTTCCCTGGTGCCTCGGACAGTAAAGAATCTGCCTGCAGTAAGGGAGACCTGGGTTCAATCCTTGGGAAGATCCCCCTGAAGATCGCAGTCCACTTCATTATTCTTGCCTGGAGAATTCCATGGACAGAGGAGCCTGATGGGCTAAAGTCCATGCGGTCACAAAGAGTCAGACAGGACTGAGTGACTAACACTTTGTAACCTCAGTAGGTTGATTTTTGTAACACTTTTTTTTGTGACTCAGTAGGATGACTTTGTAACCTTAGTAGGATGGTGAAGAGAAAGTACAATATGGATTTAATTTCCTTTATTATTTCTCTCTTTCAATGTGATTTGACCTTGATCATGAAAGCTGGGTCTTTTTTCATGCTGTGTAATCAGAACTGGGAAACAGAGTAGCTTAGCTCCTAGCACCAAACAGGGTAGAAGTGGTGAGTATTTCTCTATTATTGAACACTGAGAACAATCGCTCACAAAGGGAGACCCAGGAGGGAGGGAGGTCCCGTGAGATTGCTCTGGTCTGTATGTAGCTCTTTTCTCTCCTAGGTTTTGGTGCCTGGGACCACATCTGCAACATGAGATACAGAGCCTTTCGGCGAATGCAGGTGCCTCCTTTATCACTTTTGGCAAGATATCTCGGTCTGTCGTGAGTTAAAATAATGGAGTACACATTCTCCAGGTTTTCTGTAAATGTGGGAAGAATTCAGGCAGAGTTTACACTCCATCTCAGGAAGTAGGAGGGAAGCATTCACAAGAGAATTTTCTTCTTACTGTACATGTCCTGCCAGAGGGACTGACACCTTGGCGTTGTTCTGCTTCAGTCCCTTGGGAAAGCAGTGCTCAGTTTCTGATTAGAGCAATACCTCCTTTACCCTGGGTTGTAATAACATGCTTTCCCTTTGTGTTTCCAGGTGTGGGATGCCTGCTCAGAGGCCCTGATAATGTTCGATAAGGATAATTTAGATGACATGGGCTATATAGTGGAGAATGATGTCATCATGCATGCTCTCACTAAGCAGCTGGAGGCTGTGTCAGGTGAGGCCCCTGACTCTGCCATCTTCCAGTCACTCTTTGGAAGGAGAACTGGCCTGGAATTATTCTGGGACTTACTGGAAGGATCTCTCCTACAGATACTGATGTTCACCATAAAGAAGCCCTTTGAGGGTTATTTCAGGGTTGTTCTTCCTCTCTCTTTTTAAAACAGCTTTACTCAGGTATGACTTACATACCAGTAAGTGTACACCCATTCTAAGTGTACAATTCAGTGACTTTCCGTTTTTCAGAATTTGCCTCTTCTGGACATTTCATTTAAGTAGACTTATACGATGTGTATTTTTTGTGTCTGACTTCTCTCCCTGAATATATTCCTGAGATTTATTCATGTTGTAGCATGAGTCAATGCTCCAGTCTCGTGTGCATGTATCACACCTTGTTTATCCATCATCAGCTGATGGACATTGGGTTGTTTACACTTTTTAGTGGTTGTGAATACAGCTAGGGACATTTGTGTACAAGTTTTTGTGTGGATATATGGTTTATTTCTTCTGGGTGGATTCTTAGGACTAGAATTGCTGGGTCATGTAATAATTCTGTGTTTAACATTTTCATAAATTGCCCAACTTGAAAGAGGCTACACCATGTAACTTTACTGCCAACAAATTTAAGAATTCCAATTTCTCCACCCCTTGCCAAAACTTATTCCCCTTAGCCTTTCTTTCTTTTTTTTTTTTAATAGCCATCCTAGTAACTGTGGTGAAGGCATTGGCAGCCCACTCCAGTACTCTTGCCTGGAAAATCCCATGGACGGAGGAGCCTGGTAGGCTGCAGTCCATGGGGTCGGGAAGAGTCGGACCTTCCCTTTCACTTTCCACTTTCATGCATTGGAGAAGGAAATGGCAACCCACTTCAGTGTTCTTGCCTGGAGAATCCCAGGGACGGGGGAGCCTGGTGGGCTGCCGTCTGTGGGGTCGCATAGAGTCAGACACGACTGAAGTGACCTAGCAGCTTAGCAGCAGTAACTGTGAGGTGGTGTCTCGTAGGTTTGATTGTATTTACCTGGTGACTAATCATGTTGAGTGTTTTTTCAGATGCTTGTTGGCTATTTGTGTATTTTTTTTGAGAAGTGTCTATGCAAAACCTTTTGCCCATTTAGAACTAGATTGTCTTTATTTTTTTAGTTATAAGGGTTCTTTGTGTAGTCTGGCTATAAATTCCCTTTATATATATATGTGTGTGTGTATATATATATGTTTTATAGATATTTCAGGGTTCCGGAGGGAGAAAAATTGGAAGCAACTTAAATGCTTTTTGATATGAGAGAATTGTTCATCCATGGAATGAACTTCCATGTAGTTTTAAAAGATAACTTAGATCTAACAGTCACTTAGAAACATGTCCCACAATATACTGGTGAAAAAAAGTCTGTGTTGCATGATCCCACTTGTATGTGTGTGTATGAGGGGGAATGGTGTGTGTGCATGTACAAACATAGGAAATTACCTGGAAAGCAATAGAACAAAGCTTTAACTGTAGCTATATCTGAGTGGTATGATTAAAGGTGATTCTCCCTGCCCTCCCCCCCCCTTTTAAACCTTTATTTGTAGTTCAGACTTTCACACCAAGTAAAAGTAATAAACATATAATTTTTATGATCAGAAAAGTAAAATGTCTTTCGGGGGAAGGAAAACCTTATGAAATCTAGAACCTGTTTGAGCCTGCGGTATTCCCCACCCTGTTTGTCTGAAAGCACATGTGGGTTCATTTGGACACAGAGTGAAGAAGAAACTAGAGGAGCTGGAGTGGGGGAGAAAAGAGCGCCTGGTCAGGTGATAAGGCAGTGAGAGATTCTCCCCTCACACACACGCTGATTCAGCCCTGTGGCCTCTGTCTTCTATTAGCTCTTAGACCATAACATTGATCACATGGGTTCGTTTTTTTCTTAAGGTCTTTACCTTTCTTATTTAGGAGTCAATGATAAGATAAAGATAAGCTGTCTTGCAACCTTGCTTTATTTAGTTACTGAGTTTTTTCCTCAGCCTGCGGGCCAACTGTCTAATGTTTTGTTTTCTCTCTTCTGACCTCCCTAGACCGAGTGACCATTCTCTACAAGAGCAAAGCAATCAGCTATACCTGGCCTTATCCATTTTCCATGGCAGACTCCAGCCCTTGGGTTCATATTACCCTAGGTGATGGCAGAACCCTCCAGACCAAATTGTTGGTAGTTGAAGATTCTTATTTTGCCAGGGGTCTTGGCATATCCGTATCTTATTAGTCTGTGGTCTCTTGTTTTAGATCTTAGCTCTAGTTGAAGTTGATTTGAGGCAGAGCTTTTGGCTATAAGGACCTGGACCCACTCAGACCAGCTCCAGTTGGGATGGCCCTATTGTAAGTGCTGCACAGGAGGCAATCTCTCAGACCACCATATATCTTGAAGTAAAGGATAGCTGGCCTTACAGGGACAGGAATCAGAGGGTCAGAAAATGAGCCCTTTCCCTACCTCTCGGGAATCCTGCAGTCACTCATCTTGCATCTCCCATTTTTTTCTTTCTGCTCATCAGCTTCCCCTTTTACAAGGCAGCCATTCTCAGCCTTATAGCAGGACTGTTCGGCTCCAGTGTCTGCCTTGCTGCTTTCTAGTTCAGTATGAAGAGGCTTTGGCTGAGTTTAACCTATGGCTGGCCCTTCTTGGGTCAGATGTCCAGCTGTGGTCTCTTCATTGAAGCTGGGATCACTTATGTACGGCTTCTCCTCTAGGGGCTGGGAGTGAGGTAGGTGTGATAAAGAGTTGCCTGCCCCAGATGGGGTTGCCAACAGTTGGAACTAGGGAAAACTTTTAGGAGGCAGGGACAACCTTCTGGAACAGTTTTGTTAATTAAGAGGTTGGCAGACTCAGCAGGCTCTTGTCTGCACACAGATTGGTGCAGACGGTCACAACTCAGGAGTGCGGCAGGCTGCGGGAATCCGGAATGTTAGCTGGAACTATGACCAATCCGCTGTTGTGGCTACTCTGCATTTATCAGAGGTAAGAGCCTGAGCCTACCATCGGGAGCCCTGCTCATGCCTAACTGGGACCGGGCACTTCTGACAAGGACTTTTCTCCTGTGTGTTGCAGGCCACCGAAAACAATGTAGCTTGGCAGAGATTTCTCCCCTCTGGGCCCATTGCTCTGCTTCCGGTAAGAAGTCCTTCTGGCTTGTCTTCTTAAACATGTCAACCCTTTGCCTTTTAGAACCTCACTTCACTCAGCCTTTTGCTGGTTGCCAGGAACTATGCCCACACTAGCTTTGTTACCCCTTCTTATCGTCCCTCGTGCCTGAGAGCTCTTAGGAACCGAAGTGTCAGCCCTTGGCATTGATGTTCTTTTGACACAGCTCTCAGACACTTTGAGTTCCTTGGTTTGGTCCACATCCCATGAACATGCAGCAGAGCTGGTCAGCATGGAGGAGGAGGAGTTTGTGGATGCCATTAACTCTGCCTTTGTGAGTATCACCTGCCAATGATGCGTTGTGGGGATAGATACAGAAAGATGGTTCTGAGTAAGAAGAAAGGAATAATGAATACACTGCCCCTTTGGACTTGTACCACTTGATCTGGATTACATGGGGGAGAGGCTTCAGGAAAATGTAAAACCACAGAAATTGGCTTGTGTGCCCTTCTGAGGGTTGTGGGCTGCTGCTCTGCTGACTGAAACAGCTGCCTGGGTGGAAGTTACTTGGATAAGTAACTTTTTTTGAAGTGATAATACTTCGATCAATTTTAACAGAAGCCAGCAAGAACAAAAGGAACTAAATGTACTAAAGGGGCTTCCAAGATAAATGAGGACCCTTTCTGGGTCACTTAGTATATGTTCCTGGCATAAGGCCTTTGCATTACATTCGTTCAGGAAGTTATGAGTGCTGCTATGTAGATGGCGCTGGAGTTAGACAAGTGAGATATAGTCCCTGCTTTCAGGAAGCGCAGAGTGAGGAAGGACACAGACATGAGTTAGGGTCCAGTGTAGAGTTTGCATAGGATGCTATACTATGGAGCTTGAAGGAAAACGACAGACACAGAGGACGGTTTGGAGGTAGGTTTACAAAGCGATGGTAGCTTCTGGATACTCCTGATGAACTAGAATTGAGGGGACATTCTAAGCAGGGGGGAGTGTGGAATCAAGAGCATGCTGTAGAGAGAGCTGCTTTGTGGCTGGCACATGCATTTTGAGGGTTAGGAATGGTGAAAGATGAAGCTCAGAGGTAGGCAGGGGCAGCTCATGAGCAATTTGACTTGATCCTACAGCTTGTGGGGAGTGATAGGGAATTGCATTTTGCATTCATTTGAGGGGTTGCAACTTGTGGTACCACTACCCATGGCTGTGGTTATAAAATGGTTGCCTTGCTGAATGTTTTAATTCCCCGCTGGAATCGCTGATGAACTTTCACTTTGTTTTGTGGTCGATACTACTCAGTGGAGTGATGTGAACCACACAGACTTCATCGACTCAGCTGGCTCCATGCTGCAGTCCGCGGTTGCTTTTCTGAAGCCCACTAGAGTCTCAGCTCGCCAGCTGCCCCCCAGTGTAGCCAGGGTGGACGCCAAAAGCCGAGTCCTGTTTCCTCTTGGGTTGGGACATGCTGCCGAGTACGTCCGGCCTCGGCTGGCCCTCATTGGGTAAGACGGTAACAACAGAGCCGCTCCCTTTTCCCTCTGGCTGGAGGCCACACCTGAACTCTGCTCTATTCTTAGGGATGCAGCCCACAGGGTCCATCCACTTGCAGGGCAAGGTGTCAACATGGGCTTTGGGGATATCTCCAGCTTGCTTCATCACCTCAGTACTGCAGCCTTCAATGGCAAAGACTTAGGTAAGGATTCAGTGTACCTTGGAGAATTCAGTGTACCTAAGGATTCAGTGTACCTTCCCTCATATAATATGGGAAGATCACGAAAATGGCTCCTCAGGAGCCAGATATAGTGGGCATAAATGCATCTGGTTTGCTAGGAAAGAAAACAGTACTACAGAATTAGGGAGGTAACCTTGCCTTTTCCCTCCAGGCTCCATGAGCCACCTCACAAGTTATGAAACAGACAGACAGCGTCACAACACTGCTCTTCTGGCTGCTACGGACCTACTGAAAAGGCTCTATTCCACCAGGGCTACCCTTCTCGTGCTGCTCAGGACCTGGGGCTTGCAGGCTACAAATGCAGTGTCTCCACTCAAAGTAAGAGAGCTCTCCCAGATCTCCAAGAATCTTGCTCACTGAGGAATGACTCGGCCAATGACTCTTTAATTTCTTTGAATTAATTTTCTTGGCTATTAAATTATCATCTTTATCTGAATACCTTCCCCAGTGGTTATGAGCAGAAATGTCCCTGCTGGGCTTCTAGGTATTAGCCCACATGCAAGCAGTAACTTGATATAAAATAGTGAATAGGGGTTCTTAAAGATGCTTAAACTCCTTTTGCTGCTGTCCAGCTTCTTTCCTGAGAAACCTCCATTAAAAGTTACTTTGGAGGGACTTGGAAGGAGAATCTATCTGGAACTTTCACCAATTTTTGCTTCAATCACTTTAAATATTTTAAAGTATTATCTTCACCTGCCTTCATACGTTAAAATGTCAAGAGTATCACTCAATTTCATTTTATCTCTAGGAACAGATTATGGCCTTTGCAAGCAAATGAATACTCTTCTTCTGGAGATTGTTGATGAAAAATGAACATCGAACATCTTTTTCCAAGACCATAACGTCATTTCAAAATTTAATAAATTTACATTAGAATTCTTCTGTCTCTTTTTCTCCTCTGCCTAATGAACTTTTGGATCTCAAATAATGAGTGATAATTTATGGTGAGGAGGGCATATCAACTAAGCCAAGGGAAAAAAAACAAAGGAAGACTATGACTTGGTTGAAAAGAAATTTTTATTAAAACAAAAATTGCTAAGGTGCCGTCTCATTCATTTTCACTTGTTAACAGTTTTTTTGAAAAAGAAGATTGATACAACTTTTAAAAAATGCTGGTTGTAAATTTATAGTTTTTTTTTTTTGATAAAGATAAGAATTAGAAAGTCAATTGATACATTTTTGTTAGAACTGCTATTTTAAAATTAATAATGCTAGAATGAAGAATAAGATAAATTGCTTTAACCTTTATTATAGGTATATTAGACTTTCTTGAAACCAAATTTTAAAATGCTAGTTATTACTTCCTTATCACAGCACCATTTTTCATCAATGGCTCCTCTGTGGGACACCACTGTATTCTGTCATAAAACAATAAATAATTTCATTGCACAGGTTAAAAGACCTCAGGAACCAGGTCAAAAGAAAAGAATCTGATTAGCAGCAGAATTTGTTCACGTTTGATTGCAGACTGCTGGCAGACCTGGGCGTGGGGCGGGTGGCTTTACTCTGCAGTTTTGAAGTGCCTACCTCACAGTACCCAAGATGCCTATCGAAGAGATTTATGGATCCTTTGGATTTGTATGCCATAAAGAATATCTTGCCCAGAGGTCTGATTTGAAGATGAAAGCAGAAGATAACAGTCTGCTTTTGACCCAAGGTAAGCTTTTCTTGGGAAATATTTTTGAAGGAGTGGGAAATGTGTTACCACACGGGAGCTTTTCAGGTAAATGCAGAAAATTTATAAGATCCTAGAGTAAAAACGTGAATGTTGCAAGTCTTCCTGGAATCTCAGGAAAAATGTGCCCAGAATGAAAGATGGCAGCTCTGGGAAAAGCTGGGTGACTACTGGCAAAGTCCAGAAAGGTCACTGTAGGGAAAAAAGGTCATCTTTCATAAGAAAATGGAAAGGTAAAAAGAACATGGACTCTACAAAAGTACACAAACAAAATCAGGCAAGACATGAATTTTAAGGCACACCTTGCAAGGACCTCCATGACCCACAGAGGATGTTTTGATGAAAACACACACACAACATCCACTATGTGGCAGGCCTTGTCCTAAGTATTTGAAATATATAACATATTTACAGAAAGGAAACCTAATCACCAATAGTAGACCCTGTAGGACCTCTTAGTAAGAGGCCCCAAAAGTATACTAGCAGCAGAAAGAATATTATAGACAAACTTTTGTAAGAAATAAAAATTCTCATTCTAAATTGTTCTTATAATGGATAAACTGGTTAATTCTCCAGATGTTCTAATCAAGATTATCAGAAAATATGTAGCTACATTTCTGGAGTTATAATGCATCTGCCCAAGAGTTCTGAAAGTATTTGGGATGACTAAAGGAGTCAGCTGAACAACGTGTGGCCTTTATAAAAAATGTTTCAGAGATAAACTGTGGTGATAAAAGACCAGGAAATCTTACTTCTCTGAACCCATCAAGCTGGAGGAGTCTTTACTGAACACAGCTTATCTCTTGGGAGAACATGGTTTCTAATGGGAAACGGTCTCCCCCAGTGAAGTTTATGGGATTTCAGTTCTCAAACCAGGAACTGAACCTGGGCCCTCACCAGTGAGCATGGAGTCCTAACCACTGGACCACCAGGGGATTCCCTGTCCCTAATCTTGAAGAACATTTAGTGTATGAAGACTGGTTCTAATGGCCTTCTCTTTGGACAAAGATGGGAAGGTCCAGAGGTCAAGTAGTATGTTAAAGAGAATGTAAGGGATTTAGGAGGTGTTTTCTTCAAAACACCAAAAGACTATGAAAGTGAAAGTGAAGTCATATCTGACTCTGTGACCCCATGGACCATAGCCTATCAGGCTCCTCTATCCATGGAATTTTCCAGGCAAGAGTACTGGAGTGGGTTGCCATTTCCTTCTCCAGGGGATCTTCCCGACCTAGGGGAACCCAGGTCTCCTGCTTTGCAGGCAGGCACTTTACCATCTGAGCCACCAGGGAAGCCCCAAAAGACTGTGGAAGGAGGGATGAGAGCAGAAGTAAGACTATGGAGGAGGGATTTTTTTTTAACATCAGTGCAGTCCCAAAGTGGAATGAGTTGTCTGGAAACATGCCTAAACAGAAACAGTGATAACGAGTTAGGAGCATTAAGGGACTGCAATGGATAGAAGACTGGATTACATTTTTTAGCTGTTTTTCATTCTGTTTTAGCATTTTTGGAACAAGGAATAGGTATAAAGGTGACCTCAGTATAATTAAACATTAGTGTGAAGAATGTAAAAATGCCACATAGAATTGAAAAAACAAATTTGGGGGGATAAGTATATAGAAATTTGCCTAGTTATTTGCACATATCAGATATTAAATATTTCTTGACTCAATGGACTATCTTTAAAAATAAGTTTCCCCAGGAACTGGTGTGAGGGCCGAGTATATTTATGTGAAAAGGCTGAGTCTACTGTGAAGCTACAAGTGTGTAGAGATACAATTCTGCTGGAAGGCAGGTGGAGGTAAAGACCCAGACTATAGGAAGATCTTCCAAGTCCAAGAACAATCAAGTGGGTAGACAAGCAAATGCTGGTCATGTGAGAGAGAACAAGATAATGGACTTTAGGGGAAATAATTCACAAAATCAGATGCTGAATATTCAAAGTGAGCATCAACTATATGGAAGTGGGCCAAGATGGCCAACCAAGTCAAATGTATCACCAGGAAGGGTATCAGAAACCCTGGGCCTTGACAGCTATGTAGAGAATGAAATGATGAGGGGGCAGGGCAGAAAGAGACACTGCTATGAAGAGACTAAAAGGGCAAGCTGAAAGGGGCTATTACCAAAATCTAGGTCCTTGGAAAGCATACCCACAGGCCTCGTACCAGAAGCCAGGGTATAGCTGTATTAGAAATACAAAGAAATAAAATTTAAGATGACAGTATAAACACAAGCGTAGGAGGAGGTATTTGCAGTGGAAACACTCCTTATATAAGATTGGATATGTTATTAATCTGAGGGTTGACTGATAAAAAGTTGATTAAAAGGTGGTCTGTACAAGGCAGCCATACCCTCCCAAAACGTGTCCCCTTAACTGGATGTCCCCCTTCTGGCCAATGAGGAGTTGCTCTCCATCCTGCTGAGATTTAGAATGGCTGCTCTCAGCTGCTGGGTTGGCGCTAACACAAAGTGGGATCGTGTAACTTCAGATATGGTGTTTTTCTCTGAATTACACATGGAAAGCAAAACCTTTTTCTTTAAGGGCAGGTTAAGTGGAAGTAAAGGTGGGACAGGGCAAAGTGTAGGAAAAATACCAGTGTCAAAAGGTCATGGGACTGTCATCAGTTTAACATCTAAGAGGATAATTAAAATGTTCAAAGGGATGAGGCACTAAAAGGGCTGAAATGAGATTTTTCTTTGGTTGCCATGGTTCCATCCCTGGGTTCCCCAAGGTTAAGTTCCAAAGCTGTTACTTTTGGCTCTCTGATACACAAGGAACCTCAAAGATTTAGATTCTGGTACCAGATGTGCATGAAGAGTGGTTAGGAAACAGTTCACATTTGATGTGTAAAATTAATTAAACCCAAATCTCTAGACCCAAGGGCAAGACTTGTTTACAAAAGCCCGTTCCTCTTGATGAAACCAGCTGCTGGGCTTCAGTCCAGGTGGCCCCCAGACTAGCTCAGAACACAACAGAATCCTCTCCTCTCTCGTTCTCCCTTTAAAAGTGTTGGCAAATGCAGGCCTCAGAGGAATGGCATCGCCTTAGTGGGAGATGCCCAGAGACTGCAGCAGGTGAAAGGTGGCCCCCAAGGCCCAGCCGGTCTCGATGTTGTTCACTTTCTTCGTGAGCTGTTGGGAAGGAGAAAAAGTCTTCACATTTTTATTCCATTTTCAACTCTAGCAAGCATAACAAGCAGATAATATCTTCCCAGATCATCTACATGGCTAAACCAAGGCAGCAGTGGGAGTAGCCAGTCTCTGAAGGCTTCTCCCAACACTCCCTGCAAGTTCCTCCCGACTACTGCCTAGCGCCCCTACGCCTGCCCATCTGATCCCTGAATCTTCTGGCCCAGGAAGTGGTCTCAACTCAGGACTTCTGAGAAGGACCTTTTAGACAGGCTTCTGAACTCTCCCTAGTCCTGAAACTAAATATATAGCGGGAGTTAGCAGATTTAGGGGTAGGAAAGAACATACTAAGCGCCTCAATTCATACTTTGTAATAACCTCCTCCTCTCAAGCGCTCGTTAATAACCAACCAAGGGATTTTAGGCATTCTAGGCCAGACTGTGCTTCAGCTGGTTCCGTGACTTTGGGCAAAAGTTAATTTTCTCAATTACGTAACAGGATTAGATTCAGTTCAGTTCACTTCAGTTGCTCAGTCGTATCCGACTCTTTGCGACCCCATGAATCGCAGCATGCCAGGCCTCCCTGTCCATCACCAACTCCCGGAGTTCACTCAGACTCACGTCCATCGAGTCAGTGATGCCATCCAGCCATCTCATCCTCTGTTGTCCCCTTCTCCTGCCCTCAATCCCTCCCAGCATCAGATCAGCATTTATCAAATTGTTTCTTCAGAATCCTAGGGGTTCCTTAGAAGTGCTTCAAAGGAGAAAGGAGGCAGATGGTGGTGTTCCAGGCCCCCTACCTCTGCTTCAACCAGATAACTCCATTTTTATCAGTTTTACTGGAATTCTGCATAAGCTATTATAAAGATGCTATGCCCAGGTTTGCAAATCAGTGGACTGCTTTTAATCTTCTAACTTCTTATGACACAATACTTTTGTGTTAACTTAATAAAATGAAGTCAACAGTCAATGTGCCAAAAGCTGAGAAGAACGGCATGTGAATCATTATCTTGAGATTTAGTCTGTGATACCCAAGTCACACTGGGAGTGCCCCCTAGCCCCATCACCCTGAAATGTCCCTCTGTCCTCAGGACCTCGATGCCAAAGTGAAGCGATCTCTGGAACTGGGGACTGCCCACCCCTGATGCAAATCCTGCTGCCACTGAAATGAAGACGTAAAGGATGCCAGAAATGGAGATGGCAGAAAATTGTCCTTAAATGATTTGGTTACTGTTGATGCTTAAGTACAGGTAGTACCTAACTTAGTATTGAGGGCTTAGGATGACCCCAAGCCTCCCACTGGTGTGAACTGCCTACACTAACAATATTAATAACTTACTATGTGCTAGGCACTGTACTTTATCTCCATTTTCATAACAGCCCTAAGAAACGGGTACTCTAAGGACCCCCGTGTTTTGAATGAGGAACTTAAAAGAGAGGGGAAGTAAGTCATCTAAGGCTACAGAGCTAGTAAGCTTGCAGAATCAGAGCTTGAACCCAGATCTGATGGAGAACAGAGGCATGCTTTTAACACTACACTTTACTGACTATGGGCAAGTAACTCCTTAAATGCCAATATTCTCGGCAGGTATAACACCACATTAAATCCAAATACCTTTGTACAAATAAATTTATGAAATTTGTATAACATAAGAAATGAGGCACTATAAACTGATCTGGAAATGAAGAAACAGGAAGGGGAAGTGACACAAGAGGAGGGAACTTCACAAAGTACAATCTACGTACTTGACCTTAAAATTCAAAGTTGCCTTGTGGCATAGTTGTATGTTTATTACATCTCCTCTAATGGTCTGTATACTATTAATATTTGAGGACAAAGATTACATCTTAATCGCCTTTGTAACTAAAATGTGCAATTACTCACTTATGGTATAGAATATAAAAAAATAGGGGATGGATGAAACTTACTGTTTGGAATAGATAACAAGCTACTACAGATGAAGTAAGGAAGACAAAGAGGGACCCAAAACTCAAGAGGCACTAAATATATGAGGCACACACAAAATACATACAACATACTACGTAAGGCATTCAATACTCATGAGGTCTTAGAAAGCCACTCACTGGTGATGCCCTTTGGCAGAGGTCCCTCATGTCCTCTGCCAAACAAAATCATCAAATGGACTAATGAGTGAGCTGATGCTACTGGCCGGTGTACCTGCCCCATGCCCCTTCAAAAAGAGCAGCTTTGCCCCAGGCACCCTCTGTGCTTGTGCTCCCTTGACCAAACTTTACCTACAGTACTTGAAACCACGTTGTCAGCAGCAAAGACAGGCAGGACGTATGAACCCAGAATTCAGGAAGTACAGCACTGCTTGCACCCCATCCTGTGTGTTCCCCTTGCTTCTTACTCTGACTTTTGAAATTAATTTAATAAACCATGTGACTTGGGCATCTTAACTTGGACCGCAAACCACTCTGCTCTATGACCTCTGGGATAGCTTGCCTGGTAATATAGAGTCGACCCTTGAACAACAGGGGGTTATAGGTGCCAACCCGTGTAGTCGAAAACCTGCATATAACTGTACAGTCGGGCCTCCGTATCTGTGGATGCAACGAACCACAGATTGTGTAGCACTGTAATACTTACTATTGAAAAGAATCCGTGTTATTCAGCCTGTATTATTCAAGGGTAAACTGTACTTAGAAGCTGCTACTCCATCAAGCTGATTTCCCATATTCATGGTGCCTTGCACACTGCCTTGTCCATAGCCTGAATGAAATTATCTCCACATTCCGTGGAGTGAGAGGGCTGTTACGTGACACTGGTGTCCTCTCTCTTACCCGTAAGACGGTGCTGCTTGCAAAGCCAAAGCCGTCCTTCAACAAGGCTGTGATGTAACTGAGATCCATGCACAGGAAGGGACTGCCTGAGGTGAAGTTTTCCAGGTTATCACACACTGGCAGTGAGAGAAAGAAGAGAGTGCAATGCAAGTCTGCAGCCATCTGAGAGGTGTGATTTTCTCTAAATACGGACTGAGAATAAGCACAGCAGAATCCTCATTCTTCCTCTCCCAGATGCTTGGGAGTCTCAGGGGCTAGAACTGTGCACTGACAGCCTCTGGAGGACCCCAGCTCATCAAGAACCTGCATATTTTTGTCGTCACATCTCATATACCCAAAGGTGCATGGGGCCTACCTAGTTCATTTGCTATGACCTAATGTTGGGGCTTAATTCAACTAAGTCCCTTATACAGTGTTAATGCTGAGACCCAGAAGACAGGGAAATACCAGTTAGTCCTATTTCATGGCCTCTGGATGAGATCAGTTATTTGCATTTACGATGGACTCCTTCAACGAAGCCTCTGCAACTATTTCTCGTATATTCTGGTGGTTAGTTTCATTACTGCTGATAACACTATTTCAACGTCTTTTAAAAAAGGAAGAAAGAAATGTAGTAAGAAGAAAAGGTTTTCACTATTTGTCCAAACTCTTATATTCTCATTTTTTCTTTGCCACTTAATGCTTTTAACTGCTGGCAAAGATAGGAAACCAACCTGCTGAGCGGCTTTCTGCTGGCTGAGGTGCATCAGGTGACCTTAAGGTCACTAGGATTGGCAGGCACAGCCTCACATGCTTGCCTTCAGTGATTTCCACTGACACTTACCTTCCCTTGCTTTTCTCTCAAAATCTTCAACTTTTAAAACACCCCCCTTTTCATAATCTGAAATGAAACAGAACAGCAGTTGAAGTCAAAAGGCCTTCCAGGAAGCATAAAAAAATTTACCCTAGTGATGTTTATAATAATGAAAAAGTAAAAAATTTCCAATATTAAAAATGAGATAAACAAACATGACATATCCCTACAATATAATCTATGCCATTTATTTTAATCTGTTATGTATGCTTAACTACAGCTAAAAAACTGACCCATTAAAAAGGGGCCATTAAATACAGTAGAAAATAAAAAATTCATATCTCAGGCCATGACTGATCACATATATACATTCTCACAGCTAAACAAAATGTGTTACTATTATGATAAGAAAAACAGTTATAAAGCGGAGAGAGGAAACATTTTGGGGTGATGAGTATATTCATTATCTTGAATCTGGTGATGGTTTCGTGGATGTTTACACGTGTCAAAACTTACCCAATCATATACTTGAAATATGTGCGTTTTATTTTATGTCAATTATACCTCCATTAAGATGTAAAAAAAAAGAAAGAAAAGACTTCATGTATACTTGTTTAGTATATACTTCATGTATACTGGTTTAGGCCACCTTCTAGCCCCAAAAGATTCTAAACCATACTCTCCCACTTGAGTGACTTGGGAACAAAGCAGGGTGAGCAGCTCAACAAAGCATTGCAAATACTGCTTTGTCCCCTCCCTTCCCCACCACAGGCTTGCCCAGCCCCCCCCTGCACTGACACCTGGCATGAACTTACCAATCATGTCTGTGTCCACGGCTCGGTCATAGTAGTAAGAGAAAGCGTAGAAGGAGCCTCTCTGGACCTCATCTGGTTGATGAAGTTTTCCTTGCACCACCCTCAGCACTTCCGCATAGCAGGGCTCAAAGCCCACCTCTCCTGTTGGGGCAAAGGTGCACAGGAGCAAGGTGGGAAAGTGAGAGGCAGGCTGCTGAGGGAGGAACACCAGGAGGACCAAGGCGCGCTGAGGCTCGGGACAAAGATGAGCAAACTTCTGTGGCTTCATCCCTCTGGAAAACTGGTACTTGCTTCTCCACGGAGGCTCCCTCCCTAACCTGCGTTCACCAAAGAAGCCATGGCCCACCTCGAGCTGCCGCCCAGCACTGCGTTTCACGGTAGTTATGACAAGTATGCAGAGGCTCACCTGCTTCTTCACTGGAAAAATTAAGTTGCTCCCTTGAGTTGAACGTCTATGCCTTTTATAATACCTAAGATCAATTACTGTTTTATCGTCTCGATTATCTAACTGAAATAGCTAAACATTAATTGAATCTGAGACGGTTTCACCCTGCTGAGGGCTGAGACCCTTAATACGTTAGATGCCAGCTAAGAGGTTTCTAATGGATCCGCAACACTTGGGCAGGAAAGAGCTGCACAGAGAGTGACAGCTGCCGTGTTCACGGTCATGCTACACTACTCCTGGAGGCACACCAACATCTCCTCGGAATTAGTTCCTGCAAAAGAAGCTTCTATTCTCTTGAGCTCCGGAAGAAGTTTCCCATGGGACTTTTCCAGACTTCTACTATAAACGTCATTTCAACCAGTGGAAAAAACACCACTTGCCTTCTTGATTGCCACCATACTGGTATTTCACACCCCCAAAGATCCACTCTGCTTCCAACCATCTCGGCAGACAGGCACTTCGGAAAGTGTGTCCATCAATTCCTGGAAGAAACCAGACCACAAAGTAAGAGGCAAGGGTGTGAGGGAGAGAGAGAAAGAAAGGCAAACAAGAAGCTAGTAAGGTTAAAAGGTATTATCAAGGTGGCTGGGCCTTAAAATCATATGGAATTAGTTCCGTGACTGCATCCTATAATATGAATTCTTACTTGGGGTTCACAGATGGGCTTGGTGAACCCCCTGAAACTCCAGGCAAATTTTCATGCTTATGTCTATTTGGCAGAGGGGTTGTTGGCTTTCATCATATATTAAATCTAAAACTGATAATGGAATAAAGTTCCCTCATTTCTAAAAAAAAGGGAAAAAATACTGGTCTACTCTTCTCATTGGTTGTTTTAAGACTTAATACACCTGAAAATGTAAACTCTGAAATGTCAAATCATCATCACAATTATAGCTTACTGTGAACCACACACCACACAGATTGAATTAAATGCAAAATCTCTTTTAAGGCGAAGAAAAGGGGCATAGCTAACTGGCCCCAAATCACAAGACTAGTACTGAACCTGGTTCTGCCTGAACTTTTGACCCCTTTCTGCCTATGAACAGAGGAATGGAGCGGTTCGGTTATTCTATCTGTAAGTGGACTGCTGCCTGCACCTCCCACATAAAACGTAAGGGCCTGAGCGAGCTTCTGCCAGATTTGCTCCTTGAGTCTTACTTTCTGCAGATGCTTCAGCCTTCTGGCCACAGACCCCCTATACCAACAGACGTCATGCTGGAAATGGTTAATAATATATCTATAAAAACATCTGAACTCATAAATTAGAAAAGGAATTTGCCATTATACAACATATGCCTCCTACTTCAGCATAACCCCTTCTGCCACAGAATCACTGCCAAGGTAGGGAAAAGGCAAGCTGAGTACTGGTGTCGCTCTCACCACACCCCGACCAGCACAGGCACCCAGACAAACCTTCTGTCTCCAGGGCTCCCAGGGTTGCTAGTCTTGCAGCTTTCAATCCAAATCCCAAGTAACTGTAAAATACAGGATTGACTAATTTCATACTGGTCCTGAATTCTCCAGCTTAAAGCTCCTTCTTCCAAAAGTAATATGGTTTCTCCGTCTCCCTCTGGAGGGAGGAAAAACTTGTTCTCTGTGACCTATTCATCTCATGCAGACAACACGCAGTAATTCCTGCACAGTTCAGATCAGGGCTGTGCAGTAAGAACTTTCCATGATTTAAAGGCCAGAGATGGTGACACTTCCTAGGGTCCTACCCTGGGAACCATCCGCAGAAAAGCTCTCATTATCTTAGCTTCTAGCCCAACTGTGATCAAATTCTGGGCTGGATTTTGAGCATCTGAGGTCAGTTTAAAAGAAGCTGACACAGAGCTTTGGCTGAACCTTCTTTGAGTGTTCTGTCTCTAGAGAAAACTTGACTTATATTACTTTCACTTTTATATTACTTATCTTTTTTACTCTTTTACATTATTTTAAAAAATCTTACATTACTTTTTATTACTATTACATGTTTTTAGGCCAAGAATAGAGAATCTTGGGTCCCCTGGGCTTTGGTAAGTGGCCGATAAGTGGGTTTCAGTTATCAAGCCTTCGGGGACTGGCAAAGATTTTGTAAGGCTTGTCAGTTGCAAAGAAATGTGAAAATGCTTTGAAAAGTTAGGAGAATCAGACAATGCAAAATATTATTTCTCCACGTCCCTCTCCCTCACCTATGTGTATAGAGCTTATAAGTGCTGTTAAACATCTCAAAGGAAGTGAGGTAGCCCCTAGGGGTTTGTTCCAGGGTTTTCTGCAAAACAGAAAAAGCAAAAAGACTATTCAGTATCCACAGTAGTCTGAAGATGTTATCCTCAGTATCCCCTCCCTCTCCTCCCCTCCAAAATCAGAGATGAAGAAGACAGATTACACTGCTCATCTCACAAGGCTTGAGGAATCAAAGGGACTCTGAACAGTGAGAGCAAGTTCAGTCAGTCAGTTATTGACACTACTCGGCCTGCTCACGGTGGAGCGGCTGTCTGAAACGGGGCCCTTTCTTAGCACCATGAAATGTCTGCCAAGCGGGTTGGTAACCAGACCCTTGTATGTATCTGACTCACCTCGAACTGAGGCAGGAACGTGATTTGGGTGGAGGCCCCTCCCAGGTCCAGGGTCCCAACAGTCTCCTGGTTGTGGCCGTGCAGCTGACCTGTGAATGACAGTCAGCTCTGAGCATCCTGGGCTTCCTGGACAGCCCAACACTCCCGTCTGCAATTTCTCTCCTACTCCTGGCATATACTGGAGGCATTCTGTAAACACTCCATGCTCCTCAGCACCTAAGGCTGCAAGCAAGGGCTAACCAGGAAGGACTCTTGCTGCAGCTGAGGTCCTGAAGGCAGGTAATAAACATTAACTTCCTGTCTTTCCTCCCCATCCTCCTTTTTTTTTTAAAAAATGAAAGAACAATATGAAGAGAAAAGGTATTGATATTTTGCTCCCTGACCATGTGTGAAACCCAGTTAAGTTCTTAGGTAAATGTGAGAACGTGTTACCTGTCAGAAAATTCACAGTAACCCAAGCTAATATGCCTAAAAAAGGAGAGAAAGACAAAGATTACATCCAGAGCATTTTTACCCCTCTTCCTGGGCCCCACCTTTGTTCTCTTATCTCTAAATTTCATGTCAAAATTACACATTCCCTGCTCCCCATCTTTCCATTTCCTGCTATCCCCTTCCTCCTTGCTTATTTGTTCCTTTCTCTTCAGCATCCCTACCCTGTCTCCCCAGTGCCTTTAATCAGATATTCATGAACCCTGGCCCTCTCCCCCACCATACATCAACACCTTGCCCACCTTCATAGGATCCATCCATGATGCTAACACTGTCATCTGGTACCAGGAAAGGTGATTTCTTGAAGATCTCTTTTACCTAGCAAAAAAAGGAAAGAAATCTAGATTCCCTAAGGCAACAAAACAGATTCCAAACATATCCTATAATACTTAGAAAACCACACTCTTCATTTTCCCCAGATAAAATTTTAACAGAACTCATTCATTTTCCCTAAGAAACTAGGTAAGCCATCATTGGTTTTTTGTAAAAACAAGCAAACAAACAAAACAACAACATACCTCAAAGAGCAGTGCCTCAGCTTTCTCTTCTGGCAGTAAGCGCAGCCCCGCTGTTGCCTTTAGGACCACTGGCGTTCTCTTCCAGTGACTTGGAGGGATTGAGTCTTTGGCCACCTCTAGGAGCTCTTGAACAGTCTCAGCACCCTTCAAGAGAGAACATCTGGTGAACAGTGCATTTAGTGGAGTGTGTCTGCTCCCGCAGCATGCTCTGGGACAGTATCAGGAGCAAGGGGGCCAAGGGCTGCCAAGGGTTTTATATAAAAAAAAGGGGGAGGGGGCAGACTGTGCAGAGCTGCCACACAAATGCTAGCTGCAGCTGTCATTATGCTACACCTTTTACGAGTTCTGGCACGACAGGACATATCAGGTTCATTTTTGTATTACCAGCACCAACATAATTCTAACAAATTATGTTAGAATCCATTATTTTAAATCCATTGTTTTTCTGAGTAAGCATCTGTTCTGACAACATACTGCCTCTTAAACATTAACACAATTTTACTCTCCAAATGTCAAATCAATTTCTAATAATGCAATTGTTTTCAACAGCTCCTAATTTTCTATAGCACATTTGCCGTTTCACAACGGCAAGCTGAGAAAATAAACATCCTCTTGGTTCTTCAAGTTCAAGCCATTTTTAACATCAGGTTTTCCTCTGGTTAATGATTACACTTGTGACACTGGACAATATCTTTAATATATGCTACCAAAGTTCAACATTCTGCCTTACTCTATTTTATATCAGTGTGGCCCCTGACACGTGGGGTGTTGTATCCTCTGAGAGCTCACATGTGAAATACAGCTATGACAGAACTCTACATTCATCTTCTATTACTGAAGACTTTTTGTCATGGGTTTTGCCCAATTTCTAGAATATAACCATGGTTCTGTGCTGTATAAGGGCATTCTGAAATGGAGTTCACCTCAATTGCCATGTGTATACCTTCTACTTTATAGAACTTCACAACCATTTTCTGCATCTACATTAATTAATGCAGTTGATGGCTTCAAATCAAAATCTTAAACAGTCAATACAAATAGCACAATCTCCTGAAAGATGGTGCTCTCCCAGCAGGGTGACAAGCTATTTTCACACCTCCTTTCCCCTAAGCCCTGGTGAACCCAGGTTATACAATTACTGTTATCCAGGAGATTAGCTGAGGACAGAAAACTGATCTCACACATGACCTCAGTATCAGCAGAGAAGAGCATAAAATATTTAACAGCAGTGGTGTGGTCAAGCTATCAAGGCATTTGAGAATCTAAACATCTATTGTAAAAAACTCACCTGCTTAGGTTGATCTACAAAAGCAGAAAGTCCTGGCTTCACAGAATCAAAAATTTCCCCTTCCAGAACTGGAAGCTGTCCTATGTTGTCCATGAGCAAAACAGAAGAGAGATGGCTGATTATCAAAAGTCAGACTCTTCCTGATCCTGGCTGTCTCCCCCAGCGATTCCAAGTCATCCCACCTGCTAGGAATGGCTTGAAGGAGTATTGGATGGGGGGGAGAGGATGAAAAGTAATCACCGAGGGTCCCTCTGCCATTTCTCTGGTGGGCACCTCGCTTCTACTCCTTTCCCTAGACTCTATGTGTAACTTGAGAAGACTGAATATTCAGAAAACATTAATCTTCAGGGTCCCCTCATTCCCTTTTCCAAGGGTGGTGGTGGTCTTCTTCTCAAGACCACTCTCAATATTCTGAACCCTGGAGTTTGGAGAAAAGTAAAGACAAATTATAACTACACTTCTTAGACACATGGGTTCAGACTACAGGCAGTCCTGATCACTTTTAATTTTACACCAAATTAAACCATATGTGTTCAGTTATAGTCCAGAGTTTTCTCTGAAGAAAGACATTTAGAGACTGTAAGATTCTGTAGCTGACATCCTACACTCTCAGCACATCTGTTTCTAGGAGGAGGAGATGCTCAAGTGTGGGTTTCACGATGCTGGTGAGAGCGCCAGCTGCACTCACCTGGCATTTTCTGCACGAAGGTGTAAACATGAATTCGTGTCCCAGTGCTCCCTGCGTCAAACATAATTCCATACAAGGTGCCGGCGCTGACGCTGACCGGGCACATGGAGGACAGGAAGACCCCCTCAAACCAAGTCTGCTGCTGTCTGTGGAAGACAGTGCTGCACACACAGGACGCTACCAGCACAAAAAAGGCTATTCCCTGGGAAAGGGCCATTCTCTTCCGAGACGTGGTGAGTCTTTTGTTCCAGACGCAGTGCTGCTAACACACCTGCAGTGACTTCTGGGACAAAGACATGCAAGGTTAGACCAACTGGCCTCTTTGTTTACACTTGTAAAAGATGAAACACCCACAACAGAAATCCCACCCCTTTCCCCAGGCTGGTCCTTCTGTTCCTAAACACCTGCATAACAAGCTAGATTAGGGTGACAGAGGCTCTGAGCACCTTTTCTGAAGGGTGTCTGGTTGCAAGAGGAAACTGGGATTTAAAATTTATTTCTCCATGCTCTTTCTTTTTCCATCTATTTTTTTGGCCACAAAAATTCTTAGTTCCTCAACCAGGGATCAAACCTGCATCCCTTGCCCTGCTTTTAATAGTAGGGTGGATCACACATACTCAAAGACTCTCTCTGTCACGCTGTTCTTAATGTTGCATCTTATTTTTTTCTTTCCATTTTGACAATTTTGTCTTTAGATCATGAACCATGTGCCTTGCAGGATCTTAGTTCCCCAACCAGGTGTCCCCTGCAGTGGAAGTGTGGAGTCTTAGCCAGGGGACCACCAAAGAATTCCCTCTTTCTTCTTTTTGATTGATAAATAGAAGCTTCAATTTCTGAATTAAAGTTATAAAGTTACAAAAAAGTTACAAAGTCCCTGGCATTGGGGTGTTCACAGCCTTTAAAAATCAGGCCACCTGTGACCAATATTGCCAGTGGCTTGCAACCACATTTTAAGGAAATAAATCAACTTAATTCAAAAACACTTAAATAGACCATTATGGTTTTTAAAACATGCTTCACAGGTTTCAGGCTATGTTATCTCCATAAGCACTTAAGAGCAGAAGGGCAAATAAAGACAGAAAGGCTCAATGACCTGCTGAGTCATAAAGTGGTGCATTATGGCAAGTTACTGCCTGTATTTCTTAATCTGCTTATAACAAATACAAAAACTTATTAAGTGCTCAGCATTATCTACTTTGGATTTTAGATACAAATGATGCAGAAAAACTAGAGTAAGGTTTCATGGAAAAATGTCTCCTGCATAGGGTGCATTTTCTCCTGGTGTTACTGAGGAAGGTCACATCTATATCCTCCAACATTTCAGGCTTCCTTAGTTGCCTCTTATGTACTTTGCTCAAAACAATTCTGGGTCTTCTGATTCACCTTTCACCTCTGAACTTCTCCTTATGTAAGTCATGGTTACTAGTTAGACATGATCTAACTCCAAAGTCCTCATTCCCCAGCCCTCTAATCGCAATAGAATACTCAGTATGCTTGGAGTACAGATGAGGACTGTATCATTCTCAAATTTGTTGATCTGCCAGGATGCGTTTTATCAAAATGTCTCTCTCCCTCCCTAGGTAACATACTACATAAAATAAAGCAAATTCAAGTTAACTGCATCTGGAATAAAGCTCTTTGAAGTAGCTGGAGTTGTTCTGAAGTATCTCAAAGACAGAGTGAGACTTACCAGTCTGAATACTCTTCAAGACTGAACACTCTTCAAGACTGAACTTCTATCCTTCAGTGAAGAATGAAAGCTATTGTCTAAGGACAGCAAATTGTAGAATCTCAAAGGAAACTTGTCTCTAGAATCTTAAAGGAAACCACTGCAACAGGTCAGCTGCCGGGCCAGATTCATACTCACGTCTTCAGTCACTCCCTTTGGTGGAATCTTCCTTTGCAGCAGCCAGGCTGGTCATGTAGATCAACCAGAACTGAAGACAAAAACAACCTTTCAGATTCTGAGTGTTAACAGATTGTGGCCTTGTCCAAAGCCCAGACCACATTCCACACTCTCCGGAAGTGTATTTAGGGGCTCTCCAGACACCAGCCTGCTTCCACTGCTGTGACTGACTGCACAGCAGCTTCTTCAGGGCTCACTCGTATTTTTTTCTATTATTGTGGTTTCTGGGAAAAAACAAACAACTCTCCAGCTTCTATTTCCATTAAGCAAAACTTTGTTTTTTCTTCCAAAAGAAATTAAGGGGAAAAAATGCATACCAGGTATCCCTTTTCACAAAGTGAAAACTGCAGCGTCATACCAGGTGTTCAGTGTAAAGGTAAACAGTAGATGTTAGAGAAAGCAAAGGGTGAACACACAGACCGCACCATCCGCTCTCAACAATTACCTCTAACACCGCTTCTGATCTCACTTTTCTTTAAGATTAGCTACTTTAAGGATGCCATTAGAAAGGCTTACAACAAAAGGCTTAGAGCATACAGAAGAAGTGAAGTGAAGTCACCCAGTCGTGTCTGAATTTTTGTGACCCCGTGGACTGTAGCCCACCAGGCTCCTCCGTCCATGGGATTCTCCAGGCAAGAATACTCCTTCTCCAGGGGATCTTCCCAACCGAGGGATCGAACCCAGGTCTCTCACATTGCAGGCAGATGCTTTAACCTCTGAGCCACCAGGGAAGCCCTATTTCACATGACACCAGCCTACCAGGCTTGCTCACTCACTGCCAGTCTCTGCTCAGGTGTCACCTTCTCAGAGAGTCCTTCCTTGTCTACTATATTTAAAATCGCAACCCACCTAGTCACATGCATCTTTTATCAATACCTTCCTTCCCTGTTTGTTTTTCTCCGCAGCACTCCTCGTCTTCTAATATACTATATAATTTACTACTTCTGGGGTGGTTTCTCATACTCCCTGCTCCTGATTCCCCCACCTTCATGAGCTATACATGGGCAGATAATTTTGTCTGTTCATGAATGTGTTCCTGGCACTGGAATGATACTGCCACATAGTAGGTGTTGAATATAGTCTCTGAAGGGATGAATAGTGATCCAGTGATTCAAGGACTGGATCTCATCCATTTAATAAGAATATATCACAAGTGACTTCTTTCCTAAAGGAGATTCATTATCCACCCACTGGAAAATCATGATTCCAAACTTCCAGGATGGATGGTTTCTCCAAATGTGTCAATTATATAACAAGTTCTATATGCTACTCAAAATAATGTACACAGACTAGAGAGAATACATCAGTGTATTTAAATTCACTCCTTCAGAATTAGTCTTCTCAACCTCTCTTGCTATCTCCTTATTCACCTCCAACAAAGCTCTCTTCAATTCTTTTGAGACTTTGGTGCCAGCTAGGGTCAGTCACTATGCCCGTCTCCTTTGAAGGTCTTTTCAGTGCATCTTTGTCTCTGTAGTAAACACCAGTCCCCCTCCAACTCACCTCCCTGGAGCATCACACTCGATTCCCTTCTTCTATGTCCCCCAGAGTTTCAGAGACCACAATCCCACAGCGCCTGGGCCCCCCACACTGGGTACGCACCTGCTCGTGTCTGCCCAGTCCCTGTGATTCCTTGCTCGCACTGTTGATTGCCTTTTGCTCTTTGCCCCTATTTCAGCCTTTTTGACTCTAGCTAGTTTCATTTGAATCACTTTCACCTTTGTGCTACTTTGCAACCATGTGGCATTTTGCTAACTCACTCCCTTCTTTATTCTTCACTCCTCCCTTATCCACCTTTATTCTGAGTATACATGATCGTCTGATTCATCTACTTTTATGATAGTTAAGTGCCAACTGGCAGAATTACTGCTTATAGGGCTTAAGTTGCCAAGGAACTGAATTCTGTGTTGCTTTTACACAGGAGATCAAAATTAATGTTTTTACAACATTATTTAGTTATGTTACACTTACAAAACATGTAGCCTTGTAAGAATATTACCCATCCCTACTAATCATGTTTTTAAGACATTAGCCCAAAAATTGAGAAGTGAATAGCACTCCTCAAAACCTTCCATCTCTGTGATGAACTTAGGAGACTAGCATTGGATTGTCTAATTTATAAGCATCAGTTCAGTTCAGTCACTTAGTCGTGTCTGACTCTTTGCGACCCCATGAATTGCAGCACGACCAGGCCTCCCTGTCCATCACCATCTCCCAGAGTTCACTGAGTCACGTCCATCTAGTCAGTGATGCCATCCAGCCATCTCATCCTCTGTCGTCCCCTTCTCCTCCTGCCCCCAATCCCTCCCAGCATACCAGACACTGTGCTAGCTTCTAGATACAAAGTCCAGTTCAGTAGCTCAATCGTGTCCAATTCTTTGCGACCCCATGAACCATAGCACACCAGGCCTCCCTGTCCATCACCAACTCCCGGAGTTTACTCAAACTCATGTCCATTGAGTTGGTGACCCCATCTAACCATCTCATCCTCTGTCATCCCCTTCTCCTCCTGCCTTCAATCTTTCCCAACATCAGGGTCTTTTCAAGTGAGTCAGCTCTTCACATCAGGTGGCCAAAGTATTGGAGTTTCAGCTTCAACATCAGTCCTTCCAATGAACACCCAGGACTGATCTCCTTTAGAATGGACTGGTTGGATCTCCTTGCAGTCCAAGGGACTCTCAAGAGTCTTCTCCAACACCACAGTTCAAAACCATCAATTCTTCTGCACTCAGCTTTCTTTAGAGTCCACCTCTCACATCCATACATGACTACTGGAAAAACCATAGCCTTGACTAGACGAACCTTTGTTGGCAAAGTAATGGCTCTGCTTTTTAACATGCTGTCTAGGTTGGTCATAACTTTTCTTCCAAGGAGTAAGCGTCTTTTAATTTCATGGCTGCAATCACCATCTGCAGTTATTTTGGAGCCCCCAAAAATGAAGTCAGCCACTGTTTCCCCATCTATTTCCCATGAAGTGATGGGACCGGATACCATGATCTTCGTTTTCTGAATGTTGAGCTTTAAGCCAACTTTTTCACTCTCTTTCACTTTCATCAAGAGGCTCTTTAGTTCTTTTTCACTTTCTGCCATAAGGATGGTATCATCTGCATATCTGAGGTTATTGATATTCCTCCCGGCAATCTTGATTCCAGCCTGATTTCTTCCAGCCCAGCGTTTCTCATGATGTACTCTGCATAGAAGTTAAATAAGCAGGGTGACAATATACAGCCTTGACATACTCCTTTTCCTATTTGAAACCAGTCTGTTGTTCCATGTCCAATTCTAACTGTTGCTTCCTGACCTGCATATAGGTTTCTCAAGAGGCAGGTCAGGTGGTCTGGTATTCCCATCTCTTTCAGAATTGTCCACAGTTTATTGTGATCCACACAGTCAAAGGCTTTGGCATAGTCAATAAAGCAGAAATAGATGTTTCTCTGGAACTCTCTTGCTTTTCCCATGATCCAGCAAATGTTGGCAATTTGATCTCTGGTTCCTCTGCCTTTCCGAAAACCAGTTGAACATCTGGAAGTTCATGGTTCACGTATTGCTGAAGCCTGGCTTGGAGAATTTTGAGCATTACTTTACTAGTGTGTAAGATGAGTGCAATTGTGCAGTAGTTTGAGCGTTCTTTGGCATTGCCTTTCTTTGGGATTGAAATGAAAACTGACCTTTTCCAGTCCTGTGGCCATTGCTGAGTTTTCCAAATTTGCTGACATATTGAGTGCAGCACTTTCACAGCATCATTTTTTAGGATTTGAAATAGCTCAACTAGAATTCCATCACCTCCACTAGCTTTGTTTGTAGTGATGCTTCCGAAGGCCCACTTGACTTCACATTCCACGATGTCTGGCTCTAGGGTAGTGATCATACCATCGTGATTATCTGGGTCATGAAGATCTGTTTTGTATAGTTCTTCTGTGTATTGTTGCCACCTCTTCTTACTATCTTCTGCTTCTGTTAGGTCCATACCATTTCTGTCCTTTATCAAGTCCATCTTTGCATGAAATGTTCCCTTGCTATCTCTAATTTTCTTGGAGAGATCTTTGCTGCTAAGTCGCTTCAGTCGTGTTCGACTCAGTGCGATCCCATAGATGGCAGCCCACCAGGCTCTGCTGTCCCTGGGATTCTCCAGGCAAGAACACTGGAGTGGGTTGCCATTTCCTTCTCCAATGCATGAAAGTGAAAAGTGAAAGTGAAGTCACTGAGTCATGTCCAACTCTCAGGGACCCCGTGGACTGCAGCCCACCAGGCTCCTCCATCCATGGGATTTTCCAGGCAAGAGTACTGGAGTGGGGTGCCATTGCCTTCTCCCAAGAGATCTCTAGTCTTTCCTATTCTATTGTTTTCCTCTATTTCTTTGCCTTGATCCCTGAGGAAGGCCTTCTTCTCTCTCCTTGCTATTCTTTGGAACTCTGCATTCAAATGGGTATATCTTTCCTTTTCTCCTTTGCTTCTCTTCTTTTCACAGCTATTTTTAAGGCCTCCTCAGACAGCCATTTTGCTTTTTTGCATTTCTTTTTCTTGGGGATGGTCTTGATCCCTGTCTCCTCTACAATGTCATGAACCTCCATCCATAGTTCATCAGACACTCTGTGTATCAGATCTAGTCCCTTAAATCTATTTCTCACTTCCACTGTATAATCATAAGGGATTTGATTTAGGTCATACCTGAATGGTCTAGTGGTTTCCTCTACCTTCTTCAATTTAAGTCTCGATACAAAAGACAATTCAAATACAGACCCAGCTCCTGGGGAAGATTTCAGCTTACTAGAAGAAACAGACAGATAAACCAATAGCTGTACTCTACCGTGGCAAGTTCTCTGGCAGAACTATGCACAAGTATAGTTCTGTGCTTATGGCAGGAGTGGATGTAAGGGACAAGTAACTCATCACAGAAGGAGAAGAATGGGAGTGGGAAGCTTTTCAAGGGATGAGAGGTATAAGCTCAGTCCTGAATCAGAGGCAGGAATTACGATGGAAGTGACACAGGAGAATTCTGAGAACTCCAACTACTACAAGTTCAGTATGGCTGGAATGGAGAGGCGTAACAGAATAGAGGACAGGCGTGAGGAAGAATTGTTCTGGAGGTATCAAAACAGATTTCCAAATGAGTGGACTTGTTTTCCTGGTGACACCTGACTGCTATTAATGTCTTTCTGTTCCCTCCTTAAGCAAATATCACTATTGACTAACATATTTCCCAACAGTGTAAAATAATGGAATGAGAGAGGCGATTAGGAAGGTCTACCAAAAAGTCTGACAACACTGAAATGTAGAAGCTCCCACTGCCAATTCTTCTGAGTTCCACAGCAAAGTTGACTTTAACAAAGTAAAAATTGAACATAAAGCAAACTTCAAATGTAACTGAATGAAAATTTTCAACAGTAAGCTGATGGGAATGAATTAGCCCAAACACCTAGACTATAAGTTAGGCAAAACAAAACCAAAGTGGGTCTAATTGGGTAAGTCTGGGACAGATCTCGGCACAGTGAGCAATGCCTCATTTGAGAATATAACTTAGGACTTACAGATCCGATACCAAGGGCCAAGGGCCACAGCCCAAGAACACCTTGCTATCTTAAGGGTGTATAGGGGAAGGAAAGAAATAGCTTTCGTACTCCTAAAGCCAATTACCGAGCCTGGAACATGTCAGACTTCAGTAAATACATTCTGAATGGACCTGGGACAGTTGGCGCAGACAGGAGCACTGGGGCAGGGAGTACCACTTTTCCCCGTGTCTTACTATGGCTAAGTATCACATCCCCAACTTTATTCCCTCCAAAGCAGCCCACAGGAGCGCTGTTCTAGAAGTCTTTTTATTCACATATGTAATCATTCAGCCATTCCAGAAATGATCAGTTGCCTAATGCTACTTATAAGTACAGCATGCAAAGATGAAACATCTTAGATCTGCCCTTGAAGAGACTACAGTAAACAGGAAAAATTTAATCACCTTTGTGAAGTTAAAATGTGACAAGCAGCACAGTTCTATGCTCTGAGATTTCAAAGCAGGGAGAGATTATTTCGAGCTGGCATGGTCAGAGAAATCTTTGTGAAGGGGGAAGCTTCTGAGAAGGGTAATGAAGAGGGGAATTAGGGCATGGGAGGAGTGCTTTTCAGGAAAAAAATAAAATATGAATCAAGACCTGGATGTAGAGAGGATGGAGGAACCCCAAGGGACAGCAAATAGACCAGACTGTTGTAGAAAACAAAATTGGAAAGGCAAACTGAGATCAGATAGTAGAACTCACCAAATGCTCAGCTAAGGAATTCAGACTTGACTTTGCAGGCGATGGGAAGCCACTGAAAATTCTGAGCAAGGGAGTGTCACAAATATGAATCTGGCAGTTACATGTAAGAATCAGGGTGGGGAGCCTTGGTAGCTTCCACTCACTTATCTAATAACCACATCTTTTTAAGTGAATCATTAAAATGGTAAAGGAGCCCAATGCACAGATGACTAAATCTATGTAGAGGATTAGGAAAGGCATCATGAGATGACATTGGAACTGATTACAAAAAGTGAACAGAACTACATAAATAAGAGAGACATGTGGACAAAGAACAGAGGGACTATAGAAAGATGAAAACAGCAAGGAAATTATGGATAGTTTGATTTCATTTTTAAATTTCCTCAAGAATTTCTTGTCAAAGCTTGAGAAACAAAATGAAAACGAAGAATAGATTAGAACGGAAGAGATTACAGGGAGGTTAGCACTTAATGCAGAGGAAAGACTAGCCAAAGGAAAACAACCTGAGGTGGTAACAGCTATCGTTTATTGAGATCTTAACATCCGCCAAGCACTATGTGAAGTATTTCACATGGGTTATCTCACTTAATCTCACAATACCACTCTGTGAGGCAGATTTTATAACTAACATGCCCATTCTAGAAATAAGAAAACTGAGGCTTAAGAAATTCAAGACCACGCAGCAATTAAGAGAGTCAGAAATCAAACTCAGATGGTCTAATTCTAGAGGCTGCAGTGTTACCTGCTAGGTCACAGGAGGGTCAGCTGATATGGCACCTGCTAGGTCACAGGAGGGTCAGCTGATATGGCACCAGGGAAAGGTGGCTGTCCGGTGGGGAAGAGCACAGGGCTGAGAAGGATAGTCAGAGATTAGCTGGAAGTTAGGCTGGCACCGGGATGTGAAAATCTCGCAGCAGCTTGCTCTCTCTCCTCTGTATGACCGAGAACTTCTGAATCTATGTCCTGCTGCTCCACCTTCACTACGTTTCCAGAATCTAACCGTTTCTGACTACTTCCACCACCACTGTCTTGGCCCAAGCCACCATCATCTTTCATGCAATTTATTCTAACATTCTCCTATTGGATCTCGGCTTTTACCCTCACTCCCCTAGAGTCTAACACACCTTTCTATTGCAAAGTCCAGCAATCACTTCCCATTTCCCTCAGGGCAGCAAGGTCCAAACACGATTCATGGATCCACCTGCTCTGCCTCCCACCTCATTATCTCTGACCTCACTATTAATGGTTTTCATCTCACTCGCGCCACCCACACTGACCTCTGTGCTTAAATGTCACACATGCTCCTGCCTTAGGGCCTTGCTCTAGCCGTCCCCACTCTCTGGAACCATCTTTTCCCAAACCTTCACTTGATCAACTTATTGTCCAGATGCTGTTTCCTTACAGACATCTCCTATAACCACCTCCCTCAGGTGTCCCCTACTTCCACCTCCTTTCTTAGTCATGCCCGACTCTTTGCGACCCCATGGATAGTAGCCTGCACCAAACTCCTCCGTCCATGGGATTTTCAAGGCAAGAGTACTGGAGTGGGTTGCCATTTCCTTCTCCAGGGAATCTTCCCAACCCAGGGATCAAACCCAGGTCTCTCACATTGTAGACAGACGCTTTACCATCTGAGCCATCAATTCTAACACAATAGATAGCTTATTTACTATGCTTGCTATCTGTGTTTCTCTGATATAAACTTCTTAAGAGCAGAAATATTTTTTTGTTTTGTTTTGATATAACCCAAGCACCTAGAAGGGTATCCAAGAAGGTGTTCAATCAGAAATAACAATAGGTAGCACTGACACATAAACACTATCATGTCTAAAACAGATTAACTAGTGGGAAGCTGCTGTATATTCAGGGAGCCCAGCCAGGCTCTCTGTGATGACTGAGAGGGATGGGATGGGTGGGGAGAGGGCAGTTCAAGAGGGAGGGAATATATATACATATAACTGACTTAAGCTGTTGTATGGCAGAAACTGACACAACACTGTAAAGCAATCATCCTCCAATTAAAAAAAAAAGTGACATAGTAATAAACTGCAAAGTGACATAAAAAAGGAGAATACTTTCATAAGTAGACGAACATTTAAGAGGGAATATAATGATTAATGAATACCTTCAATTTGTATTAGGAGAAACTATAATTTTCTTTTTCTGAATCTGTAAGTTTGATAGCTAAACTGAACTTCTTTAACCAAACACATTCAATTGTTGAAACTGTTATAAGGTGGTGCTAGTGGTAAAGAACCTGCCTGTCAATGCAGGAGACCTAAGAGGCATGGGTTCGATCAAGAAGATCCCCTGGAGAAGGAAATGGCAACCCACTCCAGTATTCTTGCCTGGAGAATCCCACGGACAGAGGAGCCTGGCGGGCTATAGTCCACTGGATTGCAGAGTCAGACATGACTGAAGCCACCTGACACAGATGATAGTAAGCACTCTTTACACTGTCCAGATTCTCTTCCACATATACAACCAGTAAGTATTTCAGAATACTGTACCTTAGTTATCTATTGCTGCACAACAAACAACTCCAAAACTTAGTTGCTTAGAATGACAACAGACATTTATTATTTCATAGTTTTCATAGTTCAGGAATTTGGGAGTGGTGTAATTGGACAGTTCTGGTTCAGGGTCTCTCATGATATTGTAGTCAAGATGCAGGCTGGGATTGCAGTCATCTGAAGGTTTGGCTAAAGCTGAGGACCCACCTCGGTGGCTGGCAAGCTGATTTTTTTGCTGTTAGAAAAACACCTCAGTTGCTTCCCACGTGGACTCTCCATAGGGCTTTAAATGTCTTCATAATATGGTGGCTGGCTTCCTCCAGTGGGCAATCCAAGAGAGGGCAATGCAAAGGCAGCAATACTTTGTATGACCCTGCAGGTCATAAACTATCACTTCCCTGTATTTCATTGGTCATACAGACTAATGCCGATACAGTGTGCAAGGAAATACACAAACGTATAAATACTGGAGGTGAGGCTCAGTGGAGGCCATCTTGGAGACTGGCTACTTCCAATTATAACCAGTATCTGTATAATATTTTGTGTTCAGCTTTTTTTTTACAGTTTATATATATTTCTATTAACACAACTTACATACGTCTTGCTTTAGAAACTATGCTATTCCAATGATATGAACCCTTGAAAATTTAAAATGTCATGGACTTTTAACTGCTCTGAAAATATCATATCCCACCAGTTGAAGCCATCCATTTATGTTACAGTTCCAATATTTTACTTAAGGAAAAGAATTAAAGTCAGAAAAACTACAACTCAAACAATGTCCTGCTTGTTCCTAAGAGTGAAAACAAATTTAAATACTTCAAATAAAAGTCAGATCATTGTAGAAACAAGTAGGAAGAAAAGAGTCACTACATTTCAGATTGCAGACATCAGTCAATAACTGAATAATAAAAATTAAATACTGAATCAAGGAAAATAAAGAGTGAAAATAATTATACTAACAGAATAGCAACTTTTACAGAGAAAAAAATCCTAACACAATGGTAGCATTAGTTATTAATACTTAGGTACTTGGTAGAAAAGGTTAAGACTGACAACTAGCATAGATTTGAAAACCACAGAAAAATTTTATAACCAGCATTTTAAAAATATTAACTAGATAAAAGAAGGTTTCTTAAAAAAACAACTTTTGTTAGATCATTGCCAAGGAGCTATAATAAGACCTGTGAGCATGGAAGCTGCAAGGGAGAGACTGAACAGTAAAAAGAATTTCCCAGCAATATGCGCTGTCTCATGTGATGGGGAGAGGAGAATTTTGACCCAAGGGCTCAACCCACATCTGATCACATTGTCCAAATGGATTCACAGATCAGAAAGCTGGTGGAATGAGAGTTCTTTTAAAGTCCCTCCAACACTAAGATCAAATACTCTCCCAAAAAGGAACTAGAATTCACACACTGGTAGTTACCAACAAATATAAACTTATTTCCTATGAACAGATTAGTTCTTTCTATACTTTATTCCATTTTAATCAAAACATTACTAGACATGTGTCAAGAAGAGCCACTCTGTACAATGAACCATCTGAGTCTTATACTGAAATGAGACGAGGCAGTGCATGACCTCATTCTTCATTGTTTCAGGCCTGACTTAGCTACAATAATCACTGTACAGGGAAAGCTCTTGCTATTGCTGCCTTGCTTTCTTCACAAGTCACAAGGCCTTTTTTCACCCATTCATTAAAAGTAGAAAGTCTTCTTTAGGTAAGAAGATACTATTAATCAGGAGGGGATTAATACTGCCCCAATAAGCAAATATAATGAATCTCTACAGTGATAAACTATCTCTGCCTCCAAACCCATATCCACCGTGGGAAGCACTTATTTGCAGAAGAGTAATTGCAAGGATCAGTGCCATTTGTCACTGGTTATATTGGAGTTTGTGAGAAGTGAAAACGTATTTTCCCTTTCTTGTTATTAAGTGAAAAACAGCTACTCCTTCAAACATGTTGAATCCAAACGAACAACTTGAGAAAGGTAAATATTACAATGACATCTCATGTCTAAAACCAAGAACAGGGGCTCGACATATGTACATTTCCTCAAATATGTCTTTATGATACGTCTTCTCTAAATACCATAACATTTTTATTTTAATAGTGTTTCGTAAAAACATTCCTAAAGTGACATATTTTATTCATGGTCCAGAGTTAAGATTATGACCATCAGGTATATTTTTCTGTAAACTTGGGATGCCTTTGGGGACTAGAGGACTGTTTGCCCTTCTGTCAACAAATAGTCCCAGATTGCTACGCTTTTGAGCTAGTTTTCCTCAACATCATGCTATCTATTTTCACTGATCAGTGCCATCATGTCCCCGTCTCCTTTGGTAAGCTGCCACCATCTAATTTTGAAAACTCTTTTGTGGGACATGAATCAAAGAGTCACAATTACTACACTTTTATGTCAACTTACACAAATAAGGAGCTCTCCAACAAGGACTGTGGAATTTGTGACAGCTTTTACTGGCTCATTAATCTCTTTCCATTTACTGTGAGCTCTCAGCTAGGAATAAAAAAGCAGAAATCTGACCTATGGGACTTCCCTGGTCCAGTGGCTGAAAATCTGCCTGCTAAGGCAGGGGGTATGGGTTTGATCCCTGGTCCAGGAATACTCCACATGCCTCAGGGCAACTAAACCCGTGTAGCACAACTACTGAGCCCTTGCTCTAGGGTCTGTGAGCGGCAACTACTGAAGCCCACAGCTTGTGCTCCTCAACAACAGAAGCCACCACAATGAGAAGCCCACTCACCGCAACTAGAGAGAAGATCCCGCTCGCTGCAAGCAGAGAAAGAAAGTGCCTGCATGTAGCAACGAAGACCTAGCATGGTCAAATAAATAAAAGGAAATCTAACCTAAGAAAAAAGAGGGTATTACTTTATATAAGTTACTTACCAATATTTTCTTTTCCTTCTGGGCTTTCCACTTTGTCTCCTTTAACTAATGTATCACTTTTTCAACCTGTAGAAGATGGATACAGATACTCATAAGAGCAAAGTTCTTTTTCCTTTTCTTCCTATTTTTGATACAATTATCTCTTTCTGTATTTCTATTTCCAATCTATTTAGGCTTTGGAAAGTGGATCATCAACCTAATCTCCTAACTTGTAATCTAGTACTCTTGGCCTCTTTCTCTTCTTTTAAAATTTCTTTTCATACAAACTACAACTGCAGCCACTCTAATAAAACCACTTGTTTATAAAATCAGTGATAACAAGAGAATGCAAGTTACACTTCCTGTAAAAGCTAGACTATATTTTTGAGTTTATGCACTTTGTGAGTTTTTTTTTTTTTTGCTGTGAAGAATTCAAATACCAGTTGTGTCTTCCACAATATGACTGAGAGTGGCACTCTATTACAAAATGAATATGTGCTCAAAAGGGACCTAGTCAATCCCAGTCACAGGTACATACCTACAAGACTGAAAACAGGGACTCAAACAGTATTTTTACATCAACATTCACTGCAGCATTATTCACAAGGGCCAGAAGTGGAAAAAACCCAAGTGTTCATTAACAGATGCACAGATAAACAAAATAGGACACATACACAAATACAATGGAATATTATTTAGCTATAAAAAGCAAAGACTTTCTGATACATGCTACAACATGAACCTTGAAAATGTTATGCTGAGACATACTAAAATATGATTCCACTTACATGAACTATCTAGAAAAGGCAAATCTGTAGAAACAGAAAGTAGATTAGAGTTTACCAGGGGTTGTGGTGAGGGGAGAATGCGAGCTATTGCTTAACAGGTCCAGAGTTTCTGCTGGGGTGATGAAAAATGCAAATATAGAATAGTGATAGCTGTACAACACCGTGAAAGTAATTACACCACGGATTGGCTAAAATGACAATTTTTATGTTACATATATTTTACCACAGTAAAAGCAGAGGGAATCAAGTACTGCAAACATAAGATCATAAGAGGAAAGACTTGGGCTATTATCTCAACATAGCAACAGTTATGACAATCCTCACGCCTGAACTACCTCATAAGCCAATTATGACTTAAATTCTGATACTCAGAAAATGTCTTTTAAGCACTGAGTTTATACAGTATCTTCTATTCTCTCAGAAATAGAAAGTTAAACTTAACAATGCAACATAAACCTGAAAACTGTACATTCAAAAGAGGATGTAAATAATGTAATAAATTGCAACTATAGGGCCTCCAAAGCAATTATTTTTAATACAGGTCCTCTTACAAGACCTTTATTAAACAACTTTAACACTTCTCCAGGTATTCTCTTGGTTTCCCAGAACGTAATGAGTGACATCTAACACTACACATGCAATTTTGACCACAGTTCTATTAAGTTTTCTTTTTAAAAACACTCATATTGTGTACATGCCAATACCCAAACTCAAAACAAGAGACACCTCAAATTGGTATCTCCAAACAACCCCCTTCCTCAGTGCCCCTGCCCAGTTAAGAGAGAGTTAAATGGATTCCCTAATTTCCTATTCCTGTTAATGGTACCACAAGTTTCCTAATTTATGATGCAAAATTTTCATCATCTTTGCATTCTCCTCTCTCACACCCAATCTCTTATCAAGAGATTTTTGCTTTGCAGTATCTTTCCCATCTCTTTCTCTTTCTTCCCTCCTAGCCTCTTACTGATTATCTAAAGTCTGGCCTTTATCAACTTCAGACTTTAGACCACTATAGCCTTTTAACTGGTCTTCCAGTCACCAAAGTCTCTCTTCTCAAACCCATACACGACTGTTTCTAAAATGTTATTTGCATCGTTTTTCCCATTAGACTGTAACTATATCATGGTAGGGATTCATTCACCTTTCAACACTGAACAATCTGGCATGTAATACATTTTTAATTCATCAGTGTTTATTGAATGAATTAATGAAATCGTAAACACTTTCCTTCTAAAAACTTTCAATTTTCCACTGCCCATAACAGAAGTTACAAACTCAAATACTAAAATACCTACTGGGGCCAGGCGGAAAATATAAGTGAGTAAAGATGGGTGTAATCAACAGGAAGTGGTAGGGACTGTGCAAACTGGAAAGCACATGTCCCATCTAAAGGGTAAGTTACTTGCTGTTCCCACAAATTGCTGCCATGATGAAATACAGGCCTAGTATGTTGTCAGGTCTTCTGATTTTTTCAAGATAAGCCAAGAGCACAGATTTCTATGTAGAATCCAGTTTTTAAATGTGTGTATTCGTTGCTCAGTGTCTGACTCCTTGTGACCCCATGGACTGCAGCCCGCCAGGCTCCTGTCCAGAGAATTCTCCAGGCAAGAATACTGGAGTGAGATGCCAGTGACAACTAATACCATTAAAAAAAAAATGCCCAAAACACCAAGCAGGCAAAATGAAACATATCTATGGGCCGAATCCAGTCCTTAAGCTACAAGTTGGTGACTCCTTGCTCTGTAGGATAAAAAACTTGCCTAACATTCTAAGTCCTTCTAAGTCCCAGGCTATTGTGCCAAAGTTTTTGCCCACTACTTTCACACAAGAACACTTTGCTCTAAGGAAGCATCAGAATCACCTGTGGGGCTTGTTAAAATATGTAACTTGATTGCAGACTTCACTGTCAGGATTTCCAGTTCAACACAGTAGGTCTCAAGTGGGGGCTGAGAATGTGCATTTCTAACAAGTTACCAGACGATGCTGACACTTACCGGTGTGTGGACCATCCTGTGGGAACCACAGCTCTGGTTAAATTACACTCTGTCTCAAACACACAGATTCTGCTCATTTGTTTCACCTTCCCAGAAAGTCTTCCCTTTTACTTTCAGCCTACCTCCTCCTGCAAACTTCCTGTGACAGTCTTTCATGCCTCCAAAATGCTGTAGCATTTAAAGTTCATACCATCTCCCCTAATTCATCACTGCTTGGCGGAGATGCATAGCTTCCAATTGAGGTTGTATAGTCTCAGAGATCAATGATCAGGTCAGCATCTTATACACCTGACTGTAGGCCATTTGAAGGCTGGGGCCCTGTCTTGGTTTCCACTGTACCCTTCGAGCTATCAGAGCCTGGTATTCAGTTGGTATTTACTAAATATTTTTTAAACAAATGAAAATTGGACAGACCCATCAAACGAAAAATGCAGATAAGTGGACCTGAAATTTGGGTATATAACCTTTCTTAAAAAACTGAATTTAAGTATTGTGTAATGGTTTTTCAGAATGGACAATAAAAACTAAACATTTTGCAAATAAATTGTCAATAGATAATAATTATCTGCGGCAACAGATATTGTATGTAAATAGAACAGTGAATGTTTAAAAAAACCCTGAAAATTTGTAAGATTAAATCTTTTATTTGTACCATATGGCTTCTCTGGTGGCTCAGTGGTAAAGAATCTGCCTGTCATTGCAACAAGATGCAGGAGACATGGGTTCAATCCCTGGGTCCGGAGGATCCCCTGGAGTAGGAAATGGCAACCCACTCCAATATTCTTGCCTGGAAAATCCCATGGACAGAAGAGCCTGGCAGAATGTAGTCCTTGGGGTTGCAAAGAGTTGGACATGACTGACTATGCACGCATGCAACAACAAAATACAATGAAAAAGTAGGATGAAATTAACTAATCCTCCACAATATTCAGAAATATTGATGAGTCTCCTTCAGATAGTTTGGATGACAATATATTTATTCAAGATTCTAAAGGCTGTGTAAAAACAAGATCAGAAATGGTTCACCTAGCTTCTCCAACTTATAGAATAGCATCAGTGCTATCAGGCAATTTCAAGGATGACTTACGAGTAGAAATGGTACTGTGCAGGGCCCTATAAGGCTCCTGGGCACAAGGCCTTTCTGTGTTCCCCATTTCTTTGATTATAAGAGACAGCCTTCATTCACCCTCCTTGACGTTCCCTGAGTTTCAAGGGGCAGATTCAAGAAGTTGTTAATTAGGGAAGGGAGAGAACGTGAGACCAGGGTTAAACAGCCAGAAGCAGCTGTGGGTCAAAGTCTTGTTTCCCATCAATGGATATACGCAAAGATATCTTTGAGCTATTCTGCAGATACTGAAACTCCCTCCAGGTGGGAGAAGTTATGATATGCTGCCCACGAGCATGTAGAAGCCAGATCGGTTAGACTTGAGGCTGACGGATGTTGACTACTTACCAACTCACCACCAAACCATCAGAAGAATGTCCACGAGCTGATCACATCCTCTTTTACTATAAAACTTGTCACTATCTTCCCCACTTTGGAACACATAGTTTCAAGAGCATGAGATTGCTGTGTCCCCCTTTGCCTGGCCAAGCAACAAGCTCTTCTTTTTTACTTCACCCAAAATTCTGTCTCTGAGATCTGATTTGCATAGGTGGACAGAGAAGCTGAGAATCTGGTGTCAGAAACTCGGTCTCCAAGCTAAACCGGAATAAAGCTACAGATGCCTTTACAGAGTAAACCTAATTTTGGAGCTACTGGAAGAAAAAAAAAAAAAAGAAATAACAATATGTAGTTTTAAAATAATTTTGAGATATAGTCTTAAGTTCTTATTTGGCTTTTTGAGCAACTCCACACTCAAGTGTGGTTAGAATCAAGTGTGGTTAGTGATATTAGAATCAATGGGACAACAGAAAAGTTGATATTATTTGGCAAAGACAGAAAATCCAATTTGGGAAAAACAACAACAACGACAACAAAACAACCCCGGAGCAAAAGAAGCACATTTACAGCTTTAAGACAGCAGAGATGTTACCTTACATTCAGATTCCTGCCCTACCTACCAGGACCATAATGATCTTGTCTGCGTGAGGATTCGGCCAAGACACTCCGCATTTCTATGTTAACCAGGAACTAAGCACACTGGGCGGAAAAAGAAAAAAAAAAGAATTACAAAACCAAGTCAAAAAAATACCAAGTGCTTATCCCAACTTTTAAAAGCATTAGCATTCTAAACAATAAAACAAAGCAAATTTATTCAATGAAATAAACCTCATAGTAAAACTACAAGAATGTATGAAAGGAAACGCTACCAGATGAACTGCTAAATACTTCCTACTTTTACAAATGGATGATTGAATAATAACATCTAGTTCTTTGGCAGAGAATGCGGAGGTTCAGAAGACTGTAGATTCTAGAACTACCTCTACTACAGTGTGAATCTGGGCATTTCTCTTAGCTATATTCAACAGTTTTAAACTGCAAAGCCAAACTTAAAGTCAAAAAATATATATTTTGTATGATAAAATAACTAAGAAGTACATGCAACTAAGTATTATGCACATATATTAAGAAATAATCTTGCTACAGTCAAGTTTTCGTGTTTATAAATGAGTCTACAGACAACAGATGACTTGGACTGACTTTCAGGTTCACAGTAACCAATTTTTTAGAATGAATTCTAAATATAAAGCCTCTAATAGGAGATATCCTACACTCTCTTTTCTGCAAGTTATCAGCAGGGTACATTTTCAGAACCCTGGACATATCAAGTGGTAAAGAAATTGGTAAAGAACTCGCCTGCCAATGCAGGAGACATTAGAGAAGGTGGGTTCCATCCCTGGGTCGGGAAGATCCCCTGGAGAAGGGCACTCACTCCAGTATTCTTGCCTGGAGAATCCCATGGACAGAGGAGCCTGGCCGGCTCCAGTCATGGGGTCGCAAAGAGTTGGACACGACTGAAGTGACTTAACACGCAGACATATAAAATCAATCATAACTTTATAGATTCTATATCAGAATAAACCTCTTCAATGTATGGTAATTCCATCATGGACCCACGGAAGTGTGTCATGCAAATTGGGGCGAGGGGGAAGCACCAGGAATACCGTAAGCCACTATCATGCCAGCAGATGGCATGGCTAAGATTTTCAGTGCTTATTAATATTAACAATCAGCAAGTTCCCTCTTAACCACTCAATTCAGAAACATCAACGACGTAGCTGGGAAAAAAAGCGGGGGAGGGGGAAGGTTTGAATCAGAGACATCTAGAAAGGTTGCAGGGATTTTCTCCTTAGAGAAATGGAGAAGACGCACAATGAAGTTTTTAAGGAAATTTTTACATTCAATTTGAAAGGGAGACTAATGCACAGCAGAGCTTCAATCCCAAGTTTCCTAACTGTTGTCTCGGCCCCCAGAATCCCGTCTTCCTCGGTGACTCACGGACAAACTCATTGAATGAAGAAGGCATGATCACAGAGCTCCTCCTCTGAAAAAACGCAAACCATCCTTTTGAGTACTACTCCTTTTCACAGGTGTGCGCGGTGTTGGTTGGGGCGAGGGGAGGTGACGACACCAAAACAAAAACAACACAGCAAAAGACCAGAGCTTTCAACTTCACGCGACTCGCGGAAAAGGGAGGGCAGCACGCGCAGGTTATTAGCAAATGGGAATCTGGGGACGGCAGCGACAGGACAGAACGGGACCTGACACCAGGATACTCCTCTCCAAAGGCTCTCCACGAGGCCCCGGAGCCTCTCCGACCCCCAGGCTCCCCGATACACGCGCGCCGCCCGCCTCACCCTTCAAACCACCCACCACCCTCGGACAAGTCCTCAACTGCCTCATCGAAACATGTTTGGCCTGGGAAGCCCGCTGGCTGCGCCATCCCTTACAGAACCAGCAAGGGTTAGGAGCCAGGAGAGGGAGAAGGAAACCAAAAGAGCCAGGTGGCCTCGGGAGGGGCGGAGCCGGGACGAGAGCTGGGCGGCCACGGCCACGCTGGCTGCGGCGCGAGGGAAGGAGAGGACGCGCGGGCAAGAAGCGAAACGTTGTGAACCCGGCGGAGGCGACGCTCCGACGAAAGGGGCGCGGCGGGTCCAGCCTCCTCAGGGGAGAGCGCCTCTACGGTCGGGCCGCCTCCGGCCTCCTCTCCCGCCCAGCCCCGACCCCAGTCATGCACCGGCGCGCCCGCGCTCGCACACTCACCGGGCGCGCGCCACCACGGCGCGGCCGCCCGCCGCCCTCAGCCGGTCTCCGCCCCGCCCCCCGCGCCTGGCCAGTGGACTGGGCCCCGGGGGGCGGGGAAGGGGCGGGGCTACGTCACGGGCGCGTGCGCTCTCTGCGCGCCGGCAGCGGCTCGAGCTGATCGTTACTTGCGCGGCTTGGTGGTGTCCTTGGAGACGAAGCCGGGCCTGGGCGGCGGGGAGACAAGACCACGGCAGCTGAGCCCCCGGAGAAGCCAGGATGCCGGCTAAGGGGAAGGACAAAAAGAAAGGGAAGGGCAAAGACAAAGGCAAAGATAAAGACAAGAAGAAGTAAGGGGAAGCCACGCTGGGGTCCCTGCTCCAGGGCCTGCCCTCCGGAGATTCGCAGGCCCCGGCCAACTGGCGCCCTTTCCCCGCTACCCTCCCGGACCCTCCCCTTGCTCTCCCAGCTTCTGAGAAGGACGGCTCCGTTGCTCAGAAATTCCCCCAAAGCATGCCATACCCCCCACCGCTTCAACTAAGACCGGAGTGTTGAGATTTGGGACCCTGAAATCTTTTAGACACAGCCCCTGCCCACGTGGAGTGTACTAACGAGGAGGGAGATAAGTTCCCCAAGAATTGAAGTAACATAGGACCGAACTGACTCATTTGAAAAAGACTCTGATGCTGAGAAAGGTTGAGGCGGGAGAAGAAGGGGACGACAGAGGATGAGATGGTTGGATGGCATCACCGACTCAACGGGCGGTGCGTTTGAGTAAACTCCGGGAGTCGGTGATGGACAGGGAGGCCCGGCGTGCTGCAGTCCACGGGGTCGCAAAGAGTCGGATACGACTGAGCGACTGAACTGACTGACTGAGGACCGAATGAAATAAGTGGAGGGGAAAAGATCTAAAAGTGAGGAGGAAGGGTTAGTTCTGACACTGGAATTGAAGGTCGGAGATCCTCTAGACCTGTGCTGTCCAATAGTGTCACCTGTCATGTGTGGCTATTAAGATTCGTTAAAATTAAACTAAAAATTCAGATCCTCGTTTGTACCGGCTACATTGCGTGTACTCAGTAGGCCTGTGTGGCTAGTGGTGGCTGTATTGGACAGTCTAGATAGTGTTAACGTCACAAAGTTCTATTGGACAGCACTGTTCGCCACCAGTGATTCTTAGCTGGGGAGGGGGTTAATTTTTGACTCCCCGAGGACGTTTGTCAAGGAGACATTTTTGGTTGTCACATCTGGGGACCTCTAGCGGATAAGAGACCGAGTGAAAGTCGCTCAGTCGTGTCCCACTCTCTGCGACCCCGTGGATGATACAGTCTATGGAATTCTCCAGGCCAGAATACTGGAGTGGAGAAGATCCCTTCTCCAGCGGATCTTCCTGACCCAGGAATCGAACCGGCGTGTCCTGCATTCCTGGCGATTTTTTACCACCTAAGCTATCAGACCAAGGATACTGTTAAATATCCTACAGTGCACATTAACAACCTCCAGCCCCACTCCAGATAAAGAATCATGTGGCTCAGAATATTAGTAGTTGGGAAATCCTCCTCAAGACCCAAATAATGCACTAAGCGGTATTCACCTTATCTCCAGCACCTGGAAGAGTGTCGGAATCATAGAAGAAGCTTAATATTTGTTAAATTAAGATGTCTGCTCCTGTAGGCTTCAGCTTGGATCTTTCCCCATACCCCACCCGGTCCCCGCAAGAACTGTGCTGTAGTGCTCTGTTTTCGTTATTTTTTGCCTGTAACCTGATCATCTCAGCTGTGTGGTTGAGAGGCACTTAAACATCCTGAAGGATGTCTGGGTGATTGAAGTAATTCCTTGGGCCTTTTCAAGGATTCCTTTTGGTTCGAAGGAAAACATAAAGGATTTGAGTATTCAGATTTCCCCAAATGATGAGAATTTCTGAAGTGGATAAGATTGCTCTAGCATTAAAGCTAAACAGGTTTGGAGTTGCTGCTAGATTGCTACTACATTTATTGGATGACCCTAGTGGTTCCTAGACACACTGGAATCATACATCTTGTCCAACAGCACTATATATGGGACCACAGGGATCTTTGAAAAGTTTATACAGTAATTTGTTTAAGAGAGTAAAGCCTGCCCATTACAGAGAGTTTAGGAAATCTGGTAAGTCAAACAGAACAAAACCACTTGTAATCCCATTATCCAAAGATAACCACTACTATCATTTTGGAATATTCTTTTTCTTCTTCCTAAGATAACAGCCCAATATACAAATTTATTTGCAATTTTCCCCCTGGTGTATTAATATAAGTATACTACAGTGTGATTAAAAAAAATAACTGCATGGTTAGTCTTTCATTTTCTGGAAGTGCCAATGGCTTGTCACACTCCTAGAACTCACTAGCATATGTTTTCTATTTTTGCCCATTCATCTACAGTGCACATATCAACAATGAGAAACACTGAGGGCAATAGACCATATATATTTCTTACTAACTCATTCATCCAACAATATTTGCTCATGTGTGCCAGGCAAATGCCAAGCAAAATAAATTATAATAAAGAGAAAGGTGTAATACTAATATAGTAGAGAAATAGTTATATGCTGTTGATGTCCTCTTCCTGTGCAGGAAGATCATAAAACTTGAGGAATCTGTTGTGGAGAGAGCCAAGGCCAATGCCTCTCTTTGGGAGGCCAGGCTGGAAGTCACAGAACTTTCTAGGATTGAGTATCGTGATACTTCCCGGAGACTGGCAAGATGTAATGAAGAATTAAAGAGACAGCAGTATAAAATGGAGAAAGACACGATGTCTGTATTGAACTATCTGAAGAAACAGGATCAGGAGAAAGATAATCTGGTAGGTAGGTAGAAACCCTCCCAAGCCTTAGTAACTATCTTTTTTGTTATACTGAGGTGGCTATGTATTTCCAGTATTTTAATTCCTTGAAACCTCATCCCACAGTTAAGACATTTCAGTTGACTCTTAACTCTCCTTTGAAGCAACATGTTATTTCAGAACAGCTTAAAGTCAGAACTGCCTTTTATTTTCATCCTTGTTCCATGTTTTCTTGGATGAAACAAAGATGATGCTAATGGAACATTATGATCAACTTGAAGAACAAGAGCATGGTGTATGATCTATATATTTTTTGATATTGATAACTGAGTAATTAATAATCTATAAAGCAGTTTATTGATAATCCATGATCAGATGGTTATGAATCCAGCAAATTGACTCTCTTCTGTTGGACCTGTTGAATCTTTATCTTACTGAACCTTGTTGAAATGTTGGGCATAGAGCTATCATTTTAGATCTGTGGCAAAAAGGAAAGGAACTAACATTTTGGGACTCCTGTTTGTGCCAGGCACCATGTTGGGTACTTTACCTCTGCTATCTCATTTAGTCCTTTTAATAACCCACAAATTGTCATTCCCATTTTACAGATAAAGAAATTGACTCTCAGGGCAGGTAACTTGCCAGAGTCTCACAGCTAGTGGGTGTTAACATGTGAATTTAGGTGTGACTTAAAGTCATCTCTTTCCTAGCTGCCTCTTTGTGTCCCTTGGTGACCCAAGGAAATTTGTATCATGTTTCATTCCTATGTATGTTTTTTGTATTTTTACTATAAAAATACAAATATACATAGTAGGCACTTATTAAAATATTTTTGCATGCAAGAACGAATGAATGGGTTGTGATTCCACTGATGCTTTGAAAAATTTAGCAATCAAAACTTAAATTCAAGATGATTTGGAAGCATACTAGAGAAATCAGACAGTTGAACACTTGTGTGGATTTTATGTTTTATTAAAGTAATTTTTTGGCACAGTATTTTTTTTTAACCTTTCCTAGGCAACTTCCATTTTTAAAATTACTCTTTGATAATAGCATGCATTATCAAAATTATCTGCTATAAATTATTATTCTAAAATAAGCCTTTAGGCCAGCCATGCAAATAATTTTCAAAATTCATTGTATAAAAGATTTGTGGACTGCATTAGCTAATTGATGTTGGTCTGCCTTTATCAGTATCACTTGTATTTCCTGATTTTCATCCTCCATGTATCACAGGCCAGCATCTGACTGTAGCAAATACATAATTTTCTCATAGACATGGATACTCATTAAAACCAAAGAAACTTCTTTGGGAGGAAGAAGTAAAATAAATTATTCAATATACCCTGGTTAACTAGCTCTCTTATAATTTTGTTCCTCCATACATGCTACTATATCCTAGAAATGCATTATTTGCTTAAACTTTATTTAAACTGTTTACAGTCTTCATGTTAATTATAGAAATATTAGAAGTGAAATGTGTTTTAAAAACTATCATATTTTAGACAGAATTAGGGGATTTCCCTTATGGTTTTTGTATTTAAGGCTTTGTTCAGTCAGCACAAAATTAATCTATTTTACACCTGTTCTACATGACTTAGGTCTGTCTGTATTTCTTTTAAAACATTTTTAGGTTTCCCTTGAGCTATTCTAAGATTATTTACAACAATATTTCACTTCTGTATCTTCTGATTTTTTAACCATGTCAAGGAAGGTTTACCTTAAAAAGCTACAGTACTTTGGCCACCTGATGTGAAGAGCTGACTCATTGGAAAAGACCCTGATGCTGGGAAAGATTGAAGGCAGGAGAAAGAAAACAATATGGTTGAATGGCATCACTGAATCAATGGACACGAGTTTGAACAAACTCCGGGAAATTGTGAAGGACAGGGAAGCCTAGCATGCTCCAGTCCATGCGGTCACAAAGATTTGGACATGATTTAGTGACTGAACAACAGCAACAACAAAAAGTTAGTCAGATTTCCTCCTAAAACATGCCAGCATCCTTGGAGAAATGATTGATTATAAGACTGGAGCAAGGAGAGTAAGAGATGAATATCTTATTGTGACAGGAAGTAAGTAACAAAAAATTAAAGGACACAGAGGGTAACTTGAAGGGGCTCCCACTGGCCAAATCTGGGACAGTCAAAATAAATGACAGTAATCAGTTACAGCTTATTGAATAAAATGAGTTCATGAGTATATACAACTGATAAGTATATACCTTAATAAATATTGGAGAATAGAATGCTTTTCCTTAAAGTAGAATGTAGTAAGTTATTAAATTTCCAAGGAATGATGCAATAAGAAAAATCACCATTTGGAGTCAGAGTAATAATTGATTCAGTCAAGAACAAGAGTGGATGCTAAAACTAGTGGGTGAAAGTTTAATGAGCAAGAAGATATTTGCATAGTCTTAAAATATAGTCCTCCAAATTTATTAATAATTATAAAAGGAAAAATTGTAACTTTCAACTGGAGAAACCTGGCAGACACAGTCTTAACCAGTTGATTACACTTAATGTCAGTCACCTCAAGCTGTGATGCAGTGACAAGGATACATCATCACTTAAGCAGTGTATGCTTGCTGGAAAGCCATAAGCTGAATCTTCTGATGAAGAAACATCTCAGACAACTCCAGCCCTGACCAGTATTCTTCAAAAACATTGGTATCATAAAAGACAAAGACCGAGAAATGGCTCCAGTTTAAAACTAGAATGTATGACAACTAAGTGTAATCATAGTCAGGCATTATATCCTAGACCAGAAAAAGAAAAGTTACAGTGAAAGGACATCATTGGTACAGTTGATGCTAAAGTTGAATATGGAGTATAGATTAAATAATAGTATTTTATCAGTGTTAAATTTCCCAATTTTGATCATTGTACTACTAAGAGATTGTTCTATTCCTTAGGAAACACATAATGAAATATTTAGTACAGGAGTATGATGTCCTAAACTTATTCTCACATGCTCCAGAAGAAACAGCTTCAAAAGTCTACATCATATCTATATATGTATGTATATACACACACATATATATGTATATAGACCTATCATGAAGGGAAAACAAATGTGGCAAAATTGAGTGAAGAGTATACGAGAATTCTTTGTACTCTCCTTGAAACTTTCCTTTAAAAATTTACTCATTTAAAAGAAATGCAAATCAAAACTCCAAGTTATCACTTCACACTTATTAAGATGGCTACTGTCAGAAAAACAGAAAATAGCAAGTGTTGGTGAGGATGTCGAGAAATTGGAATCCTTGTGCAATTTGGTGGCAATGTGAAATGGTATAGCCTTTATGTAAAACAGTACAGAGATTTATCGAAAAATTAAAAATAGAATTATCATATGATGCAACAATCCCACTTTGGAGTATATTTCCAAGAGAATGTAAAGCAAGATCTTGACGAGGTAACTGCACACCCAGTGTTCTTGAAACCCTATTCATATAGTCAAGAAGTGGAAACAACCCAAATGTCTGTTGGTTGATGAGTGAATAAAGAAAGTGTGGTATACAAATACAAGAATATTACGCAGCTCTAAAAGGGAAGGAAATCCTGTCCTGTGCTACAACATGAATGAACCTCAAGGCCATTATGCTAAGTGAAATAAGCCAGTTACAAAAGGACAAATACTGTATGATCCTACTCACATTCCAGTAAACAAAGAATGTCACCCACCATTCCAGTTCTACAAGGATCAAGCCACCAGCCATTGCAGCCCCCCACCCTCGCCTGCCATCTGCCTCCTTCCACAGTGCGTCCTGAGGGGAGGAAACTCAGGCTGGAGCAAAACAGGAAGCATTCTGAGCTTTGGATACTTGGCCCTAGATAATTAACACACATATATCTAAGGAATAATTTCAACAAGCCCAGATCTTTACATCTTCCCTGACACAGAAAAGCACTAAAATCATTAACTCAGAATACCTTTTCCTTGTGATTACTGGTAACATTTTGATGTCTGACTACATGTTTTTTCCAGCAAGAATCTGCTATATATTCTGCCTGCTCTCTTAATTCTTCTGAGCAGTTCCTCAGAGCTTTCTGAGAGGCTGTTTCCCAGGCTATATAACCCTCAGTATAATCCTGGAATAAAACTTCATTCACAACTTTTAGGTTGTGTGGTTTTTCTTCCGTGGACATACCTGAAGTAGTCAAAATCATACAAACAATGTAGAAAGGCTGGGGGAGGGAGGAGAAGGAATTAGTATCTCATAAACATAGAGTTTCAGCTTTGTAAGGTGAAAAAGTTCCGGAGATCTGCTGCCCAACAATGTGAATTAAAAATGGTTAAGATGGTAAATTAAAAGAAATTTTTTAACCATACACATGTTACCCAGGCAATTATGATGATAGCCGAGTTTTGAAAACTGGCAATAGCAAGTTAACTATAAATAATGTCCTCTCTTCTCATCTTCCCACCTTACTCCACCTCTCCAAGACTACTGGTTTATTTTATTCCATTCTGTTCTGTTCTATTGGCTGTGCTGTGCAGCGTGTGGGATCTTAGTTCCCTAACCAGGAACTGAACCCATGCTCCCTGCACTGGGAATATACAGTCTTAACCACTGGACTACCAGGGAAGTACTCCCTACTGGTTTTAATATCACATGAAAATTGGGCTATGTAATTAAGTTAGGATACAGAGAAATGTCTTTGCCTTCCTCTTTATTTTCATTTTCTACAGATTGAAAAACTGAAACAGCAATTGAATGAAACAAAGGAAAAAGCCCAAGAGGAGAAGGAAAAATTGGTATGTACACTGATTCCTCACTTATTGATGGTCAGGTTTCTGGCAAGTTCAGATATTTACGACATGAGAATAAGTAACTCCTCTTGAGAACTCAGTGATCTTAAAGCTCATACACTTGATTGTCCAGATGCTCAAAAATAACATAAAATTATGTTATTGTCGAAAATCATCTCATAGTAGTGGTAGCTTACTAATCTTGAGCTCTAGGGCTTTTCAGTGGACAGCACTGGGAAACATATTTTTTGAAGAATAAAATATATCATGAGCTCATGCTAATAATTTAAATTCAGATGCAAGAGTACAGGATTTTTACTTAACCCTATCTGTGTCTTCTTTCTCCCTCACCCAAAATCCTGGTTCTAAATGATACCAATGTAACTGTGTGTTTTCTTCAAACCTCAATACATCAATAGGCACAGAATACTAATATGATACCAATGTAACTGTGTATTTTCTTCAAACCTTAATATATCAATAGGCACGGAATACTAATATTAATACCACTACCCACATAAACTGGTAGATACAGTTTAGGATTTGAGTTGGCAGGGGGGACTTTTCCCATTAGGATATATACCAATAGTGATCTACAGTCAAATTCAGTTCAGTTTAGTTCAGTTGCTCTGTCGTGTCTGACTCTTTGTGACCCATGGACTGCAGCATGCCAGGACTCCCTGTCCATCACCAATTCCCAGAGTTTACTCAAATTCATGGCCATTGAGTCGGTAATGCCACCCAACCATCTCATCCTCTGTCGTCCCCTTCTCCTCCCACCTTCAATCTTTTCCAGCATCAGGATCTTTTCAAATGAGTCAGTTCTTCACCTCATGTGGCCAAATATTGAAGTTTCAGCTTCAACATCAGTCCTTCCAATGAATATTCAGGACTGATTTCCTTTAGAATGGACTGGTTGGATCTCCTTGCTGTCCAAGGGACTCTCAAAAGTCTTCTCCAACACCACAGTTCAAAAGCATCAATTCTTCTGTTCTCAGATTTCTTTATAGTCCAACTGTCACATCCATACATGACTACTGGAAAAACCATAGCTTTGACTAGATGGACCTTTGTTGGTAATATAATGTCTCTGCTTTTTAATAAGCTGTCTAAGTTGGTCATAACTTTTCTTCCAAGGAGCAAGCATCTTTTAATTTCATGGCTGCAGTCACCATCTGCAGTGATTTTGGAGCCCCCCAAAATAAAGTTTGTCACTGTTTCCCCATCTATTTGCCATGAAGTGATAGGACCAGATCCCATGATCTTAGTTTTCTGAATGTTGTTTTAAGCCAACTTTTTCACTCTCCTCTTTCACTTTCATCAAGAGGTTCTTCAGTTCCTCTTTGCTTTCTGCCATAAGGGTAGTATCTAAGGTTGATATTTCTCCTGGCAGTCTTGATTCCACCTTGTGCTTCATCCAGTCCAGAATTTCTCATGATGTACTCTGCATATAAGTTTAATAAGCAAGGTAACAATATACAGCCTTGATGTACTTCTTTCCCGATTTGGAACCAGTCAGTTGTTCCATGTCCAGTTCTAACTGTTGCTTCTGATCAAATTAACAAGGTCTAAAAACAATTTGAAATAATTCCTTTCTGTAAGGTTATGGCACCAACTCTGCAATACTTTGCTTTTGATCTTTTAGGAGTTGCTTTAAGAAATTAATGTGAAATAATGTAACTATATAATTATAATTATGTAAAATAGTCTTCCCTGGTGATTCTGTGGTAAAGAATCCACCTGCCAAGTAGGAGACACCAGTTTGATCCCTGGGTCAGGAAGATTCCCTGGAGAAGGAAATGGCAACCCACTCCAGTATTCTTGCCTGATAAATCCCATGGTCAGAGGAGCCTGGTGGGCTACCATGAGGTCACGAAAGAGCTGGACGTGACTGAGCAACTAAACAGCAGCAGCAATTATGTAAAATATTGATGTGTTTCCAAAGTAAAATCTATCAAACATGTTCTATTCTGAGAAATGTAACTTCTGTCCATGTCTCCACAATATACCAGAGTATATTGTCAAAATGGGTTTCTGTCAACATGATAGGTAAGAAATGATATTTTAGTATATTTCAATTTGCATTTCTCTTATTCTGAGCTAGACTGAGCATTTTTTTTCATGTGGTTAAGTGTCTTTTGCAGTTTGATAGCTCTTTTCATTTGTTAGTTGTGTTACTGGCCCTTTTCCTCCTCCATTTCCCTCCCCCCCTTTTTTTTTCTCTTTACTCTCTCTTCTTCCCTTTCTCCTCATCTCTCTTTTTCCTTCTCCTCTGTCTTCCCGCTTCCTTCCTCTTTCTCTCACCTTCTTCTCTATTTATTTAAGAGATATTGGCCCTCTCCTTGTCTCTTTGCTTACTGATTTTAATTTAGGATCAGGGATGTTATTTAGCTCTCTTATAGATTAAAGATTTGTTTAGTCTTCTCATGAGGATTTCCCAGGTGGTGCTAGTGGTAAAGAACCCACCTGCCAATGGAGAAGACATAAGAGACATGGGTTTGATCCCTGGGTTGCAGAGAGCCCCTGGAGAAGGGCATGGCAACCTACTCCAGTATTCTTGCCTGGAGAATTCCATGGACAGAGGAGCCTGACCCATATAGTCCATAGGGTCACACAGAGTCAGACATAACTGAAGCGAATGAGCATGCATGCAATCTTCTCATACCTCTTTTTAATAACATCTACTTTTCTATACACAATCAGGTCATTTTAGAATTTTCTCCTTATTCAAGGCACTTGGTCTCTTTTAATAAAAATTAAAACTTTATGTGAAGGTAAAAAGGGAGATTTTTCTTCAAAGAAGAAAGACAAATGGCTTAAGGCTTCAAATGGAACAGGACTTTGTGTGACCTCTGTTCTTTTTCCTAAGTCATTTACCTTTTTTGTTGTTTTGTTGTTAATACAGGAACAAAAATTTACTATGCAAGTAAGTGAGCTGGAGGGACAGTTCCATCAGAAGGCCAAAGAAATTGGCATGATTCAGACAGAGCTCAAAACAATAAAACAATTCCAGAAGAGAAAAATCCAAGTGGAGAAAGAATTAGATGATGTAAGTTTCTTTCATTCTTTCTTTCTTTAAAAAAAGACATTAGAATTAACTGTTTATGTCTGCAAAGGCCTTCATAGACATTGACTCCTGTGAGATGGTAAAGGATTCCCTTTAACATTGTAGAGATTATCTGAGAAAAACAGGGAAGATATATCAGTGTAGGACTGAATGCAGAAAGTCTTAATAGACTTTTGTTTTTTTAAGCGTTGATTTCTTTGTGAATTCACCAGATCTTAGGCAACACACCCTCTTGCATTTATCACCAGTTAAACCTTTGGAACTACTATGGCTGTAGAAAACAATAGTGGCAAAGTAGCAAAGTCCTAAAAGAAAATATATATAGACTGATGAAAGATAACTTCAGAAAATTTTAAGACACACTGGGTAGCGGTGGATGGAGTGAGGAAACCTGAGTACTTTCAGAAATGTACTGACAGTACTGACAGAAATGTCAGTACTTTCTCTGACATTGCATACTCTTTCTGTCCCCTCAGTTCAGAATATAGTTTTATTACTTTAATGACAGTGCAATAAATGGCATAGATGAGGGCTGGACACAAGCAGCTGAAATCAGCTTTGAGGTTTGGGCAAGTTACCTTCTCTATACCTAGGTTTCCTCATCTGTAAAAATTGGGGGTGGTAAGAGTTACTGGCTCATAGTGTTGTTGTAAGGATTAAATGAGTTCATATATGTAAAGTGAAGTCGGTCAGGCTTGTCTGACTCCTTGCAACCCTATGGCCTGTAGCCTGCCAGATTCCTCCATCCATGTGATTTTCCAGGCAGGACTACTGGAGTGGGTTGCATTTCCTTCTCCAGAGGATCTTCCCGACCCATGGATCAAACCTGTGTCTCCTGCACTGCAGGCAGACTCTTTACTGTCTGAGCCACCAGTGCTTAAAATAGTGTATGTCACATGGAATTAACAGCTCTTTGCAAAAAAAAAAAAAATTCTTATTTGTAACATTTACTGATTTCCTTGGTATAAATACTTATACTATGGCCAATTTCAACAAAGCCACAATGCGGGCAAAAAAAAAAAAAAAAGAAACTGAACTCAGAGTGGTTACTTGTGCTGGAGGGGAGGGGAAGGAGAAATGGGGAGATGTTGGTCAAAGGGTACAAACTTTCAGTTATAAGATTGACAAGTTTTTAGGAATCTAAAGTATAATATATTGACCCTAATAATACTGTATTATATACTTGAAACTTGCTAAGAGAGTAGATCTTAAGAGTTCTTACCACAAAAAAAGTAATGGTAGTTTTATGACATGATGGAGGTGTTAGCTAATGCTACGGTAGTATTCATTTTGCAATATAGTGTATCAAATTAGCAGATTGTACAGCTTAAATGTACATACTGTTAATATGTCAATTATATTTAAATTAAGCTAGAAAAAAGAAAAAAAAATAAAAAGATTAGCAAAAAAGTGATTTTTTTCTGTGTTTCCATGTCTGCCTGCAATGCGGGAGACCTGGGTTTGAACCCTGGGCTCGGAAGATCCCCTGGAGAAAGACATGGCAACCCACTCCAGTATTCTTGCCTGGAGAATCCCCATGGACAGAGGAGCCTGGCCGGCTATAGTCCATGGGGTCGAAAAGCATCGGACATGACTGAGCGAATAAGCACAGCACATAGTATTTTGTATTTCTTTTATACCACTTAGTCCAATCTATCTTGATATTATATTTATCATTTGTCTTATCTCCCCTGCTAGATGGTAAATTTTTTGAGGCATGAATAGTATTGTACTTTGTATTTATTGAAGTACAAGATACAGAGTAATGCTCAATAAATCTGTGTTAAATACTAAGTGGGTCTTTCATTTAAAATGTAATTGAAGGAATATCAAGTTTTCTACTAACTAGATGGGAAGAATCCTTTCACAGTGTATATGTATATCAAATCATTGTGCTGTATACTTGAAATAGCATACATTTGTCAACAATGGGTTAGGAAGATCCCCTGGAGAAGAGAAAGGCTACCCACTCCAGTATTCTGGCCTGGAGAATTTCATGGACTGTATAGTCCACGGGGTCGCAAATGTCAGACACGACTGAGCGACTTTCACTCACTCACTCCTCGATAAAGCTGCGAAGATTTCTAGAAAGAGTATCTAGTTTTGTTTTATATGAAAATATAAAACTGAACGAAGTTAAGTTCCTTAACTTTTCAGGAACTCTCAAAATAGCCATCCTGAGGTGTAGGTATGCATTCTGAATCAAAGTGAACTAAGAACTAGTTGTTCATGTTTGATTGGGCCTTGGTGTGAATTTTTTTTTTTAAAGAACAATGTTGCCACCTAGTGGAGAAATGGATTTTGGACCTTTTGAAAGAGGGTGGGCCAGGAAAACTTAAAATTCAAAAATAAAAGATCCTTGCTAATGTGAATCATAGGGTGGTTCTGTGGAATCCCAAATATGGAAGAATTAAGGCAGGTGTGGGGCTCACGACTCAAGGGAGGAAAATTATACTGTGCACATAGAATTCAATATACAAATTTAAAAGAGGCTAATTAACTTTAGATTGCTAAATGTATTCAAAGCATAAATTTAAAGAAAAAGTAATTTCCATCTACCTGATTAACAAAAGGAGCATTAACCTTATTTCTTCACTTACATATTGTGGACATTTTTCAATGCTATTATGTATTTTTCTATAAAACCTTTTGACTGGATGCATGGATTTCCATTGGCTAGATATACCATGATTTATTAATTGGTTCCTTGTTGGACATTTGGATTGTTTTTCTAATTTTTCACTATTATAAACCAAGGAACATCTGAATAACAAAGTATTTTTCTATATTTTTAATTGGTTTTTAGGATAACTTCTTGGAAGTTACAGTGAGATTTATAGATTAAATTACACCATGAACTTTAAGGTTTTTAATATGCATTGCCTCATCATCTTTCAAAAGATTTCTTTATTAATTTACAGATTTGGGGGGAGTCCAATGGCAAATGAAAGGTTTACTGCACCCTACCCTACTTAGACAGTAGACTTCTCCGCACATTTATATATTGACAGTAATTCTGAAAGTCTTTCACAGTATGAGGCCTTTTATAAATGTATAAAAAATACAAGAAGAAAGAAGACTATCTGAAAGATCATATGATATGGATCAAATGGAGATTTAATACTGTTATGACAGAGATCACAGTAAGGAAAATTGTTAAGTATAAGGAAGGACAATATTAGAAACAATAATAATGATTCTGTGAAAATCCACAAGACCTCCTAGAACTAACACCAAAAAAAGATGTCCTTTCATCCTAGGGAACTGGAATGCAAAAGTAGGAAGTCAAGAGATTCCCAGAGTAACAGGCAAGTTTGGCCTTGGAGTACAAAGTGAAGTAGGGCAAAGGCTAACAGAGTTTTGCCAAGAGAACACACTGGTAATAGCAAACACCCTCTTCCAACAACACAAGAGATGACTCTACACATGGACATCACCAGATGGTTAATACTGAAATCTGATTGATTACATTCTTTGTAGCCGAAGATGGAGAAGCTCTGTACAGTCAGGAAAAATAAGACCTGGAACTGACTGTGGCTCAGATCATCAGATCTTTAATGTAAAATTCAGACTCAAATTGAAGAAAGTGGGAAAACTACTAGGCCATTCAGGTATGACCTAAATCAAATCCCTTATGATTATACAGGAGGTGATGAATAGATCTGATAGGGACCAGATCTGATAGACACAGAGTGCCTGAAGAACTATGGACAGAAGTTTATAACATTGTACAGGAGGTGGTGACAAAAACCATCCCCAAGAAAAAGAAATGCAAGGTAAGGTGTTTGTCTGAGGAGGCCTTACAAATAGCTGAGATAAGAGAAGTGAAAGACAAAGGAGAAAGGGAAAAATATACCCAACTGAGTGCAGAGTTCCAGAGAATAGCAAGGAGAGATTAAAAAAAAAAAAGCTGTCTTAAGTGAACAATGCAAAGAAATAGAGGAAAACAATAGAATGGAAAGACTAGAGGGTCTAAGAAAATTGGAGCTGTCAAGGGAACATTTTATTCAAAGATAGGCAGTAAAAGACAAAAAAAAGTAAAGGACAAAAACAGCAAGGACCTAACAGAAGCAGAAGAGATTAAGAAGAGGCGGCAAGAATACACAGAAGAACTATACAAAAAAGCTCTTAATGACCCAGATAACCACTATGGTATGGTATGGTATGACCTAGAACCAAACATCCTGGAGTGTGAAGTCAAGTGGGCCTTAAGAAGCATCACTACTAACAAAGCTAGTGGAGGTGATGAAATTCCAGCTGAGTTACTGTCACCCTGCTTATTTAACTTATATGCAGAGTATTTCATATGAAATGCTGGGCTGGATGACTCACAAGCTGGAATCAAGATTTCTGGGAGAAATATCAATAACCTCAGATATGCAGATGATACCACTTTAATAGCAGAAAGTGAGGAGGAACTAAAGAGCCTCTTGATGAAGGCAAAAGAGGATAATTAAAAAGCTGGCTTAAAACTCTACATTCAAAAAACGAAGATCATGGCACCTGGTCCCATCACTTCATGGCAAATAGATGGGGAAAAAGTGGAAACTGTCAGATTTCATTTTCTTGGGCTCCACAATCACTGTGGACTGTGACTGCAGCCACAAAATTAAAAGACGCTTGTTCCTTGGAAGAAAAGCTGTGACAAACATAGACAATATATTAAAAAGCAGAGATGTCACTTTGCCAACAAAGGTCTGTCTAGTCAAAGCTATGGTTTTTCCAGTAGTTGTGTACAGATGTGAGAGTTGGACCATAAAGAAGGCTGAGTGCAGAAGAACTGATGCTTTCAAACTGTGGTACTGGAGAAAACTTGAGAGTCCCTTGGTCAGCAAGGAGATCAAACCAGTCAATCCTAAAAGAAATCAACCCTGAATATTCATTGGAAGGACTGATGCTGAAGCTTAAGCTCCAATACTTTGGTCACTTGATGCAAAGAGCCTACTCACTGGAAGAGACTCAGATGCTGGGAAAGATTGAGGGCAAGAGCAGAAGGGGGCGACAGAGGATGAGATGGATATGGATGGTATCACTGTCTCAATGGACATGAGTTTGAGCAAGCTATGGGAAATGGTGAAGGACAGTGAAGCTGCAGTTCATGTGGTCGCAAAGAGTCAGACACAACTTAGTGATGAACAACAACAATAACCTCTGTATTAAATGGTTATTACTATTCTGAGTATTTTATGTATATTACTTGTTATTTAATCCTTGCCACGTCTCTATAAGATAGCTTCTATTATTATCTTTTTTCTACCCTGGAGACCTGAGACTTAGAGAAGATAATGATTTGCCAAAACAGCTGGTGAGAGAGGTAACAGTTGAACCTTGGGTCTGTCTGATGGAAAGTCCTTCTCTATTGCCTTTTTTTTGTGGCCTGAATGTTAGATTGAGCATACCTATTTCATCTGATTGGTTCTTACCAGTAAATATAGCCTTCAGAATCAGAGTTATTTAGCTCAGTTTTTTTTCTTTTGCCTAGAAGAATTTTATGTTCTTTTTAGTCTATGTAGTTTTAGAGGATAGAAGGATCTATCTATGAGAATCATAGGGAGATACTTTTTAGATTTATACTAGGAAGAATTTTCTTAAAATGAGAACTCTTAAAGGGCAGCCTAGGAAATTCATATGATTTGAATTATTGGCACTTCTGTCTCTAGATATTTTTCTCATAGGAAAGATTCCTGTTAAGTGGGAGATTTGTATAGTCTGACTCCTAAGATTCCTTCCAGCTCTGAAAATTATGATTCTGTGAGTTCATGTGTTTAAAATGAAGATATTTGGTGGGGATGAGTATTATAATAACTTATTTGAATGTTCTGAGAGCTGTTATTCATGAAAAGCTTTCTAGAAACTCAGTACTAATCTTGTAAGTGAAAGTATAAGTTGCTCAGTTGTGTCCAATTCTTTGCAACCCCATGGACTATACAGTCCATGGAATTCTCCAGGCCAGAATACTGGAGTGGGTATAGCCTTTCCTTTCTCCAGGGGATCTTCCCAATCTATAGACATTTATGAGAAATATGGTACTCGGAGTGAGGGCATGAGGTTTTTCTGTGTGTTCAAGATTAAGAGGTAAATGTGTGACAGAGAATGTTTCTTGACTGAGAATGTTCCAGGGATATGCCCCAATCTGGGGCTTCCCAGGTGGCTCAGTGGTAAAGAAGATACCTGCCAATGCAGGAAATGCAGGAGACATGGGTTCAATCCCTGGGTTGGGAAGATCCCCTGGAGAAGGAAATGGCAACCCACTCCAGTATTCTGGCCCGGAGAACCCTGTGGACAGTGGAGCCTGGTGGGCTACAGTCCATGGGGTTGCATACTCAGACGCGACTGAGCAGCAGCCACAGCATACCCCAGTCCACCCCATTTCCTATTGACCATTCTGTGTTTTTTTGGTTATTTTAATTTTAGCTAAAGGAGGATTTAAGGAACACAGAGCTGAAACATCAGGAGACTCTTAGAAGACTGGAAGGCAAGTTTTTTGAAGAAAAGGTACAACATATTTGCATTAATTAGTAAATATTGTGTGTACTAGAACAACATAAGTGTATTTGTATGTATTCTGAGACATAACTTTTCATTTGGGCATTTTATTATAAGAAGATTATCTACCCCAGATTATCTCACTCTTAGTTAGACATTCTTGAAATCTTCAAGAGGGATTGTCATCTGAGCAAGGCTTCAGGACACATTCCCCCCCACCCCAGCTTGGTGTCCCCTGGTGGAACTAAAGCTGCAGGTACCACTTTCTGTAGGAGAGGTGGGCTTGGAGAGGTTCCTGTGGCACATGTGAAGGCCTTCCCTTAGTCAAGTTAACTAAGGATATTAATAAAAGGGGCTCAAAAGTATTCTTTAGCATCGCAAGTTTCCACATTTCTCTGTGTATCTAAAGTTAATTCTCCAAATTATGAGAAGTACTTTGGAACACTTCTCTTCTACAGAATCTTCTCAGAGTCCCCATGGTTTTACTTTAATTCTTTTAATTTTTCTTTAATTTTTCATCCTCAGGAAAGAATTAAATAGATTTTTTCACAAATTGCTGGGCATGTAGGGAAGTGAAGGTGAGGCAAATAAGTACTCATGTCAGGTTTATATAGAAGGATTTGCTTTAAAAAGTGGCTCTCAGTTTCTAGTTTGTGTACTGAATAACCTGGGAGTGGGATAGAAGCAGAATCTAGATATAACTGTATTAAAAGAGCCTATTTTCTTTTAGCATAGACTAGAAAAAGAGGCCGAAAAGAAGATAATAATGCTGGCAGACAGAGCCCACCATGAAGCTGTTGTGTAAGAGACCACTGCCTCCTCTTTCTTTCCAGTAGCCTCTCTCAGCTCTCTGCTAGCCTTTTTTGCTCTTATCATGTTTTCTACCCTCTTCTCTCCAGGTTTGCTTCCTTCACATTTTCTAGTTTACTTTTCTTCTCTCTGTGTCTCCACCTCTTTTCCTCACGTCCTCTTTGTAGCAGCAGAGTGTGGAGGGGAGAACTTGGGCTTTGAAGTTACACTTTAGTTCTCAACATGTATGCTGACTGTAGGAAGATTTCTTAAATTTTTTGAAATTTAATTTCTTCATCTAAAAATGGTATTAATAATGCCAACTGTGCATGGTTATCATGAGGTATATTAGTGGAAGTAACTGCGTTGTGTTAATGCATAAACTAGGTCTCGATGTGTTAATGTGTTCAGTCACTCAGTTATGTCTGACTCTTTACATGAACTAGAGCCAGCCAGGCTCCTCTGTCCAAGGAATTTTCAGGCACGACTACTCGAATGGGTTGCCATTTCCTACTCCAGGGGATCTTCCTGACCCAGGGATCAAACCTGAGTTTCTTGCGTCTCCTGCATTGGCAGGCAGATTTTTTGCCACTGTGCCACCTGGTAAGCCACCAGGTCTCAGTGGTTTATTTCTAATCTAATGTGGGTCTGACAGCTGTACTCCAGGGGTGGTTCAGGAACCTGGGCTGCTTCCATTTTGTTCTTTGACAACGAGAGAGTATGGGAAACACATACCTGCCCTTAACTCCCCTGGACTAGAAGTAACATATCACTCTTCACTTTTCCATTGGTGAGAACTTAGTTTTTAAGATCCCCACCCAAGTATAGAGTACCCACCATAAGCTAAATAAGTGTTGGTCATTATTATTTATTATTATTATTTTTTGTTGCCCACGTGCTTTACAGGATCTTAGTTCCCTGACCAGGGAGTGAACCTGGGCCATGGCAGTGAAAGCTCTGAGTTCTAATCACTGAACTGCTAGGAAATTCCCAATGATCATTACTATTAATGTTAGAGGATAAAGCAGTCACTGATCTACTTTGGTAATATTTAAAACTTAGGTCTGTGTTTTGGGGTCTTTTAGGCAATTGAACAACGCTGGAAGAAGTGTTTTTAAAGAGAATATTTATCTCCAGAAAGCTCTCACATACCATCTGAAGGAAGCTGATGCTCTACAAAAAAACTCCCAGAAGTTGCAAGAGACTCAGACTTTCCTTTCACAGCAAAAGGTTCCCATTCTCATTTAAACTTTATTGTTTGTTTTAAAGACTGGGTTGGTGAACAGTAAGAACTGAGTATAGTAATAGGACAATAGGGCCATTTTTCTTCTGTCTGGTTGATGTGTTTTTCTTACCTGAAAAGTTAATTACTGAATAATTTATAAGAAACTTTAGATTTGGCTTTATAAAGAATATCTCTGAAACATAAATGTAACTCCTGTGCTCTAATACATTTGTATTCATTTTATGTTGCTTAGAGTTGGTCCCTGAATCACTTAGGAATAGGTTCTTAGCTGTGACTACAGTGGTTTCCCCATGTAAGGGTATATTCTCTCCCTAAAGGAAGTCTGGAAGTAAGCAGTCCAGAGCTGGAATGCCACAAAGTTAGCAGACACTTGGGTTCCTTAACTTTGTTCTGCAGCACATGGCTTATCTCCAGAGTCACTCCATGGCCCCCAGCAGCTGCTGGAGCTCTCACAACAAGGAGGGAGAAGAACAAGAAGGAAGACAGTATGCTCCTCCCTTCAGAGGTTTTCCTGAAAGTCCTATACACATTTCTACTTGCAGCTGTTTCATCAGAGCTTATTCACATGGCTTTGCTGAACTACTAGGGAAACTGGAAGTTTTCATCTGGGCTTAGCGCTTTTCTGAATAAAATTAGGGCTTTATTATGAAGTATAAAATGGAAAATGGACACTGGGACAGGCAACTAGCAGATTGCCACAGTTGGCAGTATGTAGTTGTTAAATTACTATAGTAATTTTACTGTATAGTCTTATTGGGATATTCTTTTGATAATATAAAATACTGAAGCTTTCATAATTTTAGAAGAAAGAAAATGCCTTGATTAGTAAAATTTGTGGTCTTTGTTAAGTCCAGAAAACGACTCTTGATGTTTCTTACTCTTTATGCACAGAAGAGCAAAAATATCACCATTGCAACCTGGCCTCAAACTCAAACCTCTGAAAGTAATGGAAATTAGTGAGTAAATTTTATGTTCTGAAATTAGTTTAAAAAAAACTCACACCTCCCTCATCTTTCTGTTTTAGGAGATCAATGATCTGTTGGTTAAAGAAAAGATAATGCAACTTACCCAGCAGAAATTACAAATCCAAACTCTTCAGAAGAAGGTAGTAAGCCTGGAGAATGCTCTGGTTTGCATGACCAAAGAGTTTGAGACTGAAGTTTTAAAACTGCAGCAACAGGCAATGGTAGAGAACCAAGCAGGTCAGGTTGAAATTTTCAAGCTGCAGCAGCTTCTTCAGATGAAGGACAAGGAAATGAATCGAATAAAGAAGCTGGCCAAGAACATACTAGATGAGAGAACAGAAGTGGAAAGATTCTTTTTAGATGCTCTACACCAAGTAAAGAAACAGATCCTATTTAGCAGAAAGCATTATAAACAGGTAGCACAAACTGCTTTCAATCTTAAAATGAGAGAGGCATGTGTAGGAAGAATGGAATATCCCAAAATCCGAACGTTTGATGGCAGAGAACACAGCACCAATAGCGTGAATCAGGATCTTATGGAGGCTGATAAATGGTACTAATGATGCTTTAATATTTTGTCTTTTGTACTGCTTTTTTTTTTTTGCCCTTTAGAGAAATAAAAATCCTGACAAGTTCAGTTTTACAGTATCTAAGTATTAAATAGATTACTCAGTACGTTACTTGAGAAGAGAAACTGTCTTTCTTATCTTTGTAACCCCTATGCTTAGCATAATGTGTGGGGTCTTCTTAGTAGATTGTCTCCCTGTTTTGTATGACAGAGACTTGTCAGAGGGATTGTTTGTTCCATTTTGAATGTCATTGTAATATCTTTTAACATGTTCCTTTCTTCCGTTTCCTGTAAATTTGTTTCAAAGGTTTGATTAGATTCAGGTCAAACATTTTTGATAAACATACTTTCACAAATATTTTGTAATATTCCCCTTACTATTCTGAGATGAAATTCGTAGGTAATAATATCTAACCAAACCTCTAATTTAAAAAATCAACATAATTCTTTGTTGTACAGAACTGTCCTGGGATTGGAAGACACCCAGTAGTGCCCCTTCCACCACTGTCGTAACCGAAAGTCCCTACACGTGTCTAAAGTACACTGAAGAGATCTGCTGCCCCCATGATGAAGGCAGTAGAATGACTGAGACAGTTGCAGACTGTATACCCCTGGAGAAGGAAATGGCAACCCATTCTAGTATTCTTGCCTGGAGAATTCCATGGACAGAGGAGCTTGGCGGGCCGCAAAGAGTTGGACATGACTGAGTGGCTAACACGCACGGGCTATATACAATAATTAATTGTTTCCTGTTAGCATTAATATGTTTGAATACTTTCACCCTATAAACCATGGATTATAGTACATTTTAAATATTACTCTGAAAAAATTGTTTTATATCCTTATGCAATTAGATTCTTCAAGGGCCTTAAGAAATCTTAAAAAATCCCTACTACCATGCACTTAACATCTTATTAAGAGGGGCTTCCAAATGTATTTTCTGTTTTAAATTATTTTTTAATGGGCTAATATGAAAGTTCTTTTAAATTATATAGCTGTCAGGAAGGTTGGACATGGCCAGCAACTCTTCTTCAAAAATGTCCATACTATAATTTTTTTATCTTCTTCCCATATTCGGAAGTCTATTAATAACACTATTACTATTACACTATTAAAATAATAGACTTATTATAATAACTACTACCAGAGGTTTACTATACTTTTTTCTATTTTTTATTTAATAAATCAAGCAAGTTGAATCCCCACTGTATATAAGGCAATTTCTTTTCATTTTTAAATCTACTGTATATTAAGTGGTATATAGGTTTTGAGAGGAAGGTACATAAAATGACTGTCTACATTATTATTGCAGAAACTAGACTCTTATTCTGCCTTCTGAGCAATTAATCACCTTAACCCTAGTGTTCTATTGCACCTATCAGGAAAGCAGAAATTGTAGTTAAAATGTTACAGTATCTGCTGAAGAGGCAGATTGGGAAGGACAAAGTATATGGTGATCACAAGGCAAAATCTAAACTAACCCAACTGACATATGTGCAAATGTTTCTTACATTCTACATCTATACTCTATCTACATGTTAGCCAACTTTTGTAAATAGCAAGTAGACTATAAATCCTTTAGAAAAGTTATGGTATAGATAAATACTTGCCTGGAAAGCTTAGCTATAACCTTATTTGAAGGTAAGAAATAGACTAGATAAGTTACATGTTATTTTACATATTTACCTCTCATCACTCTATTTTCATATAGCAAAATATCTAATACTAAAGACATGCTAAAAGGAATTTATCAGTAATTGCATCAAACAACTATTTTTTCTTACTTCTTTTGTCTTTGTGTTATCTGGATACATAATTTTGCCTCACAACTTTCTATTCTGCTTATTTGCTTAACGTTTGGGCACAGATTTTTTTTTCATGTTGTTACAGTTTTTATTTCATTTTAATGACTGTGTAAAACTTCAAACTGGCTAGCATATTGATATGCTTTTCAACTATGGTTTTGTAATAGACATAGTTTGCTTTGTAGTCATTACATTTGGAAACATCATAATATTCAGTTATGATTTGGAAATGTTCTTTTTTCATGTTTACATATTTTATATTTTTTAAAAAGAGATGCTTACATTGATCATACTTTTTTCCATTTTTTTCTTTGAAATTCTTTAGGACAGATATTGAAGGAAATGTGGATATTGGAGATTTGACCTGGGAGCAGAAGGAGAAAGTCTTGAGATTGCTCTTTGCAAAAATGAATGGCTTTATTCCCAGGTAACTCCCTATTTCAGTAGTGAAATGCTAGTTTTCTATCAAACCTAGAAAGCATATAGAAACAGTGAATATATTCTTAATTAGAATTAAGAGAATGGGAAACAAGCAGAAAATAAAACAAGGTCATATTGCATAGCTACTGCAACTCCCAGAGATAAAGAATGGGAGATGTGTAAGTGAGCACCGAAACAAAAGAGGAATTAGAATTAAAGGGGAGAGAAAAATTGATTAATCTTAGGTGTTTAAGCTAATGCTTCCTAAGAAGGTATAACATTGCTCAGCTGAATAAGTGGTAACTAAAGAGAAGCATAGCAATTGTTAAGATTCTGTTGGTCTGCAAAGATAAGTAAATAATTACAAAGCTGAATATTAACCATGGGACTCTTTAATACCAAAAAAAAAAAAGACCTAGAAAGGAAAACAGAAAACCACAGTTACTCCAAATAATTATTTTTAATGATTAGTTTTACTCTCTTTCTTCACATGTTTTATCAGTGACTGTAACCCTGGTAATGAACTATAAAGTGACTAAAATCAACCACTTATCAACTGATTGTTAAATGCTTGGCACCATGGTACTGTAGGGATTCAAAAGAATTAAAGGACATTGCCTTTGATTTCAAGAGCTTACAGTTTGATTTCCCAAACAAAGCCAAGCATAAAAAGGAAAATTAGGCGGCACAATAAAGTGTAATTGAAGTGTAGACAATTTGTCAGTGGGCTGGAGTAGTCAGGGAAGACTGAGAGGGCAACTTTGTGGGTACCTTATAGGATAGTGGTAAAGAGTGAGAAGGGTAGAGAGAGTGAGAACGGCACATCAGGCTAGGTCTTAGTAGACACCATGAGAAAAAGCCCAGAGGGAGGACTGGGTGGAGGGTATTTCAGTTCAGTTCAGTAGCTCAGTCTAATTCTTTGTGATCCCATGGACTGCAGCATGCCAGGCCTCCCTGTCCATCACCAACTCCCAGAGTTTACTCAAACTCATGTCCATTGAGTTGGTGATGAGATCCAACCATCTCATCCTCTGTCATCTCGTCCTCCTCCTGTGTTCAATCTTTCCCAGCATCAGGGTCTTTTCCAGTGAGTCAGTTCTTCACATCATGTGGCCAAATTATTGGAGCTTCAGCTTTAGCATCAGTTCTTTCAATGAATATTCAGGGCTGATTTCCTTTAGGATTGACTGGTTTGATCCCCTTGCAGTCCAAGGGACTCTCAAGAGTCTTCTCCAACAACACAGTTCAAAAGCATCAATTCTTCAGTGCTCAGCTTTCTTTATGGTCCAACTGTCACATCCATACATGACTACTGGAAAAACCATAGCCTTGACTATATGGACCTTTGTCCGGAGGATATTTAGGCAACACTAAGGAGAAACTTCCTGGCTTGAGGAAATTTGGTGACGATAGAGAGTAATTCAGTTCAGTTCAGTTGCTCAGTTGTGTCCGACTCTTTGCAATCCCATGGACCACAGCATGCCAGGCCTTCCTGTCCATCACCAACTACTGGAGTTTACTCAAACTCATGTCCATTGAGTCAGTGATGCCATCCAACCATCTCATCCTCTGTCATCCCCTTCTCCTGCCTTCAAACTTTCTCAGCATCAAGGTCTTTTCAAATGAGTCAGCTCTTCGCATCAGGTGGCCAAAGTATTGGAGTTTCAGCTTCAACATCAGTCCTTCCAGGGGACACTCAGGACTGATCTCCTTTAGGATGGACTGGTTGGATCTCCTTGCAGTCCAAGGGACTCTCAAGAGTCTTTTCTAACACCACAGTTCAAAAGCATAAATTCTTCGGCATTCAGCTTTCTTTATAGTCCACCTCTCACATCCATACATGACTACTGAAAAACCATAGCCTTGACTAGACGGACCTTTGTTGGCAAAGTAATGTCTCTGCTTTTGAATATGCTGTCTAGGTCGGTCATAACTTTCCTTCCAAGGAGTAAGCGTCTTAATGTCATGGCTGCAGTCACCATCTGCAGTGATTTTGGAGCCCAAAAAAGTAAAATCAGCCACTGTTTCCCCATCTATTTCCCATGAAGTGATGGGACAGGATGCCATGATCTTAGTTTTCTGAATGTTGAGCTTTAAGCCAACTTTTTCCACTCTCCTCTTTCACTTTCATCAAGAGGCTCTTTAGTTCTTCACTTTCTGCCATAAGGGTGGTGTCACCTGCATATCTGAGGTTATTAATATTTCTCCTGGCAATCTTGATTCCAGCTTGTGCTTCCTCTAGCCCAGTGTTTCTCATGATGTACTCTACATATAAGTTAAATAAGCAGGGTGACAATATACAGCCTTGATGTACTCCTTTTCCTATTTGGAATCAGTCTGTTGTTCCATGTCCAGTTCTAACTGTTGCTTCCTGACTTGCATACCGATTTCTCAAGAGGCAGGTCAGGGGATCTGGTATTCCCATCTCTTTCAGAATTTTCCACAGTTTATTGTGATCCACACAGTCAAAGGCTTTGGCATAGTCAATAAAGCAGAAATAGATGTTTTTCTGGAACTCTCTTGCTTTTTCCATGATCCAGCAAATGTTGGCAATTTGATTTCTGGTTCCTCTGCCTTTTTGAAAACCAGCTTGAACATCTGGAAGTTCATGGTTCGCATATTGCTGAAGCCTGGCTTGAAGAATTTTGAGCATTACTTTTCTAGCGGGTGAGATGAGTGCAACTGTGCAGTAGTTTGAGCATTCTTTCACATTGCCTTTCTTAGGGGTTCGAATGAAAACTGACCTTTTCCAGTCCTGTGGCCATTGCTGAGTTTTCCAAATTTGCTGACATATTGAGTGCAGCACTTTCCCAGCATCATCTTTTAGGATTTGAAATAGCTCAACTGGAATTCCATCACCTCCACTAGCTTTGTTTGTAGTGATGCTTCTGAAGGCCCACTTGACTTCACATTCCAGGATGTCTGGCTCTAGATGAGTGATCACACCATCGTGATTATCTGGGTTGTGGAAGATCTTTTTTTGTATAGTTCTTCTGTGTATTCTTGCCACCTCTTCTTAATATCTTCTGCTTCTGTTAGATCCATACCATTTCTGTCCTTATTGAGCCCATCTTTGCATGAAATGTTCCCTTGGTATCTCTAATTTTCTTGAAGAGATTGCTAGTCTTTCCCATCCTATTGTTTTCCTCTATTTCTTTGCACTGATCACTGAGGAAGGCTTTCTTATCTCTCCTTGCTATTCTTTGCAACTCTGCATTCAAATGGGTATAGCTTTCCTTTTTTCTTTTGCTTCTCTTCACAGCTATTTGTAAATTAGTAATTAGAAATAAAGTTTAATCTACGGGTTGAATTATGATGAGCCTTAAAAACCATGCAGAAAATTCTGAACTTTGTAATATAGATTCTGGAGTAATGCAGCATAGTTTTCTTCTCTGCCTTGGAGGAATACAAAGAACAATAAGCCATACTCTTAGATTCTTCTATTGGAAGGGTTTGCGTCATTGTTCTGAGCTGACCTTAACCTAGCACAGTGACATGTATGAGAGATTGAAGGACATACATAGAACTGGCACCAGCAGAAGCTGCTGCACAACTCTGGGCATGTGTGGTGTTTAAGCAAGAGTGGAGGCAGTTGGAATAAAGAAAAGAAACAGACACACTAAGGAAGGAGAAGCAGGATGTGGTGATAAAGAATAAAAGGAATATAGAGAAGAAAGTAAATGTTTAAGATTTTTAGCTTAAGAGGGCTTCCTTGGTGGCTCAGCCAGGAAGATCCCACGTCTTGGAGCAAATAAACCTGTGCACCACAGCTATAGAGCCTGTGCTCTAGAGCCTGGAAGCTGCAACTGCTGAGTCCATGTGCCCCAACTACCAAAGCTGCTGTGCCCTAGAGCCCGTGTTCCACAATAAGAGAAGCCACTGCAATGAGAGGCCTGCATACTGCAACTACAGAGTAACCTCAACTCGCCACAACTAGAGAAAGCCCATACAGCACAGCAACGAAGACCAGCACAGCCTAAAGAAAAAAATTAATTAAAAAAAAAGATTTTTTGTTTAAGAAGTGAAGGTGGTATGAAAGGCCAATGAAAAATATGGAAAACCATACTTTCCATATGAAAAATATGGAAACATTTCCATAAACATTTATGGAGATATTTAAATTTTTATTTAATCCATCAATTCATTTACCATAATACATACTGAATGTCATCTATACTGGAGAAGGAAATGACAATCCACTCCAGTATTCATGCCTGGGAAATCCCACGGACAGGGGAGCTTGGTGGCTATGGTTCATGGGGTCAAAAAAGAGTCAGACACGACATGACTGAGCGACTAAATGACAATTTATTGAGGATATAGTGTTAAGCAAATAAAGACATCATGCTTGATTTCAGGGAGTTATGATCTACACGGGAAGAAAAATATTGTTCAAGTCATCACACAAAGAAAAATACCACTCTGACATAGGTTCAAAGGAGTGGTATTTAATGGTAAGATAGCCCAGATAGCGAAAGTGGAGTGACAAAGTTGGCTTAAAGCTCAACATTCAGAAAACGAAGATCATGGCATCCGGTCCCATCACTTCATGGCAAATAAGATGGGGAAACAGTGGAAACAGTGTCAGACTTTATTTTTTGGGGCTCCAAAATCACTGCAGATGGTGACTGCAGCCATGAAATTAAAAGACGCTTACTCCTTGGAAGAAGTTATGACCAGCCTAGATAGCATATTCAAAAGCAGAGACATTTCTTTGCCGACTAAGGTCCGTCTAGTCAAGGCTATGGTTTTTCCTGTGGTCATGTATGGATGTGAGAGTTAGACTGTGAAGAAGGCTGAGCGCCAAAGCATTGATGCGTTTGAACTGTGGTGTTGGAGAAGACTCTTGAGAGTCCCTTGGACTGCAAGGAGATCCAACCAGTCCATTCTGAAGATCAACCCTGGGATTTCTTTGGAAGGAATGATGCTAAAGCTGAAGCTCCAATACTTTGGCCACCTCATGTGAAGAGTTGACTCATTGGAAAAGACTCTGATGCTGGGAGGGATTAGGGGCAGGAGGAGAAGGGGACAACCAAGGATGAGATGCCTGGATGGCATCACAGACTCGATGGGCATGAGTCTGAGTGAACTCCGGGAGTTGGTGATGGACAGGGATACCTGGCGTGCTACGATCCATGGGGTTGCAAAGAGTCGGACACCACTGAGCGACTGAACTGAACTGAACTGAACTGAGCCTAGATTAGGGGAGTCTGACCTAATTGAGATCAGGAAAAGTCTCTGAGGAAGTAAAAGCTTGAGCTGATCTCTAAAGGGAAACAGGAACAAAAGGGAGGTGGAAAAAGCATTCTAGACAGAATACATACACGTAGTATTTTCAGTGATGAACTGGAAATCAACATCATCCTAATTTGAAAGTGGGCTTCACAGAGTTACAGTTTTAGTAGATTGATTTGCAAGCAAATAAAGACACACCCCACTCCTAAAACTTGTCTTCAATTAGGTGCATATGAAAGCAGCATAACCCCATTCATAATCTGACTATATTAAATAATCCAAAAATAAAGCAGATTCATTCAGGGAGAAACAGAATACTCAGAGAGATAATCAATAGACAGAATGTGGGCCATCTCAGAAGGCGAGAGGGCCTATTTTCCTGTTCTTAAACTAGATTTCCCAAAGTATTAGGAAAAGTTTTCATACTGGGTCTATCTCCATTGGGTAACTTTCTTGTGTTTTGAGATTCTTTTTGTGGGAAGGGAATTTTTGGGGCTTGCTTTTGGTCAGTACTCTGGTTCAACCTTGCCCATTACAATTAATATCTATTGTATGAATATCATGATTTATCTTCATAAATATTTCCATTTCTTAAAGTCAGTGTCTCAACTTTAGGAGAATGTAAGTTTTAATTAACTTGCCTAATATACTTGCCTCTATGTGTGTATAATAGCATTTTTGAAAATTAGAAACCCATCCAACTGAAACATTTCCCTTTAGCAGTTTTAAAAGTGTAGTTGAAATACATGGCATGTGACGATGTTGCCTCATTGTTAACATATCCCCACTATAGGAAATACAGCCAGAGTTCTAGACCTCCAGTTCCAGACTATGTTGTTCCTGACGATGAAACAACAAAGGAGTTTGGGTAAGCTCTCTTGACAGTCAATGAATGTGAGCCTGATCACAGTGGTGGTTGTGCACATCTTAGACATACAAGACTTGAGTGAGAATAACAAAAGTCTATTTTTTGAACCAAGTTCCATGTGTGTACAGTTGTTGACAAGTCTCACTTTGTCATTATTGTAGGGATGAAAGTAAGCTTCAAGATCAAATGTTCATCACCCAGCAAGTGCCAATCTTAAATTCTACTGGTGAACTGTTGATACGCAATATTCAGAAAGGATCACAAGAGTCTGACACAGTAAGGAGCTGTAATCTAACCAACAATATGTGTAATTCTTCCTCTTCCTCATGTAGCTTCTTCAAAGTCACAGTTCTTTTCTCTACTAGCCAGTTCTCAGGGATCAGTGAAACAAATAATAACATTAGTATGAGATTGTGGACTTTTTTTGGATTGTGGACATTTTAATAACAATGTCCATATTAAGGAAAGCATATATTTAATACAAATGCATATTTGTGCTTTTAGTGTGGAAAACCTATAAATTGCCTTTTGAAACATATAGCCCAGCTAAAATATGTACTATCATTTATGTAAGAATAAACATAATGACCATGTACCTCTTGGGTTTGTGCAGAGCTGGGAAGCTGAGTCACTACAGGCTAGCAGATAAAGGCATTATAAGGAAGTATGATACCATAAAAAAACAACAAAACAAAAACAGGGTTTCTTTTCAAGAGCTTTTTACTTGTAATTTGTTGTACATAATCAATTAGTACAATGTAGAATCTGAGAAATTTCAAATGAGGCCACTTTTTTAGCTGCTACTAGCATGAACTGTACAGATTTTTTTTCCATCTAAGAAATAAGAAACTCTTCTGAGCAGCAAATAGCTAGCCAAATGAGTTGATTCTAATTATAGCAACACAGTTCTGATGAGTTAGTATTTCTTAAAGAGTGATTTCCCTTATATGTAAGGAAAACTTAGGTGTCTCTGGGATTATATTTAATTCCACTTGGAATTTAGACAAAAATGACCTTTCATTCAACCCAGCCTGTAGTTGTTGGACTGAATTAAGTATTACTATCAGTTACCAGCTGTAATAAGAGATAAAACAAGGAGCATTTTATTACAAAATTATAAATTTCTATTGCCTCACCTTTAGGAAGGCAGACCTCCCCCCCTAAAAAAAAAATGGGCCAGCAGGGTCATAAAACATATTTTATTCAAGTTCAGTCACCTTAAATGATTGAAGGTTGTGACTTTCTATCATCTGCCTGACAACCAGAACTCTATCAGAAATGAGAAGCCTTTCCCTAGTTCAGTGGGTGAAGACCATATCAGAAAGACATGATTCAGCCAGCATGGTAGAGCAGAAACAATCTATTCTGTTTAACAGCCAGCATGGTAGAGCAGAAACAATCTATTCTGTTTAATACATAAATTTCTGTTCTGACTTAAAGTTGAGCTATAGCAAAGAAACAAAAAGCATAAAGACGTTTGCAGAAGAGCTGTCAATGCACTTCTACTACCTCACACATAGAGAGCTTTGAAATTTCTTAGGCCCTAATCAATTACTTTACATTAAGGGGTCTTTCATTAAAAGTATCACAAATGAGAAATGCAGGCAAGAGAAAAGCACAATATAAAAAATGCAGCAAGTAGTATCAGGTTAGACTTACTTTAGGTAAGAATCTTGCTCACACTTGGAGAACACTTGAGTTTGAAGGTTTTGGGTCTCTAGTCCAGATATTTTCAGGAAAAATTTTTGTTTGGAGAATTTAACAGTGTTACCCAAGGTTGTATCTTCAAGGGTGGTTCATTTTCTCTGACCCTTTGTTACTCAAAGTAGAGTACCAGGAGTCCTAAGAAATCTTCTGTCCTTGTCCATTATACTGATTTAGTCTGGATTAATTTTATTTCAAAGTGCAGAACAGTGGTTAAAACTTGTTTTCAGAAATAAATTTTGGAAGAGAAAAATATTATAAAACATATAGGTAATGTTTCTTCAGTTTCATGTTCAACTAATGAGAAAAGGGCATTGCCTTTTTTTTAACCATTAATCATTTCTCAATAAATGTGAGATCCTATTGAACATAAAAAAAAAAAAAGAGTCTGGCTGACTTTCATGGTTGGAACACCTCTTGATTTCTGGGCCTAATATAACTTCTGAAATAGTTTTCTTAAAAATAAAACAAAACCTGCTGGCATCTAAATTAATGACTGACGCACTAATTAATGATCACTAAAGCAAACCCTGAAATTTAACACTTGGCACAAACAACAAAAAGTTGATTTATCCAAAAAGTTGAGGTATCCATAGTAAGTGGTTTTAAGAAGCAGGAACAGTGACAATGGTAGAATTTGTGATCATGAATCACTAGGACAAAGTGGCATTCAGCAGGAAAGAAAGCAGCAGTTGTCACAACTGTGGGATAAGCAGAGATGGATTATGTCTTTGTGATGTGGGATAAATGAGAGGCTCCAAAAAGCCTGGCAGAGGGGTTTGACCCACTGGCATTTATGTAGGACTGTGTGAGGATCAACCAAAGGGTGAATTATGACCTATGTCTCCATCCAAGAGCTCCTCTTCCTTGGGAGATCTTCTTTACACACACTAATGTTCCCTCCACGTCATTCATCAGAAATGGGGACAATTTTTAGAAAACAGGTCTAAGCTCTTATTCCAGATAAGCATTTCACAGAACAGTGACCTCAAAAATAAAATTATGAAGAGCAAGTGAAAATCTGGTTTCAAAGTTACTCTAGGAGTCTCCCTATTAGCAACTTAACAGGGGTCAATGGTCCTGAGAAAGATTTTAGTTACAAGGTATTCCAATCCCAGGGATCTGAGTAAAGTAGGCAGTTGGAATTGGTCAAAAATAAACAGTGATTACTCAGTATGCACCGAGTCTGGAACAGACTTGTTTCTAACGGCCCATGGTAGGCATGACTACAGCAGGTGAGGAAAGAGAAGCATCTTCTTCTTTCCATTGAGAAGTGATAGTCTTTAGCTGAGTATAGAATTGGATGCCCTACAGAGAACAAAGAAAAAAAATGAGTTATCCTACATGCCTGGGGGTTTCATGATTCTTCTTTTAATCAACTTTTGAATGAGGTATTGTGAAATGCTATTCATGTTCCTACTTGTAGAACAGGTGCAACCAGAATTCAATATATTATTCATGAAATAATCTATGTAAAACACTTAAAATATTACCTGGCACATAGTAGAGTCAAATCTTAGCTATCATTATGCTAAAACTAGCCAAGAATATCTAAATGTAAAAACTGGACAATGTAAACTGTTAAACTTGTATTTATTTTATAAGAATAGGCTTGAGCAAAAGAGAATAGAGTGTACAAATTTAACACACAAAATTACTAGCAAGCTAGAAGAGTACTGTTAGAACACAACTCACTAGCTTGATTAAAATATACCTCTAGAATTAACAGACAAAATCTGGGCCATGTTAATATAGAAAACAATTTTTTTAGAGATTATTACATACTTTCAATATAAGATACAAGTTTACATTTTATTATGTAAGAATGATACCTTTATGTCTTCTTTACAGAATGCAAAATAGCAATTTAATTGCCTAAGGATTTAAGACTTCAAACTCTGGTTAGTCTTTTACTCTAGGAAGCCTCACTTACTGCTTCACTTACTAGAGTAACTTAGTAATTAAACAGGCATGGGGGTTGAAAAAAAACCCCAGACCAACAAACTTTTAAGCAACAGTTTTACTCTGCTTCCCTTGAAAGAAATGTTTAATTTTATCAAATTAAACATTTTTACAAAAGCTGTGACTAATGCACAAATTGGATAATCCATCTTGAAACGACCAGTGTTGTCTTAACCAGTTGGCAACACTGTCATACTCTGCTATGTAATCCCACTGTTAATTTATCATTAACCTACAAAGGGAGACCTGTATAGAAAACAAGTCAACGAGTGTTGTCTTAACCAGCTGGCCACACTGTCATACTCTGCTATGTAATCCCACTGTTAATTTATCATTAACCTACAAAGGGAGACCTGTATAGAAAACAAGTAATTTTTTACTGAAGGTTCCAAAACGGCTGTATTTCTGTGGGACTACAAAGCACTTTTCACCAGGCCATTTGTCCAACATGTATTTAGTTACCTGCTCTGGTGCTATATCCTACAGATAAGTAAATAATAATTACAGTGTGACAAGGGCTTCTTAACATGAGTTAGAGTCCCATTGACTTGCCTCTGTCTACCTCTCTAACCTCATCTCTTGCTACTCTCTCCCTCATTCACTCACTGGGCTCCAACCCATTTCTACTGTTTGATCATGCCATGCCTGGTCTTGCTTTAGGGTATATGCACAAGTTGAAGGATGTGACAATGGTGGTAACTTGGTTCCAGATCTGCTTTATATATTTTTTATTTGATGCTATACTTATAGCATTTATTATATTTAGAATATTGTTTAATATACAGAAGGTACTCAATAAAAGTTTTAGTAAATGAGTGACTAACAGGAAATGTGTGGTGGGAGCACTTGAGGGACATACCCAAGCCAGCATTGGAGGGGATGGTGGTGAAAGGTGCCTTTCTTTAGCAAATCCACACTTTAAACGTGGGTAACAGTCATGAAGGAGGGTAGAAATAGGATGTAGGAAGAGAGGGTCATAGGCAGAGGAGAGGGCATATACAAAAGCTTGGACGTACTCAAGCTCTTCCCCCAAAACTCCGTTGCCTTGAGTTATTCAGGAAATAGCAAAGTTTTATTAACTTTTATATCTTTTCTAGGGAACCTACTGACAAGTACTGCTGAACAACATATAACCTCACAGAAGCTGCAGGCAGTTCCTTTCTTGCAGAATCCTTGTTCCTGAATATGTTCAAGAGAGTTTCTTAGAGGAAAAATATTTTTTTAAAACTTGAAGTTACCTGTTTGCCATAGAAATTGGTGTCTCCCCTGAAGGAAGCGCGAGAGCCGGTGAATGAGAACATTGGCAAAGGCACTGGAATGGGCACATTCACCCCAACCTAAAGCAGAACAAAGCCACATCAACCACTAAGAAAGACTCCGCGAAGGAACTCTCCGTTTAGAAGCACAAGTGCTGGGCATCAGAGAGACCAATTTAACTACCCACCTTCCACCCGATCCTCCATCCCATGAACTTTTATTCCTGAGGAAGAAATGGGGCATCAAGGGAGAGCAGAGAGCAGTGACTGACCCCTGTTTACCTTCTCCCTTTACACAGGAAACTGTAAATGGCTGCAAGAATCTCCTAAAAATTCTGTTCACAAACCTGCCCAACATCCACCAAGTGGGAATATTTCCGAGCAGTGGCTCCATTGGTGGTGAAGATGGCTGTTCCATTTCCATATGGGTTGTCATTTACAATCTTGATGGCTTCATCCAAAGTGTCTGTTTCCAGAACTACAAGAACTGGGCCAAAAATCTCCTCCTTGTAACAGGTCATGTTTGGCTGCCAAGAGTGATGCATCGGAAAAGTAGTCAGTATTTTTTGCGTATTTGGTATTTTATTACCCACAGCTTACATGCACAATTTTTAGGTTAGTGATCTCTTTTCATTTCAAATCACCTGTAAAAAAAAAAAGTCCTTTCTTTCCATGCTCCATCTTCCAAGCTACCAATCATAAGTAACTTGAAACTCGTATTTCTATAACGACATAACTACACTCCTTTCCTTTATGCACTGTATTTTTTGATCTCATGACCCATCACTAGCTTCTTGATTTATGCCTGTATTACTTGTTTACACAACTGTTATGTTACTGAAAAGCTACTTGAAAATTCATTTTAGAAATCAAATATACATTAAAAACATAACAAGAACTTTTCTATTTAAAGAAATCCTGTGGTAAGTTTTCTGTAACATAAATAATCCTTTCTTCTTCATTCCTTTGCCTCCTAAATGAGTCTGTCCATTTTTATTTTGGTATCAGGTCACATTAAACATTCAAAACATCTTTCACCACTGTAGCTGTGTTTGTAGCTGGATAAGTGGATTTTTCCTCAGTGATTCTGTGGCAAAAAATCTCAATTTCTATTATACTTAGATTCAACTCTTGATTATTCAGGATTATAATAGGAATAGTGAGGATATATGAACTTAAAAAAAAAACAACCCTCAATGTAGTCATTAATTTTAGATAAGCAACTTTCAGAGTTTTGATAAATAAAAACTGACACCAGTTCTTTTTCTTTCGTTGCTTTCTGGTGAAGATGCACGTATTCAATAAACATTGAAAGTGAAGTGAAAGTGTTAGTCACTCAGTTGTGTCCGACTCTTTGCAACCCCATGGACTCTACCCTGCCAGGTCCATCTGTCCATGGAATTCTTCAGGCAAGAATACTAGAGCGGGCTGCCATTCTTCCTCCAGAGGCTCTTCCCAACCCAAGGATTCAACCTGGGTCTCCTTCATTGCAGGTGGATTCTTTACTGCTGAGCCAGTACTGGGGGGGCTCAATAAACACTGGGTGGTTGATATATTGTATTTGTGACAGAGGCTATTTATCTCTGCAAAGCCAAAAATATTTACTTTTTATCCCTTAACGGAAGTTTTCCAACCATTGATACAGTGGAAAGAGGATGGGAGTCAGGAGGGGTGACTCATTCGGACTTAATGATAAAATAATTGAGTAATTCTGGCAAGAGATGAGATCTCTAGTCATTAAATGTCTTCATTTATAAATTAGAGGAATGAGATTCCATTGTCTCCAGTGGTGCCTTCAGCTCGTATGTTTGTGAACTAAATAATTCACAGTTGTTCACCTTGACATTTGAAATGATGGTTGGCCCAACAAAGTTCCCATTTTCATAACCTTTGACTTTAATACTTCGCCCGTCAAGAAGGATGGAAGCTCCTTCCTTTGTTCCACTATCAATCAGGTTACAGACACGCTCTTTTGCCTGGGGAGTGATCAGGGGGCCAAGATCAGCTCCAGGCTGGTCTCCTGTAAAACAACACAGAAGTATTTAAGGTCTTTATGAACATAAACGATGAGTGATAACTAAAGATGAATCTGAATGACAAGTAGTCCAGTACAAAGAGAGACAGTGGTAAGAATAAACATGACCGCTCCCACTGGACAAGGCCAATGCAAAACCCAGAGCTTAGTGCCAGAGTTGCAAAGTCTAAAAATTGGTTACCTGCATTGACTCTTAGTTTTTTGGCACGTTCTACCAGCTCTGGCAGCCACTTCTTAGCTTCTCCCACAAGGATTGCTGTTGAAAGAGCCATGCAGCGCTGACCAGCAGCTCCAAATGCTGCCCCAACCAACTGGTTCAGGGTATTTTCCTTATTCGCATCTGGCATGACTACTCCATGGTTCTTGGCTCCCTAAGGAAATACAGAAAGTACATGAATCTTCCTTGGTAAAATACAATTAGGCTAATAAACTAAAGAATCTAAGTTTTCAGATGAGAATTTAAGAAAAGGACTTGAGAATTTATCCTATGCTGCTTTGAAAGGAGATTTATTATCATTTTGATATTGTTTAAGTCCTGGCAACACCGAGTAAGTCTCTGAGTTACTTTTCCTTCACTTTCTCAGCTGAAAAGCTGACAGGTGTTTATTTAGATCAAAACTATTATTTAAAAAAAAAAAAAACCCACCCCAAACAAAATACTGTCTCAATCACATACAGATTGACAAACACTTCATCTAGGAACCAAGGAGAACTCCCTTCTCTTTTCTAAGTTAGGTAGGAAAGAATCTGTTGTTTGTTAGGGTTTCCAGTTATATGAAGAGCAATGTAAACAAAGGGTTTCCAGTAGCCAGCTGAAAGGCAAAACAGGAGGGAGACCTCCTGACAGATAATTTGTAGAAAGAAGTTCCCCTAATTGACTTGCTTCTAGATACACAGCCTCATAAATTTCTATGTAGGATGACACAGGGTCATTTTCCATATATTTACAGATATACTATAGTTGAATACTTGAATAGATACCTTGTCTGCTACTTAACTGTATCACGTTACACAGAGCATTAATGTTAGATACAAAACACATCGATGAAATATGTAGGGGCATAAATCAAATTGGCCAAAACACATCCAGCCATGAAAAGAAATAAACGGGCATATCATGAATAGTTTCTAAGCCTGTGGATAGGTGGCTTCCCTTTCTGCTATTAGTAGAACAGTAAGAATGGCAACTGGACATTATATTTAGTATCAAATGACCACAAAGTATTTGGCAAGGATCTAGTCACTAAGGAACAAAAAAACTGTGCAGTCAAGTAAACCACACTCAGATATCATACAGGGATATCTGGCTCTTTACTAAACCACCACCACCACAGTGCCTTAAATAGCCTGGACTCTTAGGGAAGATCACATCTTTAACATTAGTAGTTAGGATTTGCCTTAAAGGCAGGAAGCTGAAAGCACAGGATGAAGGAAGAAATAGGGCCAGAAACAGAATTTTGGGCTGAAGCCCAAAGAATCTGAATATCTTTCTTAAGGAGAAATGTGACTTTATCACCGAGATTACCTGGATAAACTAAAAGGTAATTAAAGTGACTGAGAATAAAACTCATCACAAGGTTTGTGGTTAAAGGGAAGATAACCAGGATGAACTGTGAATAAAGAAACACTTGCATTAGGGTGAGATGAGTGGTTCCTCTGCTGAAGGGCTTTTTCCAGGTAATTTTAATACATACAACAGAATTTGGGGGAAAAAGGAATAAGAAGTCACCATATTGGCTTGAACTCTCTTGCCATGTCTTGACCCTCGCTCGAAGATGTACTCTCCTGCCTGGTTGGATCCCACAAAGCTGATTGCTTTGATATCCGGATGATCGCAAATAAAATTTACAGCTTTAAGAAGAAAATAAATGAGTATCACAAAGGAAGAAGGGGCTATGGGCTTCTCAGAATAGCAAATTTGTCCTTTTCACACTGCTATGAAAGAGAAGTTTCATACTTTTGTTTTCTTGCCCTGGAATCCCCTTTTAGAGTTCTGCCCTTGTTCTCTTAAATTCTTTCGGTTTTTTTTTTTTTGGTCACGCAGCACCGTTAATTGGATCTTAGTTCCCCAACCTGGGACTGAACCTGTGCCCCCTCCTCCAGTGGAAGTGTGGAGTCTTAACCATGGGACCGCAAGAGAAGTCCCTCTCTTAAATTCTTTAAACTACAAATTCTATTTAACGTGTTCTCTTTCATTGTTTTTCCCAATTGCTAGTCCAGAATTTTTACTTTAACTCTGAAGGCTACCCAATACAATATTGTAAAGTAATTAGCCTCCAATTAAAATAAATAAATTTATATTAAAAAAAAACTGAAGGCTACAGCTCCTATTTTCCTTCAAAATAAAAGCCTTTCAATACTCGACTCCTCCTTTTGTCTTTTACGAATATGATATTTCCTCAACTGTCACTTGTATTGGAACTCTCAGATATTACTGTGCCCTCTTATGTGAGGCAATAGAGCACAGTATTTAAAAGTAAAAACCATGGTTGGCCTGTTTATTTTTTTTAATAAAATTTTATTTATTTATTTGGCTGCTCTGGGTCTTAATTGTAGCATGTGGGATCTAGCTCCCTGACCAGGGATCGAACCTGGGCCCCCTGCACTGGGAGCTCAGAGTCTTAGCCACTGGACCACCAGGGAAGTCCCTGGTTGGCCTGTTTAAATATACACATCGCAACTTTTGACAGTTTCCAGCAACATGACTTTGGGCAAAATCAGCTGATTTCATTATGCCCCAATTTTCTCATCTGTAAAATGGGAAGATAATAGTACCTACCTGAAAGAGTGATTGTAAAGATTAAATGAGAGAATAGATGGAAGGCATTGGAACAGTGCTTGAAACAAGGAAGCACTTTTTAAGTATTAGCCATTATTATATGAATCAGAAGGACTTCGGTACCTCTGTGGTGTATAAATTCTGAGTTAAATAATGTTAAGTCCCTTCAGTATTGAAATGAAAACTTACTCTTTAATTTTACCTATCTTGCCCCAACCATAGTTCTTTGTCCTAATATATTCTGTAGGGCAAGAAACACTGCTACTCCCCAGTTAGTTACCTTAGCACAGAGATGGCAAAACAGTCAACAAACATTTTCTTCAAAAACGGAGGTTACTTATTATTAGTAAATCCCTTTATCCCTAAAACACCCTAAAACACCCCATCACTGACTCAACACCTTGGTTTTTGGTAGCCAGATTAAGTGCCAGGTCCAGAGGGGCAGGTACCTTCATGTTGTCCATGGATGATATTCAGTGTTCCATCAGGGGCACCAGAGTCCTGAAACAGTTTGGCGAGAAGCATAGTTGCTCCAGGGACTCGCTCTGATGGTTTCATCAGGAAGGTATTTCCACACACCATGGCCATGGGAAACATCCAAAGGGGGATCATGGCAGGAAAATTGAATGGAGCAATGCCTGCGCACACCCCCAGAGGCAGACGGTAGGAATAAAGGTCCATGTCTTTGGTGATGGATGGCATGGTCTCCCCCAGCATGAGGGACGTCACACTGCAGGCATGCTCAACCACCTCTGGAACAGAGAAGCAGCAGTCAGGCGAGCAACTCTTCACACTGCCCAGTACTTAGCTTCGTCATGCTCTAGTCAGCCCTGAGTGGCAAGGCCAATGACAGATGGAAAAAGCACTGATTCGCTATGTGAAGATGTTGCATGAAGCGAGATCATCTGAATGGAAAGAAGGCAGTGAAATGCATAAACCAACTGGAAGATTATTGGAGTACAATAACGAAGTAAGCCAACAGCACAGATACCCAGGTACTGTCATTTCCCACAAGTATTAGGATATCATGGGATAGCAAAACCTACATAAAGGAAGCGGAAGTCCCCCACTCTGGGGGACCCTTATCTTCCTTTGCTTCTTCCCAGTGTCCCTGAACTCCCCTAGAGGGACTCCCTGCTTACGGAGGCCTCGAAACACATCTCCTTCAGCATCTGCCAGGGTCTTCCCTTGTTCCAGCGTGATCAACCTGGCAATTTCTTTCTAGAGAGAAAACACACAAATAGATACCAATACAAGGATGTGCCTCCCTTTAGTTCTCAGGCAGCCAGAAAAGAAGAAAAGTCAAGGAGAAGCTGTTGGAGGGAGAAAGCCATGATCTATGTCTCTTTGGATTGTACAGTTAGGGAGGGCAGCAAACAGGGCCTCTATGAGAGTGACAAGTAGCACCTAAATAACACTTCGGGAAATTATACCATTCAGCTTTCTTACCAAGTTTTCTTTAATGAGTTGTTGATAGCGGAGCAGGACCTGCTGACGGCTTAATATTGAAGTGTCTGCCCACGCGGGAAAAGTACGTTTGCAGGAAGAAACTGCTGCCTCCATTTCAGCCTTGGTGGACTGAGGGACCCGACCAATGACCTCATTGGTGGCCTGACGGAAAAGGCAGCACATCAATCATCCTTTGTCCCCGCCCCACCCTCTTCATTTAGTCACAGGGGCAGTGATACGTGCTTCACAACAGAGACCAGGTCCTTATTTTTCCCACTGTGTTCCCAGAATTCTAGGCTAGTGAGTTCAGGCCCCAAAGCAGCTTTCCTTACGGGATTGTGGATGTTGATCCATTTGTCACTTTTGGATTCAATAAATTTCCCATCAATGAAGAGTTTTACAGTTGGCTGGGGGAGAAAAAAAATAAACACAATACTTTGTATTAGTTAATTGCTTTACTTCTCTCTTTCTCTTTCACAAGGAGAAAAGAACTGGGGTTGATAACTGAATTTTCTGCTTTCTAGCTATGTCACCACTAGGAAAGAGATACACAATATACTCTTCTGTAGAGATGTTAAGATAGGGTGGAACCTCTCAATACTGTGACCTCTCTGTAAATGGAAAATTCCCTGTAATCATACAGTGGAACTTCATAAAAAATGTATGTCACTGAGAAAGTGAAAGTCAACTCCATGGACTGCAGCCCACCAAACTCCTCTGTCCATGGAATTCTTCAGGCAAGAACACTAGAGTGGGTAGCCATTCCCTTCTCCAGGGGATCTTCCTGACCCAAGGACTGAACCCGGGTCTCCTGCACTACAGGCAGATTCTTTACCATCTGAGCCACCAAGGAAACCTATGTCACAGACAAGCTAATACTAAAAAAGCAGCAGACTCTGTGTTAACAAATGTTAACTATTATGATTTGTTGGCCCAGCTGACTTTCTGGCACATTACCATGAGCATGCCTTATCTTTATGATCAAAATATTTTTAAAAACATTTCTATGTGTAGCTTTTCTAAGCAGCAGCTTGTTTTCATTAAATTTTCAAATGTGGTCTGTAGGCCAAAAAAGGTGAAAGACTACTATGTTATAATATGTGCATGCTTCTACCTAAACAGGATTTTGAGCACCAGTCCTTACAGATCAGGTTTAGTTACTGCAAATGGCTAACAGACAGTAGGTCTGTAAAAACAACTCTAAAGGTTGTAAAGAAGACAACCTTTGAGACCAGGGTCAAGAAAACCTGTAGAAGTCATGAAAATGTTTGTATCTTTTGACATAGTAATCCCAGTTCAGAAGGGAAATAATATAAAAGAAGCAAAAATAACCAAAAAAGATATAAATAAATGTTAGTTTTATAATACTGAAAAAAAAGGAATAAATTTAAACGTTATTTGTGAAAATTATTAGTTAATTCACACAGTATCTACTTGATAGAATATTACATAGGCATTAAAAGTCATAGTCATGGTGGCTCAGGGGTAAAGAATCCACCTGCCAATGCAAGAGACATGGGTTTGATCCCTGGTCTAGGAAGATCCCACATGCCATGGAGCAACTAAGCCTGTGTGCCACAACTATTGAACCTGCACTCTAGAGCCTGGGAGCCGCAACTACTGGGCCCTTGTGCCACAACTACGAAGCCTGAGTGCCTAAAGTCCGTGCTCTTCAATAAGAGAAACCATGGCAATAAGAAGCCTGCGCCCTGCAACTGGAGAGGAGCCCCTACTGGCCGCACTAGAGAAAAGACTGTGCGGCAATGAAGACCAGCAAAGCCCCCAATAAATAAAATTATTAAAAAAAAATGAGTCATAAAGATCACTTTGCAATACTGGAAGTGCTTACAACATAACAGACATAATACAAGATAAGAAAATCAAGACAGAAAATTTCAGATAAACTCTGATCACCATGATGTAAAGAAAATATTCCCAAACTGTACTGGATTCCTTCTCAGAAGTCAACCTTTATTACCAAATAAACTCACCACTGAAGATGAAGAGAAGGAGGATGCTGGCTGCCAACTGGAATTCACCTTGGAAGAGACCTGGGAGGTAAAAGAAAGATTATTTTGATAAATGAGAGCAGAAAATTACTAAAAACTTAGTGAATGGCCACTATCTGCTCAGTATCCTACTAGTTACCATGAGTATATGAAGAAGGACTTCGTGTTTGCTCTCAAGGGTCATATAGTCTTTAAAAAGAAAAGCTGTGAGGCTGTGGGACACAGCAAACTACGAGAGAACAAAAACTCATAACCATCACGTGTTCAATTTCTAGGATAGTCCTGATTTTAAAAAGATGTTTTTTGGTCATTAGACTGTATTTTTCTAGTTTTGGCCTGATAAATGTAGTCACCTTAAATCTAAAAATAAGAAAACACCTAAGATGGGATTCCCTGGTGGCTCAGACAGTAAAGCGTCTGCCTGCAATGCGGGAGACCAGGGTTCGATCCCCAGGTCGGGAAGATTCCCCTGGAGAAGGAAATGGCAACCCATTCCAGTACTCTTGCCTAGAAAATTCCATGGATGGAAGGAGCCTGGTGAGCTACAGTCCATGGGATTACAGAGTCGGACACGACTGAGCAACTTCACTTCACTAAGATGGTGTCTAACACAATAGGTGTTGACTATAAGACAGTATATAACCAAGTGTCAAATATATGTATAATATGCCCATACAAATACTTAAACATGAGTGTTCATAGTAGTTTTGCTGGTAATAGTGTAAAATTTGGGAGCAACTTAAAGGTTGGATGGGTGAATAGGGAAACTAGTACGGTATATTCAGATATTAGAATACTACTCAGCAATGAAAAGGAATAAACTATTGATAATGCAACATGGATAATTATAATAATTATACTGAGTGAAACAAGTTAGACTTAAGAAGAGTACCTATATAAAACTAGAAAATGTAAACCATAGTGTCAGAAAGCAGATCAGTGGTTACCTAGAGATGATGGTGGAAGAAAAGATGAAGGTCAGAGGGAAACATTTTGGGGCAATTAATATATTCATTATCTTGATTGTGATGTTTTCACAGGTATATACAAATATTAAAACATTAAATTATATACTTTATCTTAGATCAATTTTATTTTAATAAAGCTATTTTTTAAAATGCCACATACACCTAAGAGGAAAAGAATGTGTTATATTTAATAGAATTTAATCAGCAAATGGTTAGGATGGCGGGATTAGTTAAAATAAAGTCATTCTCAAAAAATAGTTTGCATATATGCTAAGGAAGTTGATTTAAGAAACACAGAAGTCTAATCGAAGTGAGCAAACTAAAATACTCAAGACTGGAATATAAAAGGAAGGTGCAGTCTAATAACCTATTACCTTATCTGAAGAGAGACCATGTTAACCAAAGAGTTTAGGGATGTATAAAGTACAAGAATTTGTTTGCGTGCTGACAGCACTATCCAGAGGAAAAGGTGCTGGTCCTTTGGGCCAGTAGTCTATCAAAATGCCTAGTCTGCAGCTTCTCCTTTCACCACAAAAGCTATTTCAAACCAGCAACACCCTCCTGGGGACCACCATGTCTTATAGCCACATTCCCGATACCAACACAGTACCTGGTACACAACAGGTGTTCAAAAGCTATATTGCCTGTTGTTCCCCACCCCAGACTTGGTTAGGTGTATTTTTCTGTACACCTACTAAGTCACTTCAGTCGTGTCCGACTCTGTGCGACCCCAGAGATGGCAGCCCACCAGGCTCCCCCGTCCCTGGGACACCTAGCAGTCAGTATTTCCCTATCGAGTTTATTTGTCTGTGTTGTAACAGCCTAGGTACTTGTTTTTTACCCCAAGATTATAAATTCCACGGGGACAGGTACTGCATCTTATTTACCTACTTCATAACCTTACTAGATCAAGACTGTTCAGGTATGAAAAACAGCTTAGCAAGTAGTTGGTGCTCATTAAACACTGCTATTATTGTATTACTATAAATATTATTTGCTCACATTCCTCGCTGTTTCAAAACATACCAATTTTCTTAAAATTTTCAACTCTGTTCCTTTCCCTCTCACAGAGCTGATCTTATTTTTTCTACTTCAGGGGAAACAGAAATCACGAGATGGAAACTTCCTCAACTTCCTACTAGCAAGCCTACCAAACTGACCAATACTCATCATCTTTTCCTTTTACCTCTTATAGAGAAGGCAGCTACCAAGGTTCATGAAGACAGAGTAACTGGGAGACAGAGGTACACAGTCAATGTCTGACTGAAGAAGTATGTCTTTCAATTTAAGGCTAATCTCTGAATCTGTGCTCTGAAGTCAACTGTTCCTCCTGCCTCAGACACTTCCACCAATTATCCTTTCTTTCCTGTATCTTAAAACCTCTCTCCATCCAACAGAAAGGGTTCTCTACATGAATTACCGTTATTTCCTCATCTCCCACTAGCTCCTCAATCAACTCCTACCTTTATGACGGAACACCAGACCACCAGAGACTTCCTCCATACCATGGACTCTTCTTGTACTTGACGTCTCAGCAGAGGTGAAGAGTTAACCAGACCTTCTGTCCCAAATCCCCTTTCCACTTATATTGTGATGCCCTGGTATCTTTTCTATCTCTTGGGCCGCATTTTCTCTGCCTTCTTCGTTGATTGCTTCTCCCATACCTGGCCTCTAACTGCTTGAGTTTCTGGACAAGGAGAGGTCCCAACTCTCCTTGGGTGATTTCATTAACTCCAGTGGCTTAATTAGCTAGATCCTGGTGATGCCCAAATCTTTAATTTTTCACCAGAATCCTCCTCATCAGGTAATACTTACATAACTGTCTTCACCACATCTCTACTTGGATATTATTTAGGTCCATGTTGGAAAAAGCTGACTTCCTCATCGTCCTCCTATCAATCAGCTCTGTTTCCTACAACCCACCTTTCAGTGAATGGAGCTAATATCCACCTAGGTGCCCAACCAGAAACTTAAATGTCACCCTAACTCTTCTCTCCCTCTCTTCTCAGTGAATCAAACAAGTCCTGGCAATCTGTCCTCCCAGAAGTCTTGGGAATGCAACCCTTTTCTTGTTTCCTCTTCCTACTCTACACCATCATTGTCTCTTACCTGGGTTTCCGAACAGGTAATGATTCCTAACAGGTCTCTCAGCCTTCAATCTTAAACCTCTTATTCTTGTTTCCACTCCAGAGCCAAAGGGTCTTTTTAAAACACAAACTTGGTCAGATCATTCCTTTGTTTAAAACCCACCAATGGCTTTCCATTGTCCTTGGGATAGACTTACCTCGGTGTTGCTTAGAAGATTCTACATAGTATCTTTACTTCTCTAGTTTCCTAGTGTGCTGCTCTCCTCCTTGCTCTCTCTATGCTCCGGGCATTCACAACATGTTTTGTGCTCACACTGCCCTTGCACGTGCTGCTCCCTCTTGCCCGGAGTTGTTTCATCCCATTTGCTTGGCTCACGTCTATTCTTGAGCTCCCTATCACTTTGGGTACAGGTACAGCTCAGTTCTGTAGGCTTGCTAGTAGGAAGTTGAGGACGCTCTCATCTAATGGTTTTAGTTTCCTCTGAAGTAGAAAAAACAAGGTTAACTCCTGTGAGTGAGTGGTACAGTAGCAGAGTTTTAAAGTCTCAATATCAAGTCGAGGCTAAGTACCTGATTATGGGGTTCATAAAACACCTGAATTCCTCTAGTTCTCTTATCACACTAGAGAATAGCATTATTAAGTCTGTCTTCCCTTAGAACACTAGAGAGTTGTGTCCTCATCACCTGGTAGCATTCCTGGACTAGAGTAAGTACTCAGTAATATTCTGCAGAATGAAAGCATACACCCAAGCAATTGTGGGATATTAATTTTGTTTTATGTAAACTCTCTTACTGGCTTCTCAGGTGGTGCTAATGGTAACTAACTCACCTGCCAATGCAGGAGACTTAAAGAGACACGGGTTCAATCCCTGGCTTGGGAAGATTCCTTGGAGCAGGGCATGGCAACCCACTCCAGTATTCTTGCCTGGAGAATCCCATGGACAGGGGAGCCTGGGGGGCTACAGTTCATAGGTTCGCAAAACGTTGGACACGGCTGAAGTGACTTAACACACACGCAAACTCTCTTATAGGGCAGAAAATGTACAGATCAGCCAAGGAGAGCATTCTAGGCCACTTGATTTCATTCTGTCACGTGCACATAGCCTCCCTGCTGTTGAGAGGGCATAATAAAACATAATCATTTAGTTTTTGACTAAATGATAGTCATTTAGTCTTTTCTTCATTTTCCAAGACACAATCATTAGTACCGTTACTGAAAAGAACTATCCTATGTCCAGTCACATCGAACTTCTTGATCTCTAGATGTTTATTTCACACTTGCTATTTTCCTTGGCAGGAACTCCCTTCTCTGGCTAAAGGCCTCTGGCTAAAGTACTACTCTTGCAGTACTCAGAGATCAACTCCTTTTGGAAGCTTTTCTAGAATTGCACAGGTTGAGTTTGGGGCTCTTTCCATAGGTTCCTGCAGTACTGTGTGCAGTCTTACTGTTTAGCACTTATTGCATTGCAATAGGAAGGCTTTCAGTGAATATTTTACTCATCTTTCCTTTCCCAAAGTTTGGGCCAGTGTCTGACACAGAAAGAGAGGCTTAGACTTAAGTCCTGAATTCTCAGCAACATCAGTTCAGTTCAGTCGCTCAGTTGTGTCCGACTCTTTGCGAACCCCATGAATCGCAGCACACCAGGCCTCCCTGTCCATCACCAACTCCCGGAGTTCACTCAGACTCATGTCCATTGAGTCAGTGATGCCGTCCAGCCATCTCATCCTCTGTCGTCCCCTTCTCCTCCTGCCCCCAATCCCTCCCAGCATCAGAGTCTTTCCCAATGAGTCAACTCTTCGCATGAGGTGGCCAAAGTACTGGAGTTTCAGCTTTAGCATCATTCCTTCCAAAAAAATCCCAGGGCTGATCTCCTTCAGAATGGATTGGTTGGATCTCCTTGCAGTCCAAGGGACTCTCTAAGAGTCTTCTCAAGAGTTACTAGGTGGGAAACCTTGGATGACCTTTAAGATTGCTGGGAGAAATATCAACAACCTCAGATACACAGATGATACCACCTTAATGGCAGAAAGTAGAGAGGAACTAAAGAGCCTCTTGATGAAAGTGAAAAAGAGTGAAAAAGCTAGCCTAAAACTAACATTCAAAAAACTAAGAAGATGGCATCTGGTCCTATCACTTCATAGCAAACAGATGGGGAAAAAAATGGAAACAGTGAGACTTTATTTTCTTGTGCTCCAAAATCACTGTGGACGGGTGACTGCAGCCAATTAAAAGATGCTTGCTCCTTGGAAGAAAAGGTATGACAAACCTAGACAGCATATTAAAAAGCAGACACACTACCATGCTGACATAGGTCCATCTAGTCAAAGCTATAGTAGTCATGTATGGATGTGAGAGTTGGACAATAACAAATGCTGAGCGCTGAAGAATTGATGCCTTCAAACTGTGGTGTTGGAGAAGACTCCTGTGAGTCCCTTGGACTGCAAGGAGATCAAACTCCAGTCAATCCTAAAGGAAATCAGTATTGAATATTCATTGGAACGACTGATGCTGAAACTGAAGTTTCAATACTTTGGCCACCTGATGTGAAGAGCCAACTCATTGGAAAAAACTCTGATGCTGGCAAAGAATGAAGGCAGGAGGAGAGGACAGGATGAAATGGTTAAATGGCATCACTGACTTAATGGACACGAGTTTGAGCAAACTCTGGGAGGTGGTGAAGGACAGGGAAGCCTGGCATGCTTCAGTCCATGGGGTCACAGAGAGTCAGACACGACTTAGTGACTGAACAACAACAACTTACTTCATTAATTCTAATCTTCACAAATATTCTCAAAACTAGGAAGTGGTGGAGCTGGAATAGAATCCAAGTATGACTGTGAAGCCTGTGTTCTTTCCACTGTATCACTGAAGAAAGTCACTGAGTCATATTAAGACTAGTTTTCTTTAAATGGGAGTGATAATATCTGGATTGCCAGACTCTAGACTACTCTCAAACTATCATGTTACAGTAACTCCTAATTGGCTTAGAATTATTATCTGTTCTTTTTCAGGTCAATGCAGAAGTTTCTGCAAACGAATCAGAAAAAAGTGCTTATTTCCAAAATAAAGCACTTGGGGAAGGAGATTCTTTTCCTTGATACAAAGGACAACATAGTTTTTTAAGTCTCTCAATGACTTGTGATGATGGAAAGGCAAAGGGAAAAAAGCCAATTTAATAAAAGATTTCCAGGAGAAGTTGGTAATGGAAAATATAGGGTGGAAATTTTGTTTTCTGACTACAAAACAAAACCTAGAAAAACAGAACCAGGATTACAGCAAGAAATATGAGTTAGGACAGATCATTTGACAAATCCTTCCAACCCATTCACACTGTCCCATTAAATAGCATATTTAAACAGGAACCTTTGCAGACTCTGCTAAGAATCTTAAACATGCATAGTCTCTGGAGTAGAACTCACTGAACCTGATAAATACTAATATTATCTATGAGCCCAGAAATACAGAGGAAGAAGTTCCCAAGCTGAACATGAGTAAGAAAAGCAAAGCTGTTTCTTGCAGGTTCGATAATGTTGCCTCATAATATTATAAGTCCTTGCTAGGCTTGAACAACGGGGAAAGGCTATGAACAGCTGGAAACAGCTACAGGCCTCAGGCATGTAGCTCCTGTAGCTCAACCACCTGTCCTTAGGCTAGCTTCAGAGAAGACCTGAACACCCCCACCCCACTCCAACCCCAGGGGCAAAGCTGAGTTGGGGCTTCGCCGCTAGCTCAGACGGTAAAGAATCCACCTGCAATGCGGCAGACCTGGGTTCGATCTCTGCATTGGGAAGATCCCCTGGAAGAGGGCATGGCAACCCACTCCAGTATTCTTGCCTGGAAAATCCGCGTGGACAAAGGGGCCTGGCCGGCTACAGTCCATGGGATCGGACAGCGGAACACTGTTGAGCGACTAAGTACAGCACAGCACAAGCTGACTCTGGGGTGGGAACTTGGAATTTACACTTCTTGTCTTCCTTGGTTCCCATTTTCTATCACCTATTTTAGAGATGTTTAATTCTTTGCACGTGCCTGGAACAAACTGGGATCATTAACTATGTGCCCTTATTCAACGCCAACAAAACACTGTAACTCTGCCAGAAAGTTAAACAAAGTCTTGGCAAGCAAAGGCACAACAGTCCACAGCCTGTGGAACATGCAAAAAGCCGTAGCTGGGGAAAACAGCTCAGCAAATGACTGCTTTTGGGAAAACGGAGTGAACATTCCGAGAAGGAGATTCAAAGTTCATTCACTGACCCTCGCCCCTCGTGTGCTTCCTGCCCCTCGCCCCCCGGCCTTTACCTCGGATTGCAAACCGTGAAGAAGGGTGGGGGTAGGGGACAATTTGGAGGTTCTCGGCCCAATGCTAAGAGAGGTGACCAGAAGGGGAGTTTCTGGGGCAGAGAGGTGGCTGGTGCAGAGGTGAAAGGGAAGACGTTGGGCAGACCGACAGAGGTGGGGCAAGAGAGTGTCGGCAGGGATCAGGCAAGCCTCGAAGAGGAGAGTGGGCCAGAGCCATAAAAGGGGGGAGGCTCAAGAATAAAAGGGCCAGGGCTGAATCCAACGAAGGCGGGTACTGAGTGAGGTGTGGGACAGGGCCGCACAGGTCCGATGGGCACAGAGAAGGGTCAGCCATGAAGGGGATGGCTCAGAGAGCGGATGGAAAGGACGAATTTCGAGCTTCGCAACCCCTTGGCGCTACCCTCACTCGCCTGGAGGATCCGGGCCCGCAATGGCGCCGCCGCCGCCGCCGCCGCCACCGCCGCCATGGCTCCGGGTTGCCTCTTCTCAGCCCCCGCACCTCTACAGTCTGGGACTGTCCAGAAGCTCTACTGCGGCCAGGCCTCGCCCCTCCATCCTGCCGCACCTCCTCACTGGCGGAAAGGACAATCTCCCCTAGCCAATTACTCGCCCTAACGCCTGACTCCGCCCCTCAGTCCCAGCCCTGGGGGAATACGATTGGTCAGAAGTGATAGAGTTCTCGCCCTGAGCTACCTCAACAAATTCTGTTGGCGGAGGGGTAGGGAAGACACGGCGCGACTCGGCTTTTCTATATCGAGCACATGAGGAAGACGCCCCCGAACCCGGAACTGCGATTGGCCAAAGGCACAACCGCGGCCCCGCCCACTAACTGAGGGAAGTAAATAAGTTCATGCAAGAATTTTTGCAGTAGCTCCGCCTCATCCACTGCGCGAGGGGAGGTGTGGCTAGCACCGGGGGGCGGGCCTATGTAAAGATTGTCCCTATAGGGGCGGGGAGACGAACCCGGCTCCTGGGTTTGAGGGAAGGGTTTCTCTTTGGGGGCGTGGCTTACGGATCCAAGCTTTCCCGCCGACAGTTGGCCACGTCACGTGACATGGGTTGGAAGATGGCGTCTCCCACGGACGGTAAGAACCGGCTTAGAGACCTTTCGCCTGCCACATCCTTCTGCGCTCTCCTGGGAACTTCCGTTTCCATCTACCACTCGAATTTACATTTCTTTCGTGGGCTCCTATCCTTTCCCTTCCACTTCTTTTCTAAGCGATGTGGCTGCTTCTTAAGCTCGCCGGTTCTTCACAGCGGCTCCAGAGGTGCCTGGTTTCTTCTCAGTGTACCAGGCAGATGGAGGAGGGCGCCCGCTTGGGACCTTTTCTGGGCAAAAGGACGAGGGTCGCCCTGGTCCTCCTTTAGCCTCGTTTGGGTGAGACTGATGGCCGAGGAAGAGATACTGATGAGGAAAGGAGGCGCCTTAGTGTAGCTTTCTCCTCCGGGCGCCTCACTGAAAAAGGTCAGTTCTTTTCTCTTTGAGCATCTGGAACGATTTTTTGATTCTCTTAAGCGCTAGCTAGGGTTAGTGGCTGACCTCATCCTGGGATTGAACCACAAGAGAAAAATAATTCTCTCCCGTCTCCTTAGATTGGGGCCGTTGCCCTGGCAGCTACGGAAGCAGGAGACCCTCTCGGTCCCTAACTCTGAGAGTCCCGAGGGAAATAGAACTGAGCTTTTTAGCGTAGTCATGTACACGTCTCTACCTCTCTTGTTTCTGCTTTATGAATTGTTTCTTAAGGCTGAGTGATTGAACGATTTCTGCTTATATGTTGTCGAAGATGCAACTCATCTCAGATAGCAATTGAGTGGTTTTGGTATACCCCCAGGCTTTTGCTCTCCGTTCTGTTTTAGGATTAAAGTTTTGCAGTCATTTCTGAACTGTTTTTGCTTCGACTATTCCATCCCCACGTCCATTTCACTGATATGTAGTTTTCTCTCATTTTGTGTTTGGAAGGAATCTTGAAAGTTCATTTCAGGAATGAGGAACTTGTGGCCAGAAAAGCTATACTGAGATCCTGCTTTATGAAAGGCGTTTTACTAGGTGCATTGGGAAAGAAGAAGATTAATCAAACATGTAAACACTTTGGCAGTTTCAGGTCTCATTTAAATGTCACCTCCCAGAGAGGCTTTCACAGAGCACAGTATCTGGACTTGCCCCTCTTCACCATTCACTTTCTCAGTACCTTCATAGACAGAACAATTTATTATGTCAAGTTTGCCCCGTTCAGTCCAGATTTAAAATTCCAAGTCTGTTTCGTTGGTAGTTGGGTCTCAGGGCTTAACACAGTGCCTCGCCTACTGGCAAGCAGTAGGTCTTCAATTCATGTTTATTGAAAGAATGATTAGATATATGCTTAAATAATATTTTAAGGTTTTTGAGCATGGGTACATACTGTATGGGGCTTCCCTGGTGACTCAGCAGTAAAGAATCCGCCTGCCAATGCAGGAGACATGGGTCCCTGAGTCAGGAAGATCCCCTGGAGAAGGAGATGGCAACACGCTCCAGTATTCTTGCCTGGGAGATCCCATGGGCAGAGGAGGCTGGCAGGCTACCGTCCATGGGGTCGCAAAGAGTTGGACATGATTTAGCTACTAAACAATGACAAGCAACCACATACTGTATAAGAAATTACGGGTATTGAAAGTCAAAAGAGATTCTTGATCCTGCCTGAGTGCTCTCTTGTTAAAAATGAAATGTCTTTTTCTTTTTTTGGCCAGGAAAAAAATAAAGAGCATTTAAAAAGTTAGCCAAGGGAATGTGGAGTTGTTATTTATTTAATGGGTGTAGACTTTCAGATTGGGAACATGAAAAAGTTGTAGCAATGGATGGTGATGATGGTTGCAAAGCAGTGTAAATGTACTTAATGCCCCTGAACTGTACACTTAATACTGGCTAAAATGGTATGTTTTATGTATATTTTACCGCAGTTGGAAAAAAATCAACCAAGTGATAGAAGTAATGGCTATGAAAATTTTTAGTTTATAACTAAGTTGTCTTTATATTTTTGTTCCTTATATTTGATTTTCCCTTGTCTTCTCTCAATTTCTTTTCCTTCCTTTGGCCAGGAAGAATATTGGAAATGTTTTTTTTTTTTCCTTTTGCCTTTTAACCATGTCCACTCTCACTCTATTTGCACACTTGACTTTAAAAGTTTTCATGCTCATCTTTTGCATAGCTTTATCCTTTTCCCTCTAATCTTTTTAATCTGACAAAAACAGGTTGAGCACTGTGAACTTAAATTTTGCATCTAAATAAATGTCTTATCCTAAAATATACTACTGCCTAGCTCTCTCTCTTCTATTTTTAGAGTTCCACCTGTTTCTGTCTATAAGATTTAATTAAAATTATCTTGCTATGAAAAAAAATTTAGATCTTTCACTCTTTCTCTTTTTAATGCTTAATTTGCTGGGACCTCCTTGAAAAGAAGAAAATTGAAATCTAAAGTCATTTGTTACTCAATGTATGAGAATAACACAGTAGAGTCAAGTTATATCCTAGACTGTGGTATCAAGGTCATGCTTGTTGGTTATTGAATCCTACCCTCAATAAGTTTATTTTTGTTATGCTCGAACTTTCCAAAAGTAGCATTCCTTGGAAGTTTGAAAATTGGGATTTTGTGTTTCACATATCTAGTTAAGGCAGTTTTTTAGAGTTGAGTTCTTTACCAATTAGAATGTCAATGGAAATTTCCTTAGAGTAAATAGATTGGTTCAGCTAACATCCATCTTCTCACAGCAGTACAGTAAAAAGGAAAGAAGAATAAAGGCAAAAAGTTTTCTCCTTTTGATGAACACACTTAGGATTTACTCTTTTAACTTTCCTGTCTGTCATACAGCAGTGTTAGGTATAGTCATCATTACACCCCTAATACTTATTTACCTTGTAACCTAAAGTTTGTACCTTTTGACCACTTTCCTCTAATTACCCCCCTTGTTACTCCCACTTCTAATAACCATGAGTATGATCTCTTTTTCTGTGAGTTTGTCTGTTTGCTTATTTTAGATTGCACTCATAAGTGAGGTTGTATTATATTTGTTTTATTTCATTTATCATAATGCCTTCAATGTCCATATAGGTTGTCACAAATGACAGGATTTCCTCATTTATATATGGCTGAATAATATTCCATTTGTGTGTGTGTGTGTATATGTGTGTATTTTCAAACTTTCTTTATCCATCAGTGAACACTTAGGTTGTTCCGATGTCTTGGCTATTGTAGATAATCCTGATGTGAACTTGGGAGTTCCTTAGACTATTGGGAGGAAATTTTGTTTAGAGAAAAGGACATGTTGAAAGATTTTATAAATATGTACATTTTCTGGGTTCATAGCTTTTTTTTCAGATTTTCAAAAATTTGGCTTACCCAGAACATGTTAGGAACCAATGTTTATATCATTAAATTAGCTAATTTATGCAGCTGATTAGTATACTGAACACAAAGTAATGTACTTAACAAATGTTAACTGTTGTTGTTAATATTAAACACCTTCTGTGTTCCAGGGCAAGAGTGGAAAAGAAATGGTGTCAAAAAATTAGGCAGGGGCTGGGTCATATAGGATTTTATAGGTCACAGTAGGTATGCATTCATGAATTTAGCTGGGAAGAAGTCTTTTAAGCTGGAGAGTGGCTTGAACTGATTGACATTTTACTTTTTGGAAAGTAGGTTTGAGAGTAGGGATGGGGAGGGGTAAGAATGGGAGCAGGGAGATGGTAAGAGCCTATTGAAGTCGTACAGGAGAGAAACGATAGTTTCTTGCTTAATTAATGAAATTTCAGAGTGTGGTTTAGATAGAAACTACTGGATTTATGAATAGATTGATAATGGGAAGGATGAAAGAAAGGGAGGCATGAAGGATGACCCCTGGGTTTTTGGATTGAGAACTGGAGTTGATGGTGGTGCTGTTTACTGAGATGGAGAAGATGGGGATTAAAGTTTTTCACACATAGAGATGTCACATAGCCACTTAGATATATAACTCTGAAGTTCGGGAAAATATTGGGGCTGGAAAGAGAAATATGGAGTCCTTGGCATATAAATGATGGTAAAGGGTATGGGACTAGATGAGATTTCCTTGGGAGACTTTCAGTCGAGAGTGAAGCCAGCCTACGGTGGGCCCTGAGTGGAAGGGGAGACTGAAGGAATCCGTGAGGAAGGGGAAGAACCAGCATAGTGCTTTTGTAGAAGCTGGAGTGTTTGAAGGAGAGTGGTCAGTGATTGGATGCTGCAGAGGGGTCACATAAGAGAGAACAGAGAAGTGATCACTGGATTTAGCAACACAGGTCATCAGTGACCTCCGTGACAGCTGTTTCCATGCATGTAGGGGTAGAAGCCTGTTTGTGGTAGGCCAAAGAAAGACTGTGAGGTGAGGAAGAGGAGACAACAGGATGGACAGCTAAAAAACTTTTGCTGTGAAGTAGTGAGGAAGTCATGGGCTCAAGAGTTTCTTCAAAGAAGGTAAATTCCAGAGCAGACTTACTTGTTGAGTATGAGCCAGTAGAGAGGGTAGAAACTGGTTGTGCAATAGATTATTCACTATGATGTCTTTGACAAAGCAAGAGAAGGTGGAATCCAGAGCCTGAGCAGAGGAGTTTGTCTTTTCTGATAGCAGGGACTTCAGTGACTGGAAGGAGAGTCTGAGTATGAGTAAAGATGGGCTTCCCTGGTGGTTCATGTGGTAAAAAAAATCCTCCTGCAATGTAGGAGACCAGGGTTTGAACCCTGGGTCTGGAAGATTCCCTGGAATAGGGAATGGCAACCCACTCCAGTATTCTTGTCTGGAGAGTTCCTCGGACAGAGGAGCCTGGGGGGGCTACAGTCCATAGCGTCACAAAGAGTTGGACACAACTGAATGACTTAATACACACACAGACACTCACACACACACACACACGAGTAAAGATACAGGTGGTTTTGAACATTCATTTTCCCCAACACCCTACTAAAATATTGTCTCCCTTTTTAAAGACGGGGAGAGTAAGGAAATCATTTATTTGTGTAAATCATGGGACAGTAGCATCAGTAATCATAGAACTCAAATCTCTAGACTTCCAGGTGAGTGAGTGTACCAGTTTATGTCCTTTGAGATTGATATGTCATAACATGTAAAATAATGTGTTTTGTTCCTTCTTGGCTTATCTGGGTGTTTTGTTCTAGGAGCAGATCTAGAAGCATCTTTGCTAAGTTTTGAAAAACTTGACCGGGCTTCACCAGACCTTTGGCCAGAACAATGTAAGTTTTTGGTTTCTTGATATCAAAATCAATGGGAAAACCAGTGCTACTTTGAGGAACATTTTTGAAGAGTTATCATTTAACTGTAATGATTAAAATTTTATTTCAGAGGAAGAGACTGAATTCTGTGGTCTGGTAGTAAGAATAGCTGTTTAGTAGTTCAGTTCTTTCAGAGCACAGTGTGACTCAGAAAATGATAGAGAACCTTTAAAAAAATAATTACTTATTTTTTAATTTTTATTTTTACTGTATTTTACTTTACAATACTGTATTGGTTTTGCCATACATTGACATGAATCTACCACGGGTGTACATGAGTTCCCAAACATGAACCCCCCTCCCACCTCCCACCCAAAAGAATTATTTTTAAAAGCTATATCTGTAATAACTCAGACAGTATGAAATGTATCAAGTAATTCCTTGCGTCCTTTAAGTGCTGATAAAGTTAACTGCTGTTGTAGTTCAGTACAGAAATTGTGTATTTTTTTTAATGCTTACACAAGTAAGCAAATAAATATTTTAAAGTATATAGAATTTTTTTGCTTTGTTTTGTTATGGGGTTGTATAGGAGATCAGTCCTGGGTGTTCTTTGGAAGGAAGGATGCTAAAGCTGAAACTCTAGTACTCTGGCCACCTCATGCGAAGAGTTGACTCATTGGAAAAGACTCTGATGCTGGGAGGGATTGGGGGCAGGAGGAGAAGGGGACGACAGAGATGAGATGGCTGGATGGCATCACCGACTCAATGCACCTGAGTCTGAGTGAACTCCGGGAGTTGGTGAGGGACAGGGAGGTCGGGCGTGCTGCGATTCATGGGGTCGCAAAGAGTCAGACACGACTGAGTGACTGAACTGAACTGAACTGAGCTGTATTAGTGACCTACAGCTTAACTTAATTTAATGCCTAGTAATTTATCAGTGGCTCTTTCCATGTTGATAGGTATAGGTTTACTTCATTTTAAAATTTTATTGTCTAGATTTACTATAGCTTATGAACTCATACCCTATTTGAAAACCTGATAATATAGAAGTTTAGATAGTATAAACGATTTCACAATGTATATCTTTGTGCACATGAAAGAGGATGACTGTGTATGGAAGTGCCCATTTCCTTACATAGTAGCCAATATTGAATGATTAATGTTCTGTTTTTTCTTTTTAGTACCAGGTGTTGCTGAATTTGCAGCTTCCTTCAAAAGTGTAAGTAATATCTCACATAATGAAGTTTTTCCAGTTTTTTGCTTCTGGGTAAAATCTCAAGTATCTTTTAATTTCTTTATTTTCAAGAATAATGTTATTACCTTCATAGTATTTTGTAACTGCAACCCTGAATGTTTATATCATCATCATGTTAATGATGTTAATGCTCTATTTTGATATTTTGACCTTTGGCTATTTGCCTCTTCTCTCAGCTTAAAAGATTTTAAGGTAAAGCAATTGAAATATTTAACGTAGCGCCAGTATTCTTTTGGCCCAAACTATGATTTTGAAGTGTTTCTCTTTTGTTTATGTGATGCATTATGACTTTAACTTATACCTCCTTGAAGGATTTTGAAGTTTCTCAGTGGCTCATCGAAAACTGAAGAAAGATATTCATTAGAGCTACAGCTTTTCCATTTCCTGGGGCAGCAGCCATTGTGCTGGATGCTCTAGATATGTTCTCTTACGTATTCCCACAACCAGGAAGATAGGATGGTTATGATGTTAGCTAGCATGTACATGGTGCGTACCATATGCCAGGCACTGTTCTAAGCGCTTTACGTACATTATTTAGTCTTTACCAAACCATATGAGAAACCTATATGCAGGTCAGGAAGCAACAGTTACAACTGGACATGGAACAACAGACTGGTTCCAAATAGGAAAAGGAGTACGTCAAGGCTGTATATTGTCACCCTGCTTATTTAACTTCTGTGCAGAGTACATCATGAGAAACGCTGGGCTGGAAGAAGCACAAGCTGGAATCAAGATTGCCGGGAGAAATACCAATAACCTCAGATATGCAGATGACACCACCCTTATGGCAGAAAGTGAAGAGGAACTAAAAAGCCTCTTGATGAGAGTGAAAGAGGAGAGTGAAAAAGTTGGCTTAAAGCTCAACATTCAGAAAACGAAGATCATGGCATCTGGCCCCATCACTTCATGGGAAATAGATGGGGAAACAGTGGAAACAGTGTCAGACTTTATTTTTTGGGGCTCCAAAATCACTGCAGGTGGTGACTGCAGCCATGAAATTAAAAGATGCTTACTCCTTGGAAGGAAAGTTATGACCAACCTAGATAGCATATTCAAAAGCAGAGACATTACTTTGCCAACAAAGGTCTGTCTAGTCAAGGCTATGGTTTTTCCAGTGGTCATGTATGGATGTGAGAGTTGGACTGTGAAGAAAGCGGAGCACCAAAGAATTGATGCTTTTGAACTGTGGTGTTGGAAAAGACTCTTGAGAGTCCCTTGGACTGCAAGGAGATCCAACCAGTCCATTCTAAAGGAGATCAGCCCTGGGTGTTCTTTAGTTCATTTGGAAAAGCAATAATGCTAAAGCTGAAACTCCAGTACTTTGGCCACCTCATGCGAAGAGTTGACTCATTGGAAAAGACTCTGATGCTGGGAGGGATTGAGGGCAGGAGGAAAAGGGGACGACAGAGGATAAGATGGTTGGATGGCATCACCGACTCAATGAACGTGAGTCTGAGTGAATTCCGGGAGTTGATGATGGACAGGGAGGCCTGGCGTGCTGCAATTCATGGGGTCGTAAAGAGCTGGACACGACTGAGTGATTGGACTGAACTGTACTGAACTGAAACCATATGAGGGGGATTTCCCTGGCAGTCCAGTTGTTAGGACTCAGTGCTTTCACTGTCCTGGCCCTAGATTCAATCCCTGGTTGGGAAACTAAGATCCTGCAAGCTGTGTGATGTGGCCAGGAAACAAACAAACAAACCAACCCATATGACGTATAGGTACTATTATTCATATTTTACAGACAGATAGGCACAAAGATGTTAAGCAGTTTACCCAAGATTATAGGCTATAAATGGCAAAACCAGGCTTTCAACCCATAAGTCTACTTACTAGCATCCATTCTTATTATACATACTTAGAAGCGTTTGTTGGAGAAGGCAATGGCAACCCACTCCAGTACTCTTGCCTGGAAAATCCCATGGACGGAGGAGCCTGGTAGGCTGCAGTCCATGGGGTCGCTAAGAATCAGACATGACTGAGCGACTTCACTTTCACTTTTCACGTTCATGCATTGGAGAAGGAAATGGCAACCCACTCCAGTGTTCTTGCCTGGCGAATCCCAGGGATGGGGGTGCCTGGTGGGCTGCCGTCTGTGGGGTCGCACAGAGTCGGACACGACTGAAGCGACTTAGCAGCAGCAGCAGAAGCGTTTGTGCCCAAAGTTAGAAGCACTGACTAGCAGAGAAGCTTAAAGTTAAGTTACTTGCCCAAGTCCTCGTGAGTGACTGGCTAGGATTTGAGCAGAGATCTGTCTGATTCCAAAGCTCATGCTGTTTCTATTAACAGATTAGGGATTTGTAATTAACTCTCTTAGTACCTTACCATATGCTTAACATTCTCTACTCATTAGGTTAAAGGTTAACTTAGGGTTAAAAATACTGAGTTAAATATTAAGGCCTGTGGCTTTCAGGTAACATGAACATATTTGTTCATGTAGCTTCTATTTTTTTTTGTAGCTTCTATTTTTCCAGAAGGTAGGGTTGTATGAAAGCTGGAGTGTGTGACTTTAACATCCAGGAAGGCCTGAGCATAGGGTGAAGGATAGCATAGGGTTTTAAAGGCAGATACACTTTGATTTGAATCTTGAATCTGTTATTTCACTATCTGTGACCTGAGCAAGCTTCCTAACATCTTTCAGCCTTAGTTTTCTCATCTAATACTATCTCATAGGCTTCTTAGTATAAAATGGCATAATGGATGTAAAATGCTTTGCATAGTACCAAGAACTAATAAGCAATACACAGTAGCTAGTATTAGATCAGCTTTTGTCTAGTAGATTAAATAGATTTGGTTTAGTTTTCGTAAATTCTCATTCATACTGAATTTTTAGTTAATTATATTTGTTACAACTAACTACTTTGAGTTGTAAACATAAATAAGTGGTTTTTAAAACTTTTATTAGAGCATGGTGTATTTTGAAAATCTGATGAAATACCTATACCTTTTCCCTAGAAGTATGGACATACGTATTGAGTTTTGTTTCTATGCATTCAGGGCCATCCCAGGGCCTCAGGTTAAGATCTCCTGGAATATTCTGATTCCCTACTAGGGGTAAAAGTAGTGAATTTGACCTAAAACCTTCAAGGGAAGGTAGAGTAGTGGTTTTGGAACTCAGACTTCATGGGTTTTGAATCATGGTTCCAGTAGCTCTATGACTTGAGGCAAGTGACTTATAATCTTCCTAAACATCTGTTGTTTTTTTAATTTGTGAAATGAGGAGGGTAATAATACTTTTTTCATAGGGTTGATTTGGAAAGTAAATGACATGATACATGTAAAGTGTTTTACTTATCACATAGTACCAAGTAAAAGTGAATTTTTTGAAAAAGAAAAGCATAAATAAGTCCTGGAGGTAGAATATACAGCATGGTAACTACAGTTAATAATATAACTGTAGTTAATAATACTGTATTGCCTGTTTGAAAGTTGCTAAGAGATCTTAGGGCTTCCCTGGTAGCTCACCTATTACAAGAAAAAAACTTTTGTAGCCATATATGGTGGTGAATGTCAACTAGACTTCTTGTAGCAGTCATTTCCCAATATGCACAAATACTGAATTATTATGCTGTACACCCAAAACTAATATAATGGTATGTGTCAGTTATACTTCAATTTAAGAAAAGGAAAAGGAAAAGGGCTCAAAGTTGAAGGGAAATCTCATCAGAATTGTTCATATACCAGCTGTGGAGCTTTTAAAAAATAGATACGTAATGCCCTTGCTCAGTTCTTCCCACTGGACCCTCTCCTACACCCTGATACTCTGAATCAGTGCATCTGGGTTCTGGCCTAGTTATTTGTATATTTTTAAAGTTACACAGCTGGTTCTCATGTGTAGCCTGGATTGAAGGCTGGTATGCCAAAGCTGTTCTAAGAATGAGCTCTCTTTCATATTTTGTAAGTTCATTATCAGGAATGAGAAGAAACTTAAAATTCTAAAGTTCTCTATAACATTTACAATAAAATGAAATTTTAAGTGATGAGTATTCCAGTATTCTCTTGTTCAGATTGAAGATTTTCTCATTCTTGATTTTTCTTTGAAAATCTTCTCCTCTGTCAGCAAATGTTACTTCCTGATTGTTTCAAACAGTTCAGTTGGAGGCTTTCACTAATCGTGAATTTCCAGTAGTTTCTTTCACGGCTATACCAATCTGTTATACATATAGCAGTAACAGTAGTCAGACCTAATTTTCTAAGATCATTTCTTTAAAACCAGCTTTTAAAGATGAAGAGTATTGTTTTGTAAGGGTTCTCTATGTAGGCCATATCTGAACCTGGAGAAGTCTAGGTATTTGAAATTATAATTTGCCACTGTTTTCAAGGGTTTCCCGGGTGGATTATTCCATGGACAGAGGAGCCTGGTAGGCTATAGGCCATGGAGTTGCAGAGTCAGACAGCTATGTGAAAAGCTCTTTTTCTTATAAGAAAGAAGAATAGGGTCTCTTCATACTTTGCATTTGTCTGAATGGATATATTATTTTCTGACAGCCTATTACTAGCTCTCCACCCAAATGGATGGCTGAAATAGAACGTGATGACATCGACATGTTGAAAGGTAAGCAATGCTGGTGACCTTTAACTTTTGGCCTGACATTTGTTCCTCCACATACCACCTTAACAGTTTTTCTCTCACTATTCCCTTACAAGTATTCTTGGCTTCAAATTGCCTATTTAGCCATCATACTCATGTTTTTCATATCTAAATGCCCTTCTCTACTTTTTCATGTGTAGAAATCTTACCAATTCAAGACTCAATCATAATGATTGCTGCTGCTGCTAAGTTCCTATAATATTAACTTTATTTTGTATGATGCTCAGAGTTAATCAAAAGCTCTCATGTAAATTTTCTCATTCTAATTCTCGTAAAGGTTCTTTGAGTTAAGTATGATATCTAAGTTTCAGAGGTTAACTTAAACCAAGTTTTATTAGAAAGAGTTAAAATTTAAACTCTGATCTTGTTAAGACTAGTCTGTTACTGCTATAACTCAAGTGGCTTATTTAAGATTTACTGCCATCTATTGTTGCCAGTACTATTAATTGACAACCCTGGAGTGGGTTAAGACTCTGTCTTTTAGTTCTTTCTGTCTTATCAATTTCTCCAACAAAGAATACTGTAAGTAGTGAATATTTGATAAATGACTTGGAACTCAACCACAAAGTAGAAATTTAAATTAAAAAACATTCATTTTCCTTGATTTTGCTCTACTTTATTTAATTTTTTATCGTCCTTCTAGTGGTAAGATTCATGATGGTGGTGAAGTAATAGACTGAAGTTAAGGTAGAAAATCCAGGATTCTTAAGCTATTTAAGCAGCTGAACAGATCGAGAAAGTCTACTTATGCAAGATATAGATAATAATTGTGGCATGATAAGTTGCAGAAAATAACACCTCTATTTGATCTCAGAAGTAATTCATTGTTCTGAGTGAAATACTTAAAAGCAGATCCCCTCCTCCAGCCAGGGGAAAATTAAGTCTCAAGGGCATCTCAGGTTCATTGCTTTAATGTTCCAAACAGACATTTATATATTCCATCAGCATGTATTTTCTAAGGAAACCTCGAAGTTTTAGTAAAGGATCAGAGCATTATGTTTTATGCAAATTGACCTATGTCTTAAGCCTAAGACATAGGGTGCTATTTAAATGAAAATCTTGGAAAGTAAGTTTTTACTTTAAGCCTACTGTCTTTTCTGGTAAACTTTAACAATTTTTATAGGCATTTGATTTGAAGGAAAAGTTTGGATTAATATTTAGTCTTTTTTTTCTAAACAAAGTATGCCTTTTATGATAGAGTGTGCTGGAATAATTACTGAGTTTACTAGGTTATAAGTTATTTTTCTCTGTACAGTGCAAGTATATTGGAAACTGTTAGAGTTTTAAGTGATAAAATGTCAAATCAAACTAGCTTAAGCAAAAGGATTTTATTCACATAAGTAAAAATTCTAGGAGTAGAAATAGCTTTGAGCATATCTTGATCCTTGACTCTTACTTATTTACTTTTTATCGCTATTTTATTTAGTGTTTTATTGCTATTTTATTGTTAATTGAAATATTGTGTATGTGTGCTCAGTCATGTATAACTCTTTGAGACCCCATGAACTGTAGCTTGCCAGGCTCCTCTGTCGATGGAATTTTCCAGTCAAGAATATTGGAGCAGGTTGCCATTTTCTACTCCAGAGGATCTTCCTGACCTAGGGATTGAACACACCTCTCCTGGGTCTCCAGTACTGGCTGGCAGATTCTTTATCACTATGCACCTGGGAAGGGCTTCCCTGGTAGCTCAGCTGGTGAAGAATCTGCCTGCAGTGTAGGAGATCCTGATTCTATTCCTGGGTACGTTGGGAATATCCCCTGGAGAAGGGATAGGCTACCCACTCCTATATTCTTGGGCTTCCCTGGTGGTCAGCAAGTAAAGAATCTGCCTGTAATGTGGGAAACCTGCGTTCAATCCCTGTGTTGGGAAGATCTACCTGGGTTGGGAACAGCTACCCACTCCAGTATTCTGGCCTGGCCAATTCCATGAACTATATAGTCCATGGGGTTGCAAAGAGTCGGACGTGACTGAGTGACTTTCACACTCACCTTCTTTTCACCTGGGAGGTACCAGCTGGACCAGTGAGGACTTGTGAATGACGGTGGAGATGGTGTCCATACTGCAAGTCAAAGATCTGTCTGTAGGCTTTCTCAATGCTGTGTCCAATCACAAGCTTCCATATTTTAGTAGTGTATTCATTTCGTATGATAGCAAAGCAAATGTTATAAAAGGATCCTCAGGATAAAACACGTAATTGCTATTGTATTTATGCTAACTCTCTTCTCATTAAGTGGGTAAGTTCATATGAGGCATTTGCAGTGGTGGAAAAATTCACTGGTTTGTATGTCTGTGTGTTTAGGGTGAGTGATTGGATAAGAAGAGATATGGATCCATTTTCTATTTACTCAATAGTAATTAAGTTTGAAAACTTCTATAGCAAGGGTTTGCAACCCATGTGAGTTGTTACTAGAAAGGAGAGAAATGGTATTCAAGTGAATGATTCTGTTTCAGAACTGGGGAGCCTCACCACAGCTAACTTGATGGAGAAGGTACGAGGCCTTCAGAACCTGGCCTATCAGTTGGGGCTGGATGAGTGTGAGTACCCAGATCACATTTATTTAGGGGCCATGCTGTGTATTTCATGATGCGTTCGGGCATAATTCAGTAAGTATCTTTATTAGGTGTTCTAAAGCGATTCATGGGGTTGCAAAGAGTCAGACATTACTGAGCGACTGAACTGAACTGAAGGTAAGAAGCCACTGTAATCCATGAAGTAAGCCTTTTACGATAGAGTGTGCTGGAATAATTACTGAGTTTACTAGGTTGCAAGTTATTTTTCTCTGTACAGTGCAAGTATATTGGAAAGTCTTTGAGTTTTAAGTGATAGAATGTCAAATCAAACTAGCTTAAGCAAAAGGATTTTATTCACATACATCAAAATTCTAGGAGTAGAAATAGTTTTGAGCATATCTTGATCCTTGACTCTTACTGACTGACTTTTTATTGACGTAGAGTTGATTTACAGTGTTGTGTTAATTTCTGCTGTACAGCAAAGTGACTCAGTTATATATACATTCTCTTTTATATTCTTTTTCATTATGGTTTATCACAGGATGTTCAGTATAGTCCCGTGTGCTATATAATAGGACCTTGTTTATCCATTCTAAATGTAATAGTTTGCGTCTGCTAACCCCAAACTCCCAGTCCATCCCTCCCCAGATCCATGACGCTTAGTGATGTCTTAGGAATGTGCTCTTGTTCTTGCTTTTTTTTACATTTCAGAGTTCTGCTTCACTCATGCATTATTATTATTCTTTGACCTTGCGCTCAGGCAGGTGACCAATAGGAGCTCCAGTTTATATGTCTTTAAATCTTGTAATCCCAAAAGGAAGAAGATGTTTTCTGAAAATTGCCCAGAAAAGGTCCTTGGGAGGCCTCTGACTATTCCATCTTGGCTTACATACCTTTCCTGGAACCAGTCCTTTAGCCAAGTAGCATAGAGCACTGAGATGGGCCAGCCTGGGGGCGGGGTGCACATGCAGATTGGAACCCTAAGTCTGACTCAGATCATGTAGAATGCATTTGAGGAGGATTGCTTCCCCAAAGGAAGGGTATTGTAACACACTAAAAATGTAATCTGCCAGTACGAGTAATGCTTTTAAAATTCTGTATTTCTGTCTGCTCTCCAGTCTTTTAGTTTAAAATGATTTTTAACTATATTTCTTTCCATACTCTGTTTATTATAAAACTGGAAAAGGAATTGTAGATTTTCACTTTGTAATTGAAAGAAATACTCAACATAGAGTGTTAGAACTTCATTCTCATTGGGTAGGTACTTCCTGAGACCTTGATAAATGCACAATTTTGAGAGACTACTATAGCTTATAACTTTCTTCAAAACTGTTTTGTACTGATTAATATAATTCCCAACAGCAGTTTAACAAATTGTTTCTCTTGTTTATAGAACATGCAGTGGATTTGTCCACATCATTGATTGTACTACCAATTCAACATTTCACTTTAAAATTTAATTTAAAACTACCAATTTTCGACTAATAGCACTTCCTTAGTCCTGTTTTTGTTTTCTTTATTTCCATTACTATCATTAGCAGTTGATGTTTGTTTCCCAAGAAAACATTTTAAAATCACTTCATGGAACAAGGAGCAGAGAGCCACAGGCTGCTCTGAGACATGGTTGCTAGGTGGTCTGCGATGTGCCTGACTCCTCTGTATACTAGTCATTTATTTCTCATGATTGAAGCTTGTCTTGGCAGAATTACTCTTTACCATGTATGTCATAGACCTCAAGGGTTTATAATGAAAACCCCATGATTATTAAATTCATAAATGCGAGACTTATACAGTGTAGAACTTGATTCTGTTTCTAGCTCTGGTTAATACATGCTGTAATGATCACAGTGATTGCTTTATCTATGTCAGTTTTTCTTATGGAATAAAATTTTTTCAAAACTATTATATAAAAAAGATGCTATATTACTGAATGTATTTATCAACAGTGTTGTCTCTAGTTAGTTGTAGATGAAATTACTATATTCCCTCTGATTAGTTTTTCTTTTCCTATCTTCCTGCTGAGAAAGATAATGAAGTAGTTTTTTCTCTACTTTTTATTATGAAAAATTTCAAACATATACCAAAGGAGAGAAAGTAGAATATTGACCTTATATACTGATGATTTGGTTTTATAGTTAGCATCTGGCCAATCTGTTTCAACCTCTGCCAACCTACATAATTAAAGCAAATCTCAGGCATCATATTGTCTCACTACTAAATAACTTCATATGTGAGTCCAAAAGACAAGGACTTTCTTTCCTTTCTTTTCTGAAGTATAATTGTGATTCTATTAATTATGCCTAAAGAATTTTAACAGACTTGTTTAATATCAGATAGCCAATCAGAATTCATATTTCCCTGGTTCACTCATAATTGTCTTTATATAGTTGGTTGGTTTGAATCAGGATTTAAGTAAGGTACTATATTTGATTAATAAGTCTCTTAAGCTTCCCTGGTGGCTCAGAGGTTAAAGTGTCTGCCTGGAATGCGGGAGACCCTGGTTCGATCCCTGGGTCGGGAAGATCCCCTGGAGAAGGAAATGGCAACCCACTCCAGTACTCTTGCCAGGAGAATCCCATGGAGGGAGGAGCCTGGTAGGCTACAGTCCATGGGGTCGCAAAGAGTCGGACACGACTGAGCAACTTCACTTTCACTTTAAGTTTCTTTTAATCTGGCATAGTTCCACCTCCCTATTATTTTCCTTTGCCATTTATTATTGTTACTTTTTCTGTGGAATTTTCCCCACTCTGGATTTTGTTGTTTTTATCCCTGTGGTAGTGGTTAATATGTCCATCTATCCCTTTTTATTTCCCAGCAATTAGATTTAGAAGCTCATACAGATACAGGATTGATTTTTTTTTTTTTTTTTTTTCATGAAAAGAAACAAAAACATTTTATTTATAAGAAACTGAAGTAGAGAGATATCTAGTAACTTGTTAGAACTACTCCACTAGTTAGTGGCAGGCCTGGAATCTGGGCAGTCAAATCCAAGTCTATACCCTAAACCACTATCTGCACTATGTTATAGGTGGCACTTAGTGGTAAAGAACCCACCTGCCAATGCAGGAAACAGAGACATGGGTTTGATCCCTGGTTCAGGAAGATCCCCTTGAGGAGGGATGGCAACCCACTCTAGTATTCTGGCCTCGAAAATCCCCATGGACAGAGGAGTCTGGTGGGCTACTGTCATATGATTGATCACAGAGTCAGACACAACTACAGCAACTTAGCATGCATGTATACTGTCTCTTAAAAAAAAAAACAAGGTGGGGGAAGTGGCAAAAAAAAGACCTCTTTTTGTTTGGGAATTTAGTTAAAAATCAGTTATTAATATTTGAAAGTTTTTATATATTTGAATTATGCATTAAAAATCAACAATTAAACACTACCAAGAAATTGAAACAGTCTGTCAGTGGAAAAAGGATCACTTCTTAGAAAAAAAATGAAATAACAAACAGTGACAGTTGAAAGATCATGAATATTATATAAGTATCATTGAAGATAAAACTAATATTCAAATATTTAACTAATTTAATTAGGGACTTATTAAATTCATTCTAGGGTAAATATTTGTGACTTAGCTAAAGCAACAAAAATGTCTGAAACCAAACAGAAATTCAGGTTTCCTGGTGAGATATGTTTTTCTGCCACTGCTACTGGCCCTCCAAGGGAGAAGGAATGGCTACAGAAAATACAGAAATAAACCATTTCTGTTTTCAATTTTTTTAATCAGTAGATAGAAAAAAAATCTATATCTGCTGATTATTCAATATTAACTGCTATATCATTCATTAAACCTATGAGATTAATACCAGCTAAAAAGAATAAGAGGTAACAAATATGAACTTAAATACAAGGTGGGTAAAAACGTTTTCCTTGTTTTCTCTCACGTGCATATTTTGGGATGTTTGTAGTACATAGGGGGCACACTATTTTGTCAGGAAAACTCATAAATTGCCTTAAACTTCTACTTCAGTTGCATATGAACTAACATGAGAGCCAACTTTAAGGAGCAGAGGTTATCCTGCCCTTGTAAAGTTTCATCCAGCTTCTAAAACATATCATGTTTGATTTAACGAACACCTCTAAGTAATATCTTTGCCACAACATAAAGGTACTTAATATTTCTTGATAGCTTCAGTGCTCATGAGAAAAGCTTATAGTTCATTTCTTCTTAGTCATCTCATTAAACTTGCTTTTCTTTATCTCCTGCATACATAACAGCCAACATAGTAGATGATATCCATGCTATTTCACTGTAGGTAGTGTTGAACAGGAGCTGGATTTCTTTGAAGAATACTGTGACAGCTTTGGGAAACGCATATGAAAATCCAATGGAGATAAAAGCTGCTCCAACCACTACCCAGCCCCATCCTCCATCAGGAGGTGGATGTAGTGGTGGGGTGCCTCCTGGTGGTGGCATTTCTGCTTCTCTATTTGAAATTCAAGTAACAAGGGAGCTCTATCAGCACAGAGTCCAAAAGTCCTTCGGTTTCTAAGATTCCCGTGTCTAAGGATGCCCAGGTGACCATCACATCTTCAGATTAACTCTTGACCTGGTCTCCGGCACTGGGTGGGCGCTGCAGCGGTCCGTCTGCCGCCAGTTCGCCTCGCTATCCCAGGATTGATTTTTATTTTGACAAGAATATTTCATAAATGGTGTTGTACACATCCTTCAGAAGGGTACATCCTATCTGGTTGTCTCTCTTTGTGATGTTAAGATTAATTCATTGATAAAGGTATTGTTTGCCTGATCTGTTACTCATAAAATTCTCTATCAGCCTTACAACCAGAGTTTTAACAGCCATTGAAAACTGCCTAGATTCACTATTTTATTATAGGCTGTGAAATGGTATTATACTAATTCTATCATTCCTTCTTATTAGCTAGGATTTTTCTGTGAAGAACTTTATCTTAACCAACTCTTCATTATTTATTACCTTGAATGCTGTTCTTACTGGATAAATGATTCTTTATCAGTTTAGGATAATGAGTTGGTTCTCTGAGCATCAGTAAATCTATTTTAATGTCTTTGCACAGAAACAGAAACTTGGTATGGTTTGTTTCAGTTTTTATTCCACACGGCTAAGATCATCATTATTATTAATTATTTATATTTCTAAAACTTAAAGCTTTTGGAGGTAGGGGTTTGAAGTCACCTAACTCAGTGACCTTAAGCAGGGAACCAAAATTCTGCAGTAGAAATGCTTGTTTCTGCCAGATGAGTTCTATGAGCACAGCTGAGATTTCTCAAAATTATTTTCTATTTCAAAATACAGCTTTCTTTCAATTTCTGTAGCAGTGCTTTGCTACTGATTGTCATTTTCCCTGATCATAATAATTAGTTGACATGCAGAAAATATTTTTTTGATTTAGAATTGGTAAGAATCACATTGATATGTAGTGGATTTCTTGGCTATAACCTCTTTGTTTTATTGTGTATAGGGTATTTGCATAAAAACAAGATCTTTTTTGTCCTTACAGATTATTCATCTACTCTAGGGGTTGACATTTACTTGACACCCTAATCTGGTGTTTCGATATCTCAATCCTCCTTCCTGCATTAATTGAGAGGATGACATGGATGAAAAATAAGCAGTACGAACTGATGAATCCCCAAGGACCCTGATCCTGTTTTCATGCAAATATCTGTAACTGATAAAGATGATGAAAAGAAAAAAAACGCAAAAAAAATTTGTCCTCAAAACATGATTGTTTGTCACTTCCCTGGAGCATTGTTAAGTGTTAGTATAGAAAAAATGTGAGCCTTCTAGGGCTAATAGTGACTAGATTGTATCTTTTGGAAGATGAACCCTGCCTCTTGATTTAGCACATGATTATATCTCAGATAACCCTTTTGGTGTGCAGGTTTTAGAATGCAATAATGTTTTATATAGGTATTTATAGCTTTTCATGATTGGGACCCTCAGACTTTATATGGGCAGTTAATTTACTTGAAATTCCCATGAAATATATAGAATTATAAAAAACTACCTTTAATGTATGAAGAATTCCATTTCTGTTACTTCTGTCTGAGTTCTGTGTCCTTCTTGTCTTACCAAAACTATTGTAGTCACCTTCTAACTGCCCTCCTTGTGTCTCAGCTACCTCATATCAGTCCATCTTGTTTACCAATATGAGGTTAATTTTTCTAAAGTAGCGTTTGCTTTCTGTTTGTCCTTTACTCTTAAGTCATTAGTAGTATTTCATTACCCATACAATAAAATTCAGATTCCTTAACATGGCTTTCAAAATCCCCTTACTCTGGGCTGAGCCTAATGTCTAGCCTTCTTACTGCTCCCATACAGAATACCATGCATCATTTGCATTGGAAATTCTCTTCCTGGGACACTTACCCATCTTCTTAATTTGATTCATGTTGCTCCTTTTCTCAGGAAGCCCTCCTTGACCTATTTCTAATATAGGAATTTTATTTGTCTTTCATTATTTAGCCAGAATCTACCTCTTTCATCAGCCTTTCCTTTTCAAACTTGATCTAGAAAGTAAACTCACTTTTCTGACCTCCGAGATAGCTCCTAGAGCAGTTAATTTGTTTCATTTTTTGTCACTTTTACCATTCTGGGAGACTTTTGGTTTGTGTCTTATCTCTTAGATTAATTGTAGCTCTTGAAGGTAAGAATCATATTTTGGAGCTGTCTTCGTAACCCACAGAGTACCTGCCATATGGTAGCTGTGCAGTATGTATTTGCTACTTGGATGACTGAATGATGCAGCTCCTTGATGCCTTTCGATGAAATGAACAGTTTTTTTTTTAATGAAATCCATTCACTTAAAAATGAAAATGTGGAGCTTCTGGAAATTGTTCTTTTCCTGGATAGTTTGTGTTTTAATGATGAATAGTAGCATTTGAAGATCTCATAATGTCTGAAATTTTTCTTTTATGACAGTGGATGATCAACCACACATAGTAAATATAGTGTGAAGCTTGTTGATAATGGTTTGATTTTTCCTACTACCTGACCCCTACTCCAGCGTTATTATGACCTAGGCAGTGGTCATGATTCAGTCATGTAAGTTGCAGCAGCACATCTCTTGTTTTATTCCTCAGACCCATTGAACTGTCATAAATCTTATTGAATATTGATTCTCAACAGTTTTTGTCCTATAAAAAAAAATTTACCCCTGTCTTTTAAGGCTGCAAACATTTTAGTAATTATGTGGATGACCTGCTTGCCGGTGATATTCAAAATAATTTTAAATGGAATGTGAAGATTGGGAAAGCAGCAGATCATGCCATTTGAAACTAGAGCTAAAGCTTGGAGTTCTGATTCATTTCTTCCTTTTCCTTTTTTTTATGACAGCTTTGAGTGAGTGAGCGAAGTCGCTCAGTCGTGTCCGACTCTTTATGACCCCATGGACTATATAGCAGCCTACCAGGCTCCTCCATCTATGAGATTTTCCAGGCAAGAGTACTGGGGTGGATTGCCATTGCCTTCTCCAGAGGATCTTCCTGTCCCAGGGATTGAACCCAGGTCTTCCACATTGTAGGCAGACGCTTTACCGTCTGAGCCACCTGGAAGTCCAATGACAGCTTTACTGAGATGTAATTCACATACCCTACAATTCACTTATTTATAGTGTACAATTCAGTGATTTTTAGTATTTTCAGAGATGTGCAGCCATTACCACAATCAATTTTAAAACATTTTCGTCACCCCTCAAAGAAATCCTATGCTCGTTAGCAGGCACTCCTCATTTTCTGCTAAACTCCATAGGCCTAGGCCACTACTAGTATACTCCCTGTCTCTATGAATATCTCATGTAGACATGTCATATAAATGAAATCATATTATGTGGTCTTTTGTGACTGGTTTCTTTCACTTATCATAGTATTTTCAATTGTTCATCTGTGTTGTAGCATGTATCATGACTTCATTTCTTTTTGGAATTGAGTAATATTCCACTGTTTAAGTGTATTTATCTACTAGTTATTTACATTATATTTATCCACTAGTTAGTGGACACTTGGGTTATTTCCTTTATTTGGCTAGTGTGAATAATGCTGCTGTGAACATTCATGTACTAGTTTTTATGTGGACATATGTTTTCATCCTCTTTAGTTTATGACTAGGAATGGAATTTCTGGGTCATATGGTAACTCTATATCTAATCTTTTGAGGAACTGTCAGAATATTTTCCTTACTGGCTGCACCATTTTACATTCCCATCAGCAGGGTATGAATGTTACAATTTCTCAACACCTTGCCAATACTTACTATTTATTTTTAAAAAATTATTACAAAATCTGTCCTAGTGGATGTATTATGGAGAGTGATATTTCACTGTGGTTTGGATTTGCATTTTTCCTAATAACTAGTGATCTTGAGCATATTTTCATGTACCTTTTTTAGAGAACTGTATTCAGGTCCTTTGCCCAGTTAAAAATTGAATTTTTTTTTAAAAAAATTATTGAGTTTTAAGAGTTCTTTATGTATTCTAGAAACAGGTTGCTTTTTTGATATGTAATTTGTAGAGGGTTTTCTTACAGTTGTGAGTTATCTTCTTTCTTATGGTATTTTTTGAGACACAGAAATTTAATTTTAATGAAGTCCAATTTATCAGTTATTTCTTTGGTTGATTGTGTTTTGATGTCATACCTAAGAAACTATTGCCTAATTATAAAGATTTATACCTATGTTTTCTTCTAAGAGTTTTATTCTTTAGCTCTTATAGTTAGGTATTTGATCCATTTTAAGTTAATTTTTTATATATGGTATGAGGGTAGGGATGCAAATTAATTCTTTTGAGTGTGGATATCCAGTTGTTTCAGCACCATTTGTTGAAAAGACTATTCCTTTCCCACTGAATTGTATTGGCATTTTTGTAAAAAATCAATTGACCATAAACATGAAGTTTTACTTCTGGACTCTCAGTTCTATTCTACTGACTTGTATATCTACGCTTACAGCAGTACCTCACTGTTTTGATTACTGTAACTTTGTAATAAGTTTTGAAATTTGGATTTGTGAGTTTTCCAACTTTGTTTTTCTGTTTCAAGATTTTTCTCTTTTTTTTTTCTTATGTTCTGGGTCTCACAAATTTCCATAGGAATGTTAACTTGTCAGTTGTTGCAACAAGGTAAGATGACATTTGAGTAGGAATTGCATTGAATCTGTAGATTAGTTTCAGGGAGAGTATTCCCATCTTAATGAAATTAAGGTCATTCATGAATGTGGTGTATCTTTCTGTTTATTCAAGTCTCCTTTCATTTCTTTGAACAGTATTTTGTAGTTTGCAAAGTATAAGTTTTGTGCTTCATTTGTTAAAATTTATTCCTAAGTGTTTTAAATTTTTGATGCTATTATAAATGGAATTGTTTTTCTAATTTCATTTTCAGTTTGCACATTGCTACTGTAGAGAAATACAATCAATTTTTGTATATTGAAATTATATCCTGCAACTTTACTGAACTTATTTATTATTTCTAATTGTATTTTAGTAGATTACTTAAGATTTTCTATATACAGAATTGTCATATGCAAATAGAGATATTTTACTTCTTCATTTCCAATCTGGATGTCTTTTCTTTCTCTCTTTTTTTCAGTCCTTCCTTTTCTTTCCTTTCTTTCCTTTTCTTTCTTCTTATTTCATTTTTATCTAATTGCCCTGGCTAGAAATTCCACTATGGTATTGAATAGAAGTAGCAAGAGTGGACATCCTTGTCTTCCTCTTGACAAGGGAGAAAACATTAAGTATGATATTGGGTTTTTTGTACATGCCCTTCGTCAGTTTGAGGATGTTATCTTTTTAGGGAGGCAGGGTGCTGGAGAGGGCATACCATTCAGCTTGTAGGATCTTAGTTCCCCAAGCAGCGATTGAACCCAGGCCCTTGGGAGAATCATAGAGTCCTAAACATTAGACCACTGGGGAATTCCCTGAGGATATTATCTTTTATTCTTAGTTTATTGAGTGTTTTTATCATGAAGAGGTTGAATTTGATGCATTTGTTCTTAATTACACTTCACCATAAACCATATAATAGAAATCTCAGTTTGATTTATATTCATTTACTTGTACTGGTTTGAAATTACCTTGTACTATACAGGAAAGACTGGCTAAAAAATTGTTAAGTAAAGAAGGCCACATTGAGTATATTACTGTCTAAAAAGCTTTAAGAAATTTAGCTTATTTTACTACAAGTAGTTGCTTCTCTTAATCCTATATGTTCATTTAGCTATTTCAGGAAGGATTCTTGTTGTTGTTCAATCGCTAAGTCGTGTCCAACTCATGAACTGCAGCACACCAGGCTTCCCTGCCCTTCACTATCTCCTGGAGTTTGCTCAAACTCATGTCACTGAGTCAGTGATGCCATTGAACCATCTCATCCTGTGTCACCCACTTCTCTTCTTGTCCTCAGTCTTTCCCAGCATCAGGGTCTTTTCCAATGAGTCAACTCTTTGCATCTTGTGGCTAAGGTATTGGAGCTTCAGCTTCATCACCAGTCCTTACAATGATTATTTAAGGTTGATTTCCTTTAGGATTGACTGGTTTGCTCTCCTTGTCATCCAAGGGACTCTCAAGAGTGTTCTCCAGCACCACAGTTCAAAAGCATCAATTCTTCGACACCCAGCCTTCTTTATAGTCCAACTCTGACATCCATACATGACTACTGGAAAAACCATAGCTTTGACTATGTGGACCTTTGTTGGCAAAGTAATGTCTCTGCTTTTTAATACACTGTCTAGGTTTGTCATAGCTTTTCTTCCAGGGAGCAAGCGTCTTTTAATTTCATGGCTGCAATCACCATCTGCATTGATCTTGGAGGCAAAGAAAATGAAATCTGACAGTTTCCACGTTTTCCCCATCTATTTGCCACAAAGTGATAGGACTGGATGCCATGATCTTCATTTTTTGAATATTGAGTTTTAAGCCAGCTTTTTGACTCTCCTCTTTCACCTTCATCAAGAGGCTCTTTAGTTCCTCTTCACTTTCTACCATTAAAAGTAGTGTCATCTGCATATCTGAGGTTGTTGATATTTCTCCCGGCAGTCTTGATTCCAGCTTGTGATTCATCCAACCCAGCATTTCACATGATGTACTCTGCATATAAGTTAAATAAGTAGAGTGACAATATATAGCCTTGACATACTCCTTTGCCAATTTTGAACCAGTCTGTTGTTCCATGTCCAGTTTTAACTGTTGCTTCTTGTCCTGTGTACAGGTTTCTCAGGAGGCAAGTAATGTGGTTCGATATTCCCATCTCATTAAGAATATTCCACAGTTTGTTGTGATCCACACAGTCAAAGGCTTTAGCATAGTCAGTGAAGCAGAAGTAGATTTTTTTTGGAATTCCTTCTGCCTTTTCTAAATCCAGGACTGTGCGTAGGCTAAATTTAATCAGTTACCAGTTTTAAAAGTAACATTTATGGTAAAATAAGATTGAGACTTCCCCATTCAAACCTGGTACTTCATTCTGGTAGTCTGCACTGATGAAGTTGTTTTTGCACTACAGATTATTTGGTGCAGCTTTTCTTTCTTTCTTTTATTTTTTGACCATGCTTTGTGGGATATGGGATCCTAGTTCCCCAATCAGGGATCACACCTGTGCCCCCTGCAGTGGAAGCACAGAGCCCTAACCACTGGACTGCCAGGGAAATCGCTGATGCAACGTTTTTTGGTGGATGGAGAAGGGCATGGGAATCCACTCCAGTATTCTTACCTGGAGAATTCCATGGACAGAGGAACCCCGGGGGCAGACTACAGTCCTTAGGGTCTCAAAGAATCGAACATGACTGAGGCAACTTAACACACACACATACACACACACATGCACATACACACACAGGTTTGTGCACAAGCAGACTACAGTCCATACGGTCGCAGAGAGTCAAACATGACTGAAGCGACTTCATACACACACACACACACAGACACACACAGTCCATAGGGTCACAAAGAGTTGAACATGACTGAAGTGACTTCACACACAAAGTTCAGTTCATTTGCTCAGTTGTGTCCGACCCTTTCCAACCCCATGGACCACAGCACACCAGGCCTCCCTGTCCATCACCAACTCCTAGAGTTTATCCAAACTCATATCCATTGAGTCGGTGATGCCATCCAACGATCTCATCCTCTGTCGTCCCCTTTTCCTCCCGCCTTCAATCTTTCCCAGCCTCAGGGTCTTTTCAAATGAGTCAGCTCTTCACATCAGGTGGCCAAAGTATTGGAGTTTCAGCTTCAGCATCAGTCCTTCCAATGAATATTCAGGACTAATCTCCCTTAGGATGGACTGGTTTGTTTTCCTTGTAGTCCAAGGGACTCTCAAGAGTCTTCTCCAACACCACAGTTCAAAAGCATCAATTCTTTGGTGCTGTCCAACACTCACATCCATACATGACTACTGGAAAAACCATAGCTTTGACTAGATGGACCTTTGTTGGCAAAGTAACGTCTCTGCTTTTTAATATGCTGCCTAGGTTTGTCATCGGAGAAGGCAGTGGCACCCCACTCCAGCACTCTTGCCTGGAAAATCCCATGGACGGAGGAGCCTGGTGGGCCACCGTCCATGGGATCTCTTACAGTCGAACACAACTGAGCGACTTCACTTTCACTTTTCACTTGCATGCATTGGAGAAGGAAATGGCAACCCACTTCAGTGTTCTTGCCTGGAGAATCCCAGGGACGGGGAGCCTCGCGGGCTGCCGTCTATGGGGTTGCATAGAGTCGGACACGACTGAAGCGACTTAGCAGTAGCAGCAGGTTTGTCATAGCTTTTCTCCCAAGGAGCAAGCGTCTTTTAATTTCATGGCTGCAGTCACCATCCACAGTGATCTTGGAGCCCAAGAAAATAAAGTCTGTCACTGTTTCCGTTGTTTCCCCATCTATTTGCCATGAAGTGATAGGACCAGATGCCACAATCTTAGTTTTTTGAATATTGAGTTTTAAGCCAGCTTTTTCACTCTTCTCTTTCACTTTCATCAGGAGGCTCTTCAGTTCTTCACTTTCTGCCATAAGGGTGGTGTCATCTGCGTATCTGAGGTTATTGATATTTCTCCGGGGAATCTTGATTCCAGGTTGTGCTTCATCCAGCCCGACATTTCGATTGATGTACTCTACATATAAGTTAAATAAGCAGGGTGACAATATACAGCCTTGACGTACTCCTTTCCCAATTTGGAACCAGTCTGTTGTGCCATGTCCAGTTCTAACTGTTGCTTCTTGACCTGCATACAGATTTCTCGGAAGGCTGGTAAGGTGGTCTGCTATTCCCATCTCTTGAGGAATGTTCAAACTACTGCACATTTGCACTTATCTCACATGCTAGCAAAGTAATGCTCAAAATTCTCCAAGGCAGGCTTCAACAGTATGTGAACCGTGAATTTCCAGAAGTTCAAGCTGGATTTAGAAAAGGCAGAGGAACCAGAAATCAAATTGCCGACATCCATTGGATCATCGAAAAAGAACTGTTACCTTTGATAATTTCTTATTTTAATCCATGAAGAAGGGCAAGGAAAGAATAACTGGGATTCTTATACCCTGGATGGTCTTTTTTGTGGCCTGATATCAAACTTACTTTATAATTCCTGTACTTCTATCTATAATAGTTAAAAGTTAAATTAATTGTACTTGATTGATTAAGGAGAAAAATGATTTTTCACTAGCCTTTAACCTCTAGATGGCAGCATGAGTCTTACTGTACTTCTGGCTTTTTCTCTACCCTTATCTCATAAACTGGGTTTCTTATGGAGATACAAATTCTTATGACTTTACTGGACTACTTGCCTAACTTTGTTGATGCCTAACTTTGTTGATGCCTTACTTGAGTTTTAGCTTTTTGTTTTTCCTTTTCATCTCTCCATATTTAAAAAAAGGTTCTTTTCTTAAGCAGTGTGTATTTTTGATGCTCAGTTTCCCTGTTGTCAGAAATAACATTTTACTTTTGATTAAGGAGATTGGTAGAAAAAACCAAAAATGTGGTAGTTTTAATTCAGTAACTTCCATACCTGGATCTGAGACCCTCAAAATGGCTTCAGCTCTCTCATCTCAGATTGTCTTCTTCTGTCCTTCAATTCTCCTGGTTATCAAGTGGTATCAAACAGTGCCTTATTAAAGTAGGAATGTAAGCTAAAATTGATGAAATAAACCTAGATTTTCAAGGATAGCTTGTTTTAAAATAAAGTTTTCAAGTGCTTAGCCATTTTGAGTGATGAGATAATAGCAAAAGAAGAAAGTGTTCAATTTAGCAACTGTTTGAGTGCCTACTTCCTACAAGGCTCTGTAGGGGATATGGAGATGAATAAGACATAATTACTGCCCTGTGTAGATTAAAATCTAGTAGAAAATGGAGATAAGACAGTTAAGTAAATGATTCTTAATGGAAGGTAGAGGAGGTAGCTCTGTAAGAGTACTAAGAACGCTGGGGATAGGGGAGAAGTGGCAATTACATTTGATTGCTACAGAAATGGCAGATAAGTTTCATATTGTATGTCAACACAGATTGATTAGTGAGGATTTCCTAGGGCTGTTGAGCTGAGAATTTTGAGGAGTCTTGATTCAGAGAAGTCCATTAGTATGGCTGGCTGTGGATCAGGGAAAGGGGTGTGGTAGTATTTACTATTTCTGGATCATTGAAGATAAACTTTTTAAAGAACACAGGTTTTTGATGTGGAAATGGAAACGGACCATATTCCAGGTGGAATGAATATCTGAAGCAAGCGAGTTTGAAAGAACAGTTATGCTCAAGGAATAGTGTGAGTGATTTAATACGGTCTTTAAGAAGCCCAGTTTATATTAGGGCTCATAAGAACTAAATGGAGGGAAATAGGAGCTGGGCTGAGGGATGAGGAATTAGACTCATAGGCAATGGAGAGCATGTGAAATTTCTTTAAAATGTATTTTAATGACTGTAACGTTAACTAATTTTTGTTATAGATGGTTTGTAGAGATACTTTATTTACTAAAAGACCGTTTTCCACGAATTTGTTTACTGTAAAGATAAAGAAGAAAGTAAAGATAACCACAGCCTTACCAGTAAGAGATGGCCACTGTTGATGTATTTCCTCGTCCTGGCCCTCCCTTTTCTGTTTGTGTAGGGGTGTGTGTAGTTTACATTTCTACTTGGACCCATATGTATACACAGGCATGCTTTTTAACATAACTGAGGCTATACGGTATGTATGAAAGTCAAGTGAAAGTCAGGTCGCTCAGTCGTGTCCGACTCTTTGCGACCTCATGGATAGTAGCCTGCACCAAGCTCCTCCATCCATGGGATTTTCAAGGCAAGAGTACTGGAGTGGGTTGCCAATTCCTTCTCCAGGGAATCTTCCCAACCCAGGGATCGAACCCAGGTCTCTCACATTGTAGACAGACACTTTAAGTTTTTGTCTGTGCTCCCCCTCCCATTCTTTCTATCTTAAGCATTTTTCTGCTTCATTAAAAATTCTACCAGTGAAGATTTCCAAGTAGGGAAGTCATGCACCTTTAAGAGGCAAAATGCATAGGATAGAATGTAATGGTAGAGACAGGAGGCTGGAAGCTAGCAAGGACTGTGAGTCCACCAAGAACGATTGAGGGCTTGAATGAATAGTGGCAGTGTTAATGGAAAGAAGCGTACCAACAATAGATGTTTCAGGTATATAATTTTCAGTACTAGATGGGTAAACTGTCTCGATGAATCTTAGGGAGTAAACTGTAATTAGAGTTTACCATGATGTTTTGAGCCTGCTTAAGGACAGGGAAGTCAGAAAGAGAAGAAAGATTTGGTTAAACTAAAAAATCACCTCTTTTACGTATTATTCCTTAGTAGGTGGGCTTCCCGGGTAGCTCAGAGGGTGAAGTGTCTGCCTGCAATGCAGGAGACCTGAGTTCGAACCCTGGGTTGGGAAGATCCCTGGAGATGGAAATGGCAACCCACTTCAGTACTCTTGCCTGGAAAATCCCATGGACAGAGGAGCCTGGTAGGCTACAATCCATGGGGTCGCAAAGAGCTGGACATGACTGAGAGACTTCACTTTCACTTTCACTTAGTAGATGGGCATCTTAATTGTTTTAGAAATAAGTAAAAGCCGTTTGTATAGGTTAGTGTTATTAATAGGATGAAAACGATGCTTTTGCCTAGTTTAGTCACATTACTTAGGTAACAAGTAATGTTTTAGTTATTTGTTTTCTCAGGGAAATGCATGTGTGAAATAAGATATCCATAACTTCAGAATGGGTTTTTGGGGTCTCTATAACCTTTGGCAGATCATTACACCTCTCAATTGAATAGATTACTTTTGCATAGTTTTCTTGCATAGTAGTGCTTTTCCATTCGGTTAGCTACCTAGAGCTATGAAGGAAACTGTTATGTTCTTTGTATATGGTAGACATCCAAATCTTTGTTAACTGGAAAAAAATATCAACAGTTTAGAAGTTGCTTTCTGAGAGAGAGTGTGGAGCAGTGTGGTGCTTGTGAGCTTCCAGCATGGCGTACCGGGGCCAGGGCCAGAAGGTGCAGAAGGTGATGGTGCAGCCCATCAATCTCATCTTCAGATACTTGCAAAATAGATCGCGGATTCAGGTGTGGCTTTATGAGCAAGTGAATATGCGAATAGAGGGCTGTATCATTGGTTTTGATGAGTATATGAACCTCGTATTAGATGACGCAGAAGAGATTCATTCTAAAACAAAGTCAAGAAAACAACTGGGTCGGATCATGCTTAAAGGAGATAACATTACTCTGCTCCAAAGTGTCTCCAACTAGAAGTGACAGATGAAGTGAGAAATTGTTTGGCAATACCAAACAATTGGGTTTTTTAGGTGTCCTTTGTTAGAGATGTAGTTCTAAAACGTGTATTCATATTGTTCTGCTCACCCTTATGTTATTACCAGATGACAATAAATGCTGTGGGACTGTTAAAAAAAAAAAATCAACAGTTTAAACTTGAATAATGGCAATTGGCCTGAAATATTTGATGTTGATGCGTCTATTTTGTTGTTGTTGTTTCTCAGTCACTAAGTTGTGTCTGACTCTTTGCAGACCCATGGATTTGCAGCATGTCAGACTTTCCTGTCCTTCACTATCTCCCAGAGTTTGCTCAGATTCATGGCCATTGAATTGATGATGCTATCTAATCATTTCATCCTCTGCTGCCCCCTTTTCCTTTTGTCTTCAATCTTTCCCAGCATCAGAGTCTTTTCCAGTGAGTCAGCTCTTCGCGTCAGGTGGCCAAATTATTGGAGCTTCAGCTTTAGCATCAGTCCTTCCAATGAATATTCAGGGTTGATTTCCTTTAGAATTGACTGGTTCGATCTCCTTGCGGTCCAAGGGACTCTCAACAGTCTTCTCCAACACCACAGTTCGAAAGCATTCATTCTTTAGCACTCAGCCTTCTTTGTGGTCGAGCTCTCACATCTATACATAACTACTGGAAGAACCATAGCTTTGACTACGAACCTTTGTCAGCAAAGTGATGTCTCTGCTTTTTGATACACTGTCTAGGTTTGTCATAACTTTCCTTCCAAGGAGCAAGCATCTTTTAATTTCATGGCTGCAATCACTATTCACAGTGATTTTGGAGCCCAGGAAATTATTTGATGCATCTATTAATTAATAGCAAAGTTTTGATTGTGTCTGCATCAGGGTTAAGTCTTTCTGTGAGTGAAGATTGCATTTTACATGTAGTTGGAGAACTGTGGGATCTCTAATTAAGAGGGAAGTACTCTTGACTGGAAAGTCCCACGGGCGGAGGAGCCTGGTAGGCTGCGGTCCATGGGGTCATGAAGAGTCGGACACGACTGAGAGACTTCACTTTCACTTTTCACTTTCATGCATTGGAGAAAGAAATGGCAACCCACTCCAGTGTTCTTGCCTGGAGAATCCCAGGGACGGGGGAGCCTGGTGGGCTGCCGTCTATGGGGTCCCACAGAGTTGGACATGACTAAAGCAACTTAGCAGCAGCATACTGCCAAAATTGTCTTCCAGAAAAGTATTTCCTACCCCTACCCCCTTGCTAACACCAAATATCATTTTTTAAAAATCATTGCCAACTTTATGGGCAGAATATTAATACCTTGTGTTAATGTTTTTCTTCGCTTGTGATAATGAACTTTTTCATGTTTCTTGACCCTCTCCATTAACAAGCACTAGAAATTGCAGAAAATATAAATTTAAATTATTCTAACATGAAAAATTAAGCTAGCAAACTTGATTCAAAAGGACTTTATGGGCAGTATTGTAATCTGCATTTTTCAAATACCAAATGAAACTTATCTTTGTTTTCTGCATTACCATACCATCTCGCCATAGTCATTAGCATTTCATCCTATTTAGGTAGTAATACAGTATAAAATCCAGAAATCCCACTTTGAAGGGATCAGAGATATTCCTCATAATTAGAAATTGTCAATTTAGCCGTAAGTATTTTGTTTTCAAAAATGTATTATGATAATGGGGAAAAATACATGCCATTATTTCTCATTTTTCCCTTGGTTAACAAATTAGGATACACAGAGCCTCAAATTACCTTTAAGGCTTATAAGCATTCATATCTTTTATCCATTAGTCGAGTTATTTCATAAACCCAACATTGCCTCTGCAGTGGTTTTACACACAAAGAGGATTTTACCATAAAATGCTTGTGGTGTTTTATTCTCTTCTGACTTTGGGGTGGGGAAGGGAAAGATAGAGGTAAGCATGCAGGGCTTAAATTAATTTTTTTGAGGTTTGTTTCAAAGTAGTATTCTGCATAGTTCTACAAACTGTGTGATAGGTAAGGGGATGTACATAGTCAAAGAATTTAAAGTTTAGCAGTGAATAACCCAGTACAGTAGATACTGTGTTCTATATTTGTATAGTATTCTATATTTGTATAGTAGATGACAATGTCGCCAGTAAAAATCATGTTAAAGCAATAAAGAGCATTTAAGGACAGCAAAATGCTCATTATATGTAAAAATAATTACAAGTGAAAATGCAAGTGAAAAATTGCAGGACACAAAGTCATCAGTTTTTTTCCTTGTTTTGAGAGCATGGGTGTAGACATGACTGGAAGGAAAAATACTAGTTTTTTTTTTAGTTTTTGTCTTTTAAATTATGAAAGTATGATAACACATTATGGGAGACTTGGAAAATACAGAGCAAAGTTACATTAGTTCCCACTATATATTACAGTTATTTTTTAAGTAGATAAATTAAGATTTTTGGTTGGAATTTTAATATCAAACTCTCAAAATTAATAGAACGAATATACAGAGAAGCAGAAGAATATAGTAGACCTGGAAAGCACTGTGAACCAATTCAACATAATTAAGATTAATACAATTTTCACACAACAGTAGGATACAAATTCTATTCAAGTTCCCATAGACTGTAAACTAAAAGGCACTGGAACATATCCAGGGACATAAAACAAGGTGCAAAAATTTCATAGTCTAAAGGTATTGAAACCATACAGAGTCTGTTCTCTTATCACTGTGGATTATGTTAGAAATCAATATCAAAAGATATTTGAAAATAACTCACATATTTTCGAGTGTAATGCGACATTTACTGAGAGATGTCTTCAACTTAGCCATCAAAAGTCTCAATAAAGTTAGACAGAAAAAAAAAAAAAACCACAGAGGGTGATTGCAGAGAAGAAAGCATTTAAATGAGAAATTAATACTGGTATGTTTTGATGGCTATCTTGAGTGATTTTTTTTAAAGTTTTTTCTGAAATTTCTAAATCATCAACAGTGACCACATTTTGTTCTGAGTAGGGAGAAGCTATCTTAAAAAAAAAAAAATTATGTGCCATTCTAGAAACAAAATTTTAGTTACTTGAAAGATCTGTGTTCTTAATTTCCTGCACGGTTAAAATTTTAAGCTCTTTTCCATTAAAGAAAAGAGTTATTTGCTTTCCAAATAAAAATTACTAGATCCATTAACAAAAATTGATCATTTTAAGCAAGTGATGAGTAGCAAAGTAAAAGTTAATGATATTAATACTTCATTTCCCATCCTTACCACAGCCTTCCAGAAGTAGAAGTTGGGTAACAAAAGGAGTGGTAAGCTCTTGAGTCAGTGGCAAGAGATGATTCAGTTTGTGAAAGAGGCATCTTTTCAGAAGCAAACATTGGCCAAGATTTTGTTCAGCTTTATGTTTTCAGCCTTTCTTCTTTGTAGCTGAAGAACTGAACTCAAGTCATAAGCTACTCAGTAGGAGCAAAGCACCATGTAGAGTGTCTGTTAGTCTTAAATGGAATTGCAGCTGTTTGAGAAGTAAAATGGTCCTGATAATTTTTCTTCCCTTTGGCTTGAAATACTGTATATGGTTTTGTTATGACAAAGAGGAGAGAAAGACTGAATAATTGCAGTTATTAGGTATGCGTGCATGTTGAGTTTCTTTCCAGGCTTTGGGTATAAGAATGACTGTTTCTGCTTCTGGGGAAGTAAACTGACACTTCCTGATATTTTTGTTTGACTCTGTTTCATTTTTGATACTCTAGAGATTTCAACAAAATGAAGAGTTTTTTGTTGTTGTTGTTTTGTTTTAATGTAATATCAGTTCCTTTTCTTTTTTTCTTAATTCTCAACACTGTTTTGTGTTGGAAATATGATCTAGGAGGGTGGTGATATTACCTGAGAATTTATAGGTGATAACAGAGTACTTTGCTGTGGGAATTCTAGAAAAATAATGACTTATGGTATCTAGAAGTCTTAATCTCTAACCATTAAGTCTAAATTAAAAGCTTGGCCAAAGTTACCAGTGTTTGGTGTAACTGAAAAAGACTTGATAAATAGAAAAAAGAATGGTATTTTTAAAGGAAGACCTGTTACATTTGATTGACTGTTGTAGGAGAATACATTTAAAATTGGTTGGATAATAGTGAAGAAATCCTTTGAGAGAATAGTTGAGTTTGCCAGGTTGAAGTTTTGGATACTAAATACAAAAAGAACTAAAATGAAACTTCAGATTCAGGATATAAAAATATTCCACTGTTCTATAATTTTTTGTTCTTGAATACATTTTTTAAAATGGAAGGTATACATAGAGAAAAGTACACAGATTATGTACAGCTCAATGAATTTTCATAAAACAACACTCCCATATAACTGTGACCTTGAACAGATAAAAAAATAGAACCTTTCCAATATATAATACCTCCTTCATGCCCCTGTCAGTCACTACCTGCCCTTGGCTCAAAGTCAAGCACTGTTATGACTTACAATATAAAGGAATTTTGCTTGTTTTTGAACTTTAAGTGGAATCGCCAACTATATATTCTTTTGTGGCTGGCTTCTTTTGCTCAACATTTTGATTATGACATTCATGGATATCATTGTCTTTAGCAGTCATTTGCTGTTTTTGAATTTTAGTTTGGCAATATTTTCCTTTTGTGTTAATGCTACCTCTGTCATTTTAATTTAGGTTGTAATAATGTCACAGCTTTAGTATTTTAGAAATAAATAGTAAATTACTTCCTTAACTAGAGGTGGTTGATTTCTTCTCCCACTTCTCCTCCATGGAAATATCAGAATATCATTATTGGTATTGAATGAAAAAATTCACATTGAGACAATGAAGGTATGTTTTCCTCAACTCACTGATTTCCTGATTTGATGTGTAACTTTTCTGACACCCATGTTGAGTGATGCATTTTTGTGTATATTACCATTTGTCATTTGCAGATCCTTGGAAACTACTTTCCTAGAAAAGACAAAGCACTTTTGTTCCCCTCACTGTGTGGCATCTGGGCTCTTGGTTCCCCTACCAGGGAATGAGCCTGTGCCCCCTGCCTTGAGAGCACGAAATCTTAACTACTAGACCACTAAGGAGGCCTGTCGAAGCATCTTCATCTGTTTTCTTTGTTGACTAACTTGGGCATTACATAAGGAAAGAACTTGCATAATGAACTAATAACACAGTTGATGCATATTTCGATACATATTGATACACAGTTGATACTTATTTTAGAATAGGAATAGAAAGAATAAGGAAGATTATAGTTTCATATTCAGTTCAGTTCGTTCGCTAAGTTGTGTCCAACTGTTTGTGACCCCACAGACTGCAGCACACCAGGCCTCCCTATTTATCACCAACTCCCGGAATTTACTCAAACTCACGTCCATTGTGTCGGTGATGCCATCCAATCATCTCATCCTCTGTCGTCCCCTTCTCCTCCTGCCTTCAATCTTTCCCAGCATCAGGGTCTTTTCAAGTGAGTCAGCTCTTCACATCAAGTGGCCAAAGTATTGGAGTTTCAGTCCTTCCAGTGAGTATTCAGGACTGATTTCCTTTAGGATGGACTGGTTGGATCGCCTGGCAGTCCAAGAGACTCTCAAGACTCTTCTCCAACACCACAGTTTAAAAGCATCAGTTCTTCGGTGCTCAGCTTTCTTTATAGTCCAACTCTCACATCCATACATGACTACTGGAAAAACCTTAGGCTTGACTAGACGGACCTTTGTTGGCAAAGTAATGTCTCTGCTTTTTAACATGCTGTCTAGGTTGGTCTAGGTAGGTCATAACTTTCCTAGTTTTGTATTAGTTACTAAAATTTCCATCCCTTATTATAAAAACAGAGGACAGATCTTTTTGTATGTGTTTGGACACCAATATGGCTAGTGGTATAAGAAATACAGAGTGAGTAATATAAAATGGAAACAGAAGATCTAAGCAATAGAGAATTGTTAGAACAGAGAAAAGTTGTTTGGATGGGATGGGAAAATCACAGGGAATTACCCGGGAGCCATTGATTTCAGATAGATTATTAATGACTTAGTTAAGTGCTGTGCTTATAGACCTAACAATTTGCCCTGGAGTGAGAAATCCACCTTGTGCAGTGGATTATGTTTAGAAACAGTTGAGCCTGCTAGATAGGCTTCTTTTGAGGAATAGTTTTAGGTGTTAAAAAAGACGAAGCAACTTCGTGAGGACTGGAGCTACATCTTGTGAAAATCAATGTGTTCACTTCCCCAGTCAACTAGAAAGGAAAGGCAGCATGAAGAAGAAAATGCCTGCGGAAAAAGAGCTTGTTTGGGCATCTTTGCTGTGATGGTTTAGGAAATCAGCCTTACTACTGTACATGATCTTTAGTGGCTTACTGTTTAGCATAGTTTTTCAGTTCATAGACGCTTTGTAGAAATGAGTACATTGTACCTAATGTACATGTGAGCAGTAACTTTATGGATGGATTTAATGGTTCAAGCACATCCACTGGAAGACTAGTTAATTGTTGGTAACTGGACATTTTGGGAGACTTGTTTTTAAGACAAAACTCTTAAGGTGCCAGAACCAAGGAATTATATCTTATCTATAATTGGTAGGATGCAAAACTTGTTTGTCTGGTTTAAAGAAAGCTTTGGAAGAGTATACTACCTTATTATAGTATATTCAGTTCAGTTCAGTTCAGTTGTTCACTCGTGTCTGACTCTTTGCGACCCCATAGACTGCAGCACACCAGGCTTCCCTGTCCATCACCAACTCCTGGAGCTTGCTCAAACTCACGTCCATCGAGTCGGTGATGCCATCCAACTATCTCATCCTCTGTCGTCCCTTTCTCATCCCGCCTTCAGTCTTACCCAGCATCAGGATCTTTTCCACTGAGTTACTTCTTTGCATCAGGTGGCCAGAGTATTGTTGGAGTTTCAGCTTCAGCATCAGTCCTTCCAACGAATATTCAGGACTGATTTCCTTTAGGATGGACTGGTTTGATCTTGCAATTCAAGGGACAATGAAGAGTCTTCTCCAACACCACAATTCAAAAGTATCAGTTCTTTGGCACTCAGCTTTTTTTATAGTCCAGCTCTCACATCCATACATGACTACTGGAAAAAACCATAGCTTTGACTGGACGGACCTTTGTTGGCAAAGTAATGTCTCTGCTTTTTAATATGCTGTCTAGGTTGGTTATAGCTTTTCTTCTAAGGAGCAGGTTTCTTATCATTTCATGGCTGCAGTCACCATCTGCAGTGATTTTGGAGCCCAGAAAAATAAAGTCTGTCACTGTTTCTACTGTTTCCCCATCTATTTGCCATGAAATGATGGGGACCAGATGCTGTGATCTTATTTTTTTGAATGTTGAGTTTTAAGCTAACTTTTTCACTCTCCTCTTTTGCTTTCATCAAGAGGCTCTTTAGCTATTCTTTGCTTTCTGCCATAAGGGTAGTGTCATCTGTGTATCTGAGGTTATTGATATTTCTCCCTGCAATCTTGATTCCAGTTTTTGAATCTTGTAGTATATTAACTTATAGGAATTGCAGTATAGCTTAAGAAATATCTCTGTCTGATGAAACTCAGGCTAGTGGGGAAATTGATGACCTGAAGATAACATAAGGGAAAGAACAATTACCTGAAGATAAGTGGATAGGAGCCAGGTGATAAATAGCTAATATTAATAGGAAAAGACAAAATAGTAATTAAGAGCTTGGGTTCTGGAAGCTTTATTACAGCCTTATTATGAATCTCGATCTACCGCTTAGGCAGTAACTTGGCTTTCTTAGCCCTGATTTCTTCATTTGTGAAATGGAGATGAAAATCTTAGAATAGTGATTCTCAAACTTTTTGGTGTCAGGACTCCTTTCCACTCTTAGAAGTTAATGTTGATCACCTAAAAGCTCTTGTTTATGTGGACTATATGTGTATTTTATGTATATTTAATTTCTGAATTTAATTCAGAATTTAAAACAGAAAATTTAAAAATAACTTATTAGTTTCAAAATAGGAACAAACCCATTACATGTTAATATAAATATTTTTATGAAGAATAACTATTTTCCAAACAAAAAATATTGATAAGAATGGCAGTTCTTACATTTTTCAAGTACCCTTAATGTTTGGATTGATAAAGAGCTAAGTTTTCATATCTGCTGCTTCTTTCAGTATGTTATGATACCTTTTGTTAGGTAGGCTCTAGATAACTTCAATGTTCACTTCTGAGAGAATAAGTGAAAAAGCCATCTTAGTATCATACATGTAATTTTGAACTCATGGACCCTCTGAAAGGGGCTTAGTGATCCCCAGGATCCTCAAGGTTTTCCTGACCATTCACTTTGAGATGTTACCTTAGAATATTGTTTTGATAATTTAATACAATATTATTTATAAAATCTTCGCATAGTATATTAGTACTTAATAAGTGCTTAAAAGCTATTAACTGTTGTTATCATCATGGGCAGCATATGAGAAATTTTAAGCATAGTAAATGTATAATCATATGTATTTTCTTAAAAGACTCACTTTGCCAACATGGTAGACAGTGGGGTAGTAATAAAAAAAGTGGTAACATGGGAGGCAAGTTAGATTTTTCTTTTTTAAATTAAATTTTTAATTGAAGGATAATTGCTTCACAGTATTGTGTTGGTTTCTGCCAAACATCAATATGAATCAGCCGTAGGTATACCTAAGTCCCCTCCCTCTTGTCCCGTTTTTTAGCAAGTCAGCTCTTTGCATCAGGTGGCCAAAGTATTAGTGCTTCAGCATCAGTCCTTCAGTGAATATTTAGGATTGATTTCCTAAGGGATTGACTAGTTTGATCTCCAAGGGACTCACAAGAGTCTTCTCCAGCACCACAGTTCAAAAGCATCAGTTCTTTAGTGCTTAGCCTTCTTTATGGTCCAAGTCTCACAACATGGGTGTCTCAAAAACATTATATTCAATAAAGGAAGCCAGACATGAAAAATCACATATTATATTATTCCACTTATATGAACCATCCTAGGTATGTAAATTCATAGAGACAGAAGGGAGATTGGTGATTGCCAGGGGCAAGAGAAAGAGGAAATGGGGGCTGTCTGAGTAATGGGTAAAGGATTTTTTGGTGGGTGATAAAAATGTTTTGTAACTTATATAGGTGGTAGTTGAAAAATATTGTGAATTTACTAAATGCCATTGAATTGTACACTTTGAAAACTCACTTTAAAAAAATGCAGATTCGATTCAGTTTTTAAAAATGCATAGTATGATATTTGACACCTAGAAAGCTGTCGATAAATCTTAAACTTTATTACTGCCTAGTGCACCTTTATCGGGAATTTAGCTGTGTGACACTGAGCATCAGTTTCTTCAGTTGAAAAATGAAGCTGTTGGACTAAAAGACCTCTCAGATCCTTACAGCATTAAAATTCAGTATTTTAAGGCATAATATTTAATTCTTGACAAAGGCGGAATCATGGGGACTTCCCTGGTGGTCCAGTGGCTAAGACTTCGAGCTCCCAATGCAGGGGCCCAGCTTCGATCCCTGATCAGGGAACTGGATCCCACATGCCACAGCTAAGACCCAGAGCAGCCAAATAGATAAATTAAATATTAAAAAAAAAAAAGACTGAATCATGTAAGACTTCTTGGTTATATTAAGGATATTGGATGATATTCTAAGATCTCTGACAAGTCAATGGAGGGCATAGGCAAGGAATATTCAGGTTTTGGCTGTGTAGAGACTGGTTTGGATGGGGACGTGAGAAGAACTAGGGAGACCAAGTAGGAGGTCATTGCAGTAGTCTATAGACTGTGGTGCTGGGACTTCCGTCATGGTCCAGTGGCTGAGAATCTGCCTTGCAATGCAGGGGACACAGGTTTGACCCCTGGTCAAAGATCTCGCATGCCTCAGGGCAACCAAGCACGCATGCTCAAACTACTGACCTGTGCACTCTGGAACCCGTGAGACACACACAGTGCATGGAGTCCATGTACCGCAATGAAAGACCCCACATGATACAATGAATATTCCACATGCCATGTAGCCAAATAAATTGGAAAAAAAGACCACGGTGCCTTGAACTAGGATGCTGATAGTGTACAAGGAGCGATGTCTTTGAATTTGGGAGCCATTTAGGACAAAGAATAAATCTTGATTGATTGGCTATAGAAGATCAGCAGAGGTGGGGAGGGAGAGGGTGTCAAGGATGACTCCTAGATTTCTCCTCTGGGCGTGTAAGTTAGTGGCACGCAGACAACAATGGAAGCACTTTTGCTTTTGACTGAGATGAAATATCAGGGACTAGCTTCACCTTCTCACCTGAGACAGTTTTTTAAAAAACTACAAAAGATACAAACAGTGGTTTTTAGCACACTGGATGTCAGGCAATAAAAGACAGTGATCCCTGAGAGTTAGGAAGTAAAGGAGGTCAGCACTGTGACTGTCTCAGTTTACTGTTTTGAGAGAGTTTCCAGGCTGCAGTGCTGGGAGGGGGAGCTCAGGCAGAAAGCAGCAGACTCCCCACGTTGAAGAAACAGAGCTAGAAGTCTGGAGAGACCAAAGTAGCAAGAGGCCAGAGGATAGAGTACCAGAGGGGCGAGGGCAGCATGGAGAGAACCCTGGAGATCCGCAGAGGGCTCTGCTAAAGGAATTAGCTGAGTACTCGCCAGTGCAGTCTTGTGAGGAAGCGGTTATACATGAGGCTGAGGAGAGAGCCCCTCGAAAGGATTACAGGAAGGAACACTGGCTGGCACCACAGGGCCAGCAATAGTGCCTGCTCCCGCCAATCAGACTGCAAAATTCTCATCAGTCATAGGACTCAGAAGGGTTTGCCTCAGTAGTGGTGAAAGCATTTGTCTTCCCTTCCAAACTTGACGCATGCCACAACTAAACAGCCTGCGTGCTGCAACCCCTGAGCCCTAGAGCCAGCGTCTGTGCGCTGCAACTAAGGCCCAACGCAACCAAATATATTAAAAAGAAAATCTTACCAGACTGGATACTTCAAGTATGTGCATTTCATCCTATATGAATTATACCTCACTAAGGACTGATCTGTCAATCAATTGATTGAAGTTTTTCCCCTCTTCTCTTAAGGGTCTCTTCAACAAAAGTAATTTAAAGTAACTAAAATGAGCCAATCACTGTGATAAAAATTGAGGCTGCATCAGTAAGCGAAGCAGTCATGAGGAAGACACACATCAGACAGTTACAGAAATAATCTGTGGTGAGAGGGTTGTGATGAGTGTTGTGAAGAAGTATAAGATTCCATAACAACAAATCTCTGTGAGACCTCTTCTGATCTGTAAGGGGTGATCAGAGAAGGAAGTCTTTTCTGAGGATGAGACAAAAGGATGCTACAATCTGTCACTAAAGCTTTTTTAGAAAGAACAGTAGTGGAGGAATGAGTTTGTAAGGGAAGACAATGAGTCTTTATTTGAGTTTGTAATTTTTTTTATTTGAAGTATAATTGATACAATTGATATAATTGTATTAGTTTTGGGTGTACCAAAACTAATAGTGATTCAGGGTTTTGTGTTTTTTTTTCAGAGTATATTTCATTATAGGTTGTTATAGGATACTGTCTAGTTTTATGTGCCATACTATAAATCCTTGTTTCTTATCTCTTTTATATAGTAGTTTGTATCTGTTAATCACAGACTCCTAATTTCCCCCTCCCTCCCTCCCCTTTGGTGGTAGCCACAAGTTTGTCTTCTATGTCTATGAGTCTGTTTCTGTTTTTTATACAGATTCATTTGCATTAATTTTTAGATTCCACAAATGAGTGCTATCGTGCACTTTTTGTCTTTCTCTGACTTCACTTGGATAACATTCTCTAGGTCCATCCATGTTGCTGCAAATGACAATATTTCTTATTTTTTATGTCTGATTAATATTGCATTACACACATATATATTATGGGCACTGGGGTTGCTTCCATGTCTTGACTATTATAAATAGTGCTGCTGTAAACATTAAAGTGCATGTATCTTTTTGAATTAGAGTTTTTGTTTTTTTCTGGATATATACCGAGGAATGGGATTCCTGATATATGGTAGCTCTATTTTTAGTTTTTTAAGGAACCTCTATACTATTTTCCATGGACTTCCATGATAGTTCATCTGGTAAAGAATCCACCTGCAGTGCAGGAGACCATAGTTTGATTCTTGCGTCAGGACGATCCCCTGGAGAAGGGATAGACTACCCACTCCAGTATTTTTGGGCTTCCCTGCTAGCTCAGTCAGTAAATAATCCGCCTGCAGTGCGGGAGACCTGGGTTTGGCCCCTGGGTTGGGAAGTTCCCCTGGAGGAGGGCAAGGCAATCCACTCCAGTATTCTTGCCTGGAGAATACCCATGGACAGAGGAAATTGGCGGGCTGCAGTCCATGCGGTCACAGAGTCGGACATGACTAAGCAGCTAAGCACAGCACATACTGTTTTCCATAGTGGCTGAACCAATTTACATTCCCACGTACAGTGTGTAAGGGTTTCCTTTTCTATACATCCTCTCCAGCATTTATTATTTGTAGACTTTTTGATGATAGCCATTCCATCTGGTGTGAGGTGATACCTCGTTGTAGTTTTTATTTGCATTTCTCTAATAATTAGCAATGTTGAGTGTCTTTCATGTGCCTGTTGTCTGTCTCTTTGTCTCCTTTGGAAAAATGTTTATCAGGTCTTCTGCCCATTTTGGGGGCTTCCCTGGTGGCTTAGCGGTAAAGAACCCACCTGTAATGCAGGAGACACAGATTCCATGCCTGGGAAGGAAAGATCCTCTGGAGAAGGAAATGGCAACCCACTTCAGTATTCTTGCCTAGGAAATCCTGTGGACAAGGGAGCCTGGCGGGCTACAGTCCATGGGGTCGCAAAAGAGACGGCCACTTATCAACTAAACAGCAACAACAGTCCACTTTCAATTGGGTTGTTTGTTTCTCTGCTGTTGAGTTGTATGAGCTATCTGCATGTTTTGGAAATTAAGCCCTTGTCAGTTGCACCTTTTGCAATATTTTCTCCCATTTCATAGCTTGTCTATTTATTTTGTTGATAGTTTACTGTGCAAAAGTTTTAAAGTATTATTAGGTCCCATTTATTTATTTTTGTTTTTATTTCTTTTGCCCTGGGAGAGTAATCTCAGAAAATATTGCTACGATTTATGTCAAAGAATGTTTCACCTATGTTCTTTTCTAAGAGTTTTATGGTGTCATGTCTTACATTTAGATCTTTATTGAGTTGGATTTTTGACATGAGGTTTGGCTTTGGGTGTGAATTCTCCATTGTGTAGGCTGTTGAATGCATGGGTGAGGGAGGAACCAGTGAAATAGGAGATGGAAATAGGAGTTTGGCTATTAAGAGGAAGAAAGGGTATTCGCAAGAGAAAGAAGTGGTCAAAGTTTCTTGTTTACTTTAGGCCAGTGGAGTTAGATGTGTTTAAATTCTAGTGGCAAAGATGAAAAGATGGCAGAGAGAGGTGAAAAGGGATAAAGAGGAAGCAAGGTCCCTGAGAGGGCTTGAAGTGTTAGGGTTTAGAGCACAGGTGCACCAGTCTTAGATTGATTATATGACTGGATCATAACAAGAGGAAAGAGAGATGCAGATTTCTTCACTGGTGGGAAGGTGAGAGAGTGCCTCTATGTTTAGATCACAGACATTTCTTTTCTTTCTCTCTCCGCTTTATATGTCAAGAAATGAAGAGTAATTAGGTTTTTAAAATATTGCTTATTTATTTTTGGTTGCGCTGATTGTTCATTGCTGTGCTTAGGCTTTCTCTAGTTGAATGAGCGGGGGCTGCTCTTCTTTTTGGTGCACGGACTTCACATTGCAGTGACTCCTCTTGTTGCAGGGCGTAGGCTCTAGGCACACAGGTTTCCTTAGGTGCAGCACATGGGCTTAGTTGTGGCACATCAGCTTTAGTTGCTCCGCAGCATGTGAAATCTTCCCAAACCAGGGATCCAGCCCTTGTCCCTTGCATTGGCAGGTGGATTCTTATCCACTCTGCCACCAGGTAAGTCCTTTAATATGCTTTTAGTTAATGCTGGATGGCATCCAAAAACTTTAACATGATTTAGACATTTTTTATTTTTAAGTACTCTGGTTTATTGTTTGCCTATGCAGGCCATCCTGCAGCAAATAACCAGTCCAAATCTCACCTCTCATTGTCCAGTGTACTTGGTTACAAACAATGGTGCCTCCCCTGGTTTCAGCAATCTTGAGAATATTCCTAATGTCAGCTTAGAATTCCTATATGCAGGAGTGCTTCTAATTGAGATTTAAAGGATAACCAAGAATAAAATCTGTTTGTATTTATACTCTTTTTTAAAGTAAAGAGAATTTTCTGGCCTTAAAGATCTCAGATTGGAGAGTATCTTTTCAAAATAACATCTAATGTGGGGGAAAACAACTTCTAAAATGTAAAAGCTCTGCTAGGTTTTCTTTAGAGTGAAATTGGTCTTACAGCATTATAGAGAAGATTAGAAATGGTATGTGAGAAGTGCTTAGTATTGTCTAAGTAAGCAGCTAGATTGTGGTGTAAAGATGCAACTATGTACATGGTTTATGTCATGGACTATAAGAACAGGGATACTGCTTAGTAACTGAAAAGAATTGTTAAACAGTCATAGAATCTTTTTTGTAATATTCATTTTAAAAGTTAAATATGAACTTTCTTATTTTTTTCTATTATAAAACAGTACATATTCATTGTAGAAGATATAAAGAAAGCAAAAATCACCCCAAATCACAGCATCCTAAAATAGTAATCGGTTTTAACTTTTTGATGAACACTTCTCCAAATCCTGCAAACATTTCTTGCTAAGGGGTATTACACACACACACACGCATATACATATATATTTTTTTCAAACATACGTGGTGTCATGCTATTTCTGTTCTACAGCCTGCATTTTTGACTTAGTGCATTGTGAACTTCTTTCAGTACCCATGAAAACAGCAAAATCATCAGTTTTGTGACTGTGCAGAATACCATTATAATATGGCTCAGCTGGCAAAGAATCTGCCTGCAGTGTGGGAGAGCTGGGTTCGATCCCTGGGTTGGGAAGATCCCCTGGAGAATGCTACCTATTCCAGTATTCTGGCCTAGAGAATTCCATGGACTCTATAGTCTATGGGGTTGCAAAGAGTTGGACACGACTGAGTGACTTTCACGTCACACATAATGTATTTCATTAATTCTTTCTTTTTTTTCATTAATTCTTTCTTAATGGACATTTAGGCTGTTTCCAGTGCTTTACTAAAAGTAAATCATGCTGTGATAAGCATCCTTTACTCTAGATAAAGTGAATGGCACATTAAAAACTTTCACATTTTGCCAAAGTGACCTCTGGAAAGACTTGTCCAAATCATATTTCTAAGAACAGTAAATGAAAGTACTTGTATTCCTATATCTTATAGCCAACTCTGGTTTTCCCTGGTGACTCAGACAGTAAAGAATCTGCCTGCAATGCGGAGACCCAGGTTTGATCCCTGGGTTGGGAAGATCCTCTGGAGAAGGGATTGGCTACCCCACTCCAGTATTCTTGCTCAGGGAATTCCATGGACAGGAGGAGCCTGACAGACTACAGTCCATGGGGTTGCAAAGAGTCGGACATGGATGAGTGACTAACACACACACACACAAAGAGCCAACTCTAGATATCATGAAACTTTTTAGTACTTGCCCATTTTATAGGTGAAAAACTTTGTTTCATTGTTTTTTTAATATAAATTTATTTATTTTAATTGGAGGTTAATTACTTCACAGTACTGTATTGATTCTGCGATACATCAACATGAATCTGCCACAGGTATACAAGTGTTCCCCATCCTGAACCCCCCTCCCTCCTGTTTTATCAGTGGTGCTGTACAGAAGGAGAAGTCTTGAGACTAGTGTAAAAATAAGACTGAAAACCAGAACCAGGAGGCTTAAGTCCAAACCCTGAGAAAACCAGAGAACTCCTGACTCCAGGGAACATTAATTGACAGGAGCTCATCAAACGCCTCCATACCTACACTGAAACCAAGCACCACCCAAGGGCCAACAAGTTCCAGAGCAAGACATACCATGCAAATTCTCCAGCAACACAGGAACACAGCCCTGAGCTCCAATACACAGGCTGCCCAAAGTTATTTCATTGTTTTTTATATGTATTTCTTTGATTGCTAATAAGTAAAGTTATGTTTACTGGCAGCTTGTTTTTCCTCCTCTTACAAGTTTCCCATTTAAAGGTGAGGAAACTGAGGTCAAAAGAAATGAAGTGACTTAGACCTCGATCATCCAGGAATTTAGTGACAGGATTGGTAATCATAGCTTGTTAGAGTTGAAAGGGAATCTTAGAGATCGTTGAGTCTCAACTCTCTAATGTTGCAGATGCAAAAACAGAGGCCTAAAGATATTAGGTGACTTGCCTAAGGAAAACCACACAGCTCATTGGGGACAGAACCAGAAATTTGAACCATGTCTCATGAAGAGGGAAAGGCAAGTAACATTTTTGAGCATGCTATTTCTTTTTTTAAAAATGTATATGACTGCATTGGGTCTTAGTTGTGGCTTGCAGGCCCCGTGGTTGTTGCCTGAAGGCTTAGTTGTCCCATGCATGTGGGATCTTAGTTCCCCAACCAGGAATCAAACCCGCATCCCCTGCACTGGAAGACAGATCTTTAACCACTAGACCACCAGAGAAGTCCCTAGCCTGCCATGTTTCTTACATGTACTTTCTCATTTAATTCTTTCTGCTATTCTTCTGTTACTCCCATTTGAATAAATGAGGTAACTGAGGTTCAAAGAACTTCAATGATTTGTTCAGTCACACACTTAGTTATTTGCCAAACTGGACCTAGAATCCAGGTCTTCTGATTTTTAATCCAGGGGTACTGTTGCCTCATAGAGTTGTAACAATAGATTTGTTTCTTGGTTTCATTCAAATACTCATTTAATAAAATAATTATTTGCCTCTTAAGAGCTTTTAAATAAAATTCAGCCTGTATTTAGTAATTCTTAATTGGTACTGGACACCAGTTTGACAACGAACTAAAGGAACTGATCATTGTAAGCAAAAGCTAATCAGAAACCATGTCTAATGCTTACTGACTGGCTAGAATTGAGATCTCTGAGCTAGATATGACCTAAGTTTTGTATGGTGGTGATATCTGGGTTGAAAGTCTTAGTATTATCTTAGAATTATTTTTATTCCATAGAGAATAAAATCTTAATATATAAATTGAAAATGACATTTGGGTTCTCTGAAGTGTAAAATGGATCTCAAATCATCAAGGGGTCAAACAGGAACAAAATTGAAACCTTGTCAATTGCATCCTCCATATCTCTAAAAAGACCTGTTAACCTTCATTTCTTGACAGGGCTCAGAATTTCAAAATCATATTGGAGCTAATTTGGTAGGGCTTCATCCCATAGAGATGCACAGAGATGAGTATTGACTTGTGTATAACTTTGTTGACACTCTTGATTCATTCAGTTATGTAGAAGTTAGCTAGTAAATCTGTGTTCTTTGCTTCTGCTTTCCAGACAGATCTTGTGTTTGGGTTGGTGTTTTTAAAACCTGCTAGTTTCATGTAAGTAATTTGGGGAAAGTAGAAGAGTATAGCATGTGATAAAATCATTTTTTCCTTCACAGAGAATTTTATAGGCTTATAGAATAGAGAGGCCAACAATTAACTCACAGTATTCTAGTCTTCAGTACTAGATCTGTTAAGCTTATTATTTAAGAAACAGACATTATTTCTTGTCTTTGGTATTTTTCTGATTTACTTTATTGGAATAAGAGTTAAACATTAATTAAGACTTCTAGATTCTGGAAAAGTTTGGAGGCTTGGTTTTGTTTCACCTTTTTGTTTTGTTTTTCCCTCCCCTCTTATAACCTTTGTCATTAGACAAATATAAAAGCAAAGAGCTGGGTAGTTGAGGGAGTGGTAAAGCTAAAACTAGACCACTTTGAAGCTTATGCAGAGGTGGTTACATAAAGAGTATAGAGCATTGGTTGAGTCTATTGACAAGCAAGTATCACCAGAAGTAATTCTTTTTCTAGTATCAAACATAATGGTCCTTTAAAATCTCTTTTGGAATGTTGAAAAGAAATCAAATGAAACCTTCAGAATGATTATTTATAGGGGAAGAAGAAAACTCCAATTTCATTCACCCATTGTAGCTCCACTTTCTCATTTTAATGCTCAGTCCACAGTGGCGATGGTAAAAGATGTCCTGCACCTGCAGAGATGGCAGTGGGAGAGGGGACATCACCTTTCCGTTTATTGCTTGTTGCAGTTTGGCCTGTTTACAGACGGAATTGCTGTGTGGGTGCTTCCAGTAGAGAGTGAAGGGAATCAAGGTAGCAAGCAGCAAGAAAGCATTTACACGCATCCCGTGAATTGGCTAATTTTTAACATGCAGTTAGTTAAGAAATGATTACAGCCTGAGGAGTCATGACCTCAACTTTTCATCAGCTCCATTGGATTGTGCCTCAGTTTGGAAATGAAGGAGGTATGTGGGAAGTTTTAATTGTACCTGTGTGATTTATCCCTAGTCAGCTCTTTAATTTCTTCTGGCTGTCTGAGGTTTCCGACATGCTGTAAATTTCCCCAACTTTTTCATTATCTGCAATTTCTTTATGACTCGTGAATCGGAGTGGAGAGAGAGTGTGGATTTACAGCAGAGATAAACATGTCCATAAAGTCTGTATCTGTGTCAGTAATTGTACTGCTGTCAGTGACTGTCCTGTTTTACAGGCCTCTCTTGGGAAGGGAACCGGCTTCACTACCAGCAGCAGTGAAGTGCTTGCTTTGATTTGCATTAACTTGCTGGCAGATTAGGTAGGAATGGTGGGGTAGGAATTGATATTGGATCTTGGCCTCTCTTGTTTGTTTGTTTGTATGTTTGTGTGTTTGTTTAAGGTGAAATGACTTTGTGTTAGATAAAACTGTGTGTTGAAAATCGAACATGGACAATGTTTATTTCCTAAGTGCAAGTGCACTTATTTTTGGGTAGGGTATGAAAAATCCTTTCTAACTTCATTTTACACAATGCATTTAATGTGCTTTTCTTTTTCTGTCACTACTGATAATTAAACTTGGGTCTTTTTTCATCTTTCCATTTTCCTTTACTTTGAGTTAAAACATGGGGTTTCTCCCTTAGAACATTCATTCCTCTCCAAGAGTGAGACTAGCCAGAATCTGGATGATGACTACATCTGCCATGTCTTAATACTCAACTGTTGATGGTTCCTTCTTGATGGCTTGAAGTGGTGTGCCTGTGACCATTTGCTGTGAGAGAGGAAGTCTTAAAATAGAGAGGAATTCTTCATATTCTTGTCTTCAAAGACCCTTCAGGAACGCTGTAGTGTTTTCTTTGTTATAGCAGTTGTGAAAAGAAACTGAAGTTAAGTGAAGCTCTTTTAAAATAGATGGAGACTCAAACATATACTTTTCTTTTTTATATTTGAGCAGATCCCTCAAAAATAAAACTGTCCTTGCATATCCTGAACCTTCTGTGAAACTTTGAGTAGCAGGTGACAGTACAGTTTAACAAAGAGAGGATAAGATGCATAATAAAGCTCAACCTCCAGTCAGCCCATGAGCCCAAATAATATGGAACATTATCTTGTTGATAACTTTTATCGCCTTTAATTTCTCTTCCTTCTGCTTGCATTCTTTTTGCCATCTTTCTACCAGCAAGTGGGAGAGGGAAGATTAAAGGAGATGCTATACGTAATTATTTGGCTTTTTTCCAGAAGCTGAAGACAATGGCAACCCACTCCATTACTCTTGCCTGAAAAATCCCATGGACGGAGGAGTCTGGTAGGCTACAGTCCATGAGGTCGTGAAGAGTTGGATACAACTGAACAACTTCATTTTCACTTTTCACTTTCATGCATTGGAGAAGGAAACCAATGACAAACCACTCCAGTATTCTTGCCTGGAGAATCCCAGGGGCAGAGGAGCCTGGTTGTCTGCCTGGGGGTCACACAGAGTTGGACACTACTGATGCGACTTAGCAGCAGCAGCATAGGGGGAAAGTATGGTTAGAGAAAACTATGGCTGAAATGAAATTTGAAATTATTTGTTTAATTCTTTCTCTGTCCTCTTACCATGATAGGGTTTCTTCTTACTCAACAGGAAGAAACATCTTTGAGTGAGAGGAATAAGCTACTCAGACCCTTTAGTTACTATTAGTGAACTTGCCCTCCTTTAGAACAAAGACCCTTTACCACTCATTTTTGTCTTTCTCATCATGCCAAGCCGTGTTCTTCATGGAATAAGCTTGTGAAGTTACATTGTTAACTAATTCTAGTTTGGGAAAACATCTAGTATATGGCTTACTCATTTCAACTTAACAAACACACTCACAATAACCCAAAACAACTGACCAAACAAAACTTCCAGTTATCCCCTTAACTTGGTGTTGTGTGCTGTGCTTAGTCACTCAATCATGTCAGACTCTTTGCAGCCCCATGGACTGTGGCCCACCAGGCCCATTCTCCAGGCAAGAATACTAGAGTGGGTTGCCATTCCCTTCTCCAGGGGATATCTCCTACCCACGGATTGAATCAGAGTCTCCTGCGTTGCAGGTAGATTCTTTACTGTCTGAGCCACCAGGGAAGCCCAACTTGGTGCTGTAACATCCTATTTTGTTTTATGAGTGTAAAGAATTATTTTCTTTAGTGAATGCAATATTGGAGGTGTTTGACATCCATTTTGCTGTTGACCTTTATTTTTTATTTTATCTTTTATCCATTTTGTAGAGTCTGACTATAAACACATTGAGTTTGGACTAAGATAAGGAGCTTCATTCCTATGCCTGCCCAGTTAGTCAAAGGAAGAAGGAGATGTCTAGCTAGATCTGACCATAGAAATAAGCTTTCTGATAGCTCAGGTTGAAAGGCTTATTGCTAACAGTAGCTCCTCCCTGAAAATACTTAGTTTTATAGGTGTAGAATTCTAGAGTTCTTCCTGGAACTTTGCAGAGGAAGCATTTTTCTCCTGGTTGAAGAGAAAATAGTTTATGGTTGTCTGCTTCTATTTCTGCTGCTGTCAGCTGTCAAGTTCGGTAAAAACAAGGGTTTTAATTAGCCAACAATCTCAGTGTTGGAACATAATGATATTAACAAAGAAGAGAGCAACACAATAAAAGATTACTTGAATATTAAGTTATTCTCTGAAAGAGATTGGTAACATTATCTTAAATGTTTAGTAAACATAGGCACTGGATAGCATGGTTCAGTAACTGTCTTCCACTTGAAAAAGCACAGGCAGTGTCTTCCTCCCTTTCCTTAATCAGGAATCCAGGAGTAGCCAGGCTTGAAACTAAACGGAGGGCTGGAGCATGATTGATCTGTTAACTGTTTGTAGAAAGAATAATTCTTAGGTGACTATCCTGTGGTGGTTTACTTTTTAAGATCCCAGACTTCCTTAGAGATGTAGGTTAAAAATAACTTATTTCAAATTAGCAAATAAATGAATGTCAATATCATGAATATATTGGAAAAAAAGCCCCTGTCCACTAGCTTCAGAAGAAATTACACTGTCTTCTTTTCCTCCGCTGGTTCATCATGAAAAAATTTTAAGCATCCATGAGCTCACCATAGCCATAGATACGAACATCGATGTGTATATGTGTGTATATGTTTTTTTTCCCCTCTCCTTGAACTATTTTGAAATAAGTTTCTGACATCAGGCACTTTACCCTTAAATACTTCAGGATTCATTTCCTAAGAATAAGAACAGTTTGCTGTTATCACACCCAAGAAAAATTAACAGTAATTGCAAAATACCTCATATCCTTCCACATTCAGAATTTGTCAATTGTCTCAAAATTTTGTGTAGCTTTCTTTTTTTAACCAAGATTCAATGAAAGTTAAGGTACTATAAATGCCAATATATTCTTGATAGAAGAACATTTAGTACTAAGTTCTGCACACCAGCTTTTTAAAAAAACACTAGTTTTTTTTTTCTGTAATGAACATGTATTTACTCAAATGACTTATCATTTTCCTCTAGAATATTGAGTTTCAAGTTCTTCATCTACATTAAGCCTGCTTTATCCAGCTTCTTTAATCTGTTTCTGGTATTTTTCCCTTCTCCTAGCAGAATTAGCTGTAGAATTGATCTTTTCTCCAATAACTACCTTACTCCACAGTCAGAGTAATATTTTTTAAACACAAATTGACATGGCCTTATTCTCTTCTTAAAACCATTCAATGACTTTTCACTGCTCTTGGAATAAAATTAAAAAAAATAAAAACAAATCTTTACATTGGTGTTATAGCTCTGCATGGCTTGGCCTTTTTCACACCACGTTCATGTCACATGATTCTTCCCTGTCCGAAGGAAACTCCTAAAGAGGAAAAAGTGAGATAAGAATTCAAGGAATACTTCTTGGAAGAGATGAAACTTAAGTAGAAGTTAATGGCTAATATTTGTAGTATATGGTAAGAAAGAAGACACTTGGACTGAGAAGCAGTCTGGGGGTATGAGGACTGTGGTTGGAAAAGTGAGAAGTATCTAAACTATGGAAAGCCTGAGGAATCATTTTCAAAAGTCTAGCAGTCACCTCCATAGAGAATTGAAGGGTGTGGTGATGGGGCTGAGAGACCAGCTAGGAAGCTGTTGCAGTTCAGGAATGCAGTAACTGCTTATACTAGATGGGATGGTGTGAATGCAAAGGAGGGGACATATAAGAGATATTTGTGGGGAGGGGGAACTAGATATGAAGTTGTAGTAAAAAACTGGAGAGACATAAGAGTAAAAACAATGTCAAGATTTTACGCCACTGTGACCAGGAGAATACAATTTAGGGTGGAAGTGGAGCATGAATTATAAAACTTCAGCTTTGTTTGCCAAAGTGCCATTAAGGCATCACTGAAATGAATAACTTAGCTATCAGGGTTATAGGCTAAAAGATTGTGGATATCAGGTCTGTTTGTTAGGATGAAGTTCAGCTACATAAAACTAAGGCTTCTTTCTTTTCACTCTGCTTTATTAGTACCTGGCTTCCATCCTATAGAAAATTCTGGCTTCCATCCTAGAAAATTCCATGGATGGAGGAGCCTGGTGGGCTACAGTCCATGGAGTCACAAAGAGTCAGACATGACTGAGCAACTTCACTTCCTCATGGTCAAAGATGATTGCTAGAGATCTAGCCATTGGGCTTGAGCTGTAGGCCAGAAGAATGTGAGAAGCGAGAAAGACAAGAAGGAGTATCATACAACTATCTCCTTCCCTCTTAAGCAGCCTTCCTGGAAATCCCACAGAATTTGGTCATTTGAATTAACTGATGTGACTAGCTGCAAAAAATGTACTCTTTTATCCTGGGCTGAAATTTTGCTGGGGAATAATTGAAAGAATGAAAGTGAAAGTCACATCTGACTCTTTTCAACCCCATGGACTATACAGTCAATGGAATTCTCTAGGACAGAATACTGGAGTGGGTAGCCTTTCCCTTCTTCAGGGGATCTTCCCAACCCAGGGATCGAATGCAGGTCTCCCGCATAGCAGGGGGATTCTTTACCAGCTGAGCCACCAGGGAAGCGCAGGAATACTGGAGTGGGTAGCCTATCCCTTCTCCAGCGGATCTTCCCAACCCAGGAATCGAACCGGGGTCTCCTGAATTGCAGGCAGATTCAAAGTAAAAATTGGGGTTCTTTTAATAAGAAGGAAAGGGAGAAGTATTGGAATAAGCAGCCAACATTCTCTGCCACAGGAAACAAGAGACCTGTAAAAGAATGATGATTGGTCAGTAGATGTAGAAGAACGCAAGGTGATGGTTATATAGAAAAAGCTCAGAATCACTTTTTTTGTATGGATGGATGTTAATCTGTGAATTGGACTTCATTCTTATAATTTGTTATCTTGTGTAAATTATAATCAAAGTTTAGAGAGTGATTCTGTTTTCTTTACTGTATGTTTGATATTCTAGAAATGAGTGAACGCATGCCCAGCAAGTCTTTCTAAGAGATCTTGCAGACCTTTTTGTCTTTCTGAGGGGTGGTTTCTAAGGAACTAAATAGAAGATCTCAACTTTTCTTTAATCTTTAGGAGGGAAATCACTCAAGAAATGGTCAGCATTTAATACTGACCATTTTTTAATAGTCAGCTTTTAACATTTATGTGCATTCAGCAGGTTCTGAGTAGATATTTCTAGTTATGAAGAGAAACACTTTCCATATATTTACCAGGATTCTAAGATACAACAGCAAAAAAAAGATTAAGTAAAATTTTGTTTTATATAGTTAACCTGGACTAGGGAATCCAAGGTCTAATTGCTATTTTCACTGGGCCTTACATAGCCTTGATTATAATAGGCTATCATTATTATTGAATGAATGATTGAATTATTTCTCTCTTTTTTGATTGAATTATTTCTAAAGCTTGATATTATGTAGATTCTGGGGATATTACTGTTTAACATAATAGAATTTGCTTTATAGCCAGTAAAAAAAAACAACCTATAATACCCTTTATTAATATATTACATGGTTAATGTAATATAATTATTATAATAAATGTGATATTAATATAATAAGCTATTTTCATAATGACTATATTGCTAGTTTAAAAAATAATCTTAACTCCTAAGAATACTTTTTGGCAAAATACATAAATAGATTCATTTAGAAGCATTTTTTGAAATCTTGGCCCCAAATGCCAGATAAAGCTATTAGACTTATGCTGCTTAAGATGGTAAAAATCAGCATTTTAACTCTTCATGTTTAGAGACAACTCCTTGCTTTCCTTGCAGCACTGTCTACTGCAGAGTGTGCATGATTTTGGCCTACTTCTGGTGCCTGGATTCTCATCCTCTCAGTGGCATCAGTGTTAAGGCAGCCTTCTTTACCTCCTCGATCCATATTAAAGCTGTCTTGGGAAGAGTCTGTTTATTGGATAATATAGCTATGCTGGGGCTCTATGACAGTATCTTTTGCTGCCTCATTAAGTCTGGAGCATTAGAACAAGATAAAAATGCCCTAAAGCCTCTTATCTGATGTCTGGTGTAACCTGCTGAGAGCGGGGTGCCATTAGTTTATGTTAGAAATCAAATGGCCCTCTCCAGTGCGGGAAGTACTGATTAAACCTAAAGTGTCCCTGGAGGACTCTACAGCTGTCACAAGGGTGGTGGCTGTCCCTCACCAAAAGGGAAATCTGGGCCAGAGGTCCCAGTGGGGTGGTGCTTGAAGTACGCGCACGTGGCTGCCCCAGCTGTTCTGCTTTGCCTAATGAATTGTTTTACAAGAAGAGGCTGGGTATTGTCATCACAAGCTGGCTTCCTTAGGGACTGGAGCAGGCCAAATAATAAGTAATGTTAGTGATGGTAATTGAAATGTGATGATTCTCCTGGGATCTTTATAGCCTAGAGCTGATTGGCACTTGTGGATTGTCTTGTCCTACCAAGGCCCTATATGGAGTGTGCCTCTTTTTTTTTTCCCAGTTTCATAATAATGTTGTCTTTTTTTTTTCTCTCCTTCCCACTATAGAACTTTACTGACCGAGGCAATCTTAGGAATGTTATAGTGGCTTTAGGTACAAAAGGAACAGCTTTGACTTTTTCATTCAAATTATCAACACTCCAGTAGTAAAGAAGTCTTTTGGGGAAGCACTGCAGAGATGTCATCAAACTTTTAAAAAAACATTTTAAACTTATACAAGTAATTCAGGCTCTTGATTTAAAAAAATTTTTTTCACAGTATGGGAGGATATGAAAGTGTTAGTCACTCAGTTGTGTCTGACTCTTTGTGACCCCATGGACTGCAGCCCACCAAGCTCCTCTGTCCATGGAATTCTCCAGGCAGTACGGAGTGGGTTGCCATTTCCTTCTCCAGGGAGGATATGAAGTGAAAAGTAAAGACCTTACCTGCTGAACTTATTCAAGTTAACCATCAATGGTTTCTCCATGAACATTTCCAGACATTTCTATGTATTAATGAAGTTTATATATGTTCCCCCACACAGATGAGATCATAATACGTATACATGTTTTGTAACTTGTTTTTTCCTCCTCACAATTGTCTTGGATATCTTTCCACAGCAGTACAGATAGATCTACCTCATTGTTTCTCGGTTGCTTCATGGAATTTCATAGTGTGGGTATACCTATACTGTGCTCTTTGATTTAAAAAAATTCATTTATTTTTGGCTGTGCTAGGGCTTTGTTGCTGTGCCGACTTTTCTCTCGTTGAGGCGAGCAGGGGTTACGCTAGTGGTGGCGCACAGGCTTCTCATTGTAGTAGCTTCTCATTGTAGTAGCTTCTCGTTGTGCAACATGAGCTGCAGGGTGCATGGGCTTAGTAGTTGTGGTGCTTGGGGTTAGTTGCCCCACGGCATGTAGAATCGTCCCAGACCAGGGATCGAACCCTTGTCCCCTGCGTTGACAGATAGATTCTTAATCACTGGACCCCCAGGGAAGTCCCAATGCTAGACTGTTTGTAGACAGTTTGACTTGGACCTATGAGTGAATACTCACTGAACCAATTGGTTGCGCTTACTGATTTGTGTTCCATGGTTCAATCTACAATTTTACATGAAGTGATTTCCCCTCTTCAGGAATGTTGCCTTTACTTGCAGGACTGTTTTAAATTAGAAATATTAGAGGCCAAACTTTTTTGGAGGAATGGTGTGAGTCTAGTCATGGATCATCAGCTGGACATAATGTAATGATTTGCACCCTGCCAGTCCATTCTGAAGGAGATCAACCCTGGGATTTCTTTGGAAGGAATGATGCTAAAGCTGAAGCTCCAGTATTTTAGCCACCTCATGCGAAGAGTTGACTCATTGGAAAAGACTCTGATGCTGGGAGAGATTGGGGGCAGGAGGAGAAGGGGACGACAGAGGATGAGATGGCTGGATGGCATCACGGACTCGATGGACATGAGTCTGAGTGAACTCCGGGAGACGGTGATGGACAGAGAGGCCTGGTGTGCTGCGATTCATGGGGTCGCAAAGAGTAGGACACGACTGAGCGACTGAACCAAACTGTTTGTTTTAAATTCTTTGCTTAGTTAAATGAGACGTGTTCTGTCCCAGATAGGTGGGGAAAACAAATAGCCTTTAGTAGATGTTGTCTAAGGCATTGACTGGAGGCTTCCTCTGAAGTTGAATGAGTGTTTTCTCCCCTAATTTTCTACCTCACAAGTTCCAAGAATCAAGTTATGAATGCAGTAATGGACTTGGAAAATGTTGTCAGCACGTGAAAATGAGGACTTAGGTTTCTTGTGTAACAGCTTGGCTAACAAAGGAAGTTTGGGCCTCATGAACTTTAGGGCCCTTGCTGGGAGTGGCAGTGCGATGAATGAAGCAAAGCAATTTTCTAGGAGCATTTCAGGGCAGTGGTGGGAGAAATCAGTTGTCTTCTCAGGCTAACAGAAACCTAATTTTAGTTACATCCATCTTCAATAGAATCTATGCAAATTGAGTGGTAAAAATTTTCATTTCCATCAAAAGTAGGAACAGTGTAGGTCTTTTAAACTCAAAAGCTCTTTAGATTAATTCTGTCAACACTTCAAAGTTCTGATTTGCCCAAGTATGGAAGAGATGTCATTCTAATAAATTGTGAAGTGCCAACAAGTTTTGTTTCAAATTTCTTACACTGTATTTTTCCTCCTTGATGTTAGTCATTTGAATTGTTATACAATGCTTAATACTTGGAGGCCATTATTAGTAACAATTACTGTTGATACTCAGCTTATGTATTGTCCAAGTCTTCTTCAGTAGATTCTTGGGAGACATAGGTATCCAGTGATTTCTGGGGCTCCTGTGTGCTGTTGGAGATCCTCTAGACTTGTGCTGTTCAAAATGGTAGCCACTAGCTGCATGTGACTGTTTAAAGTTAAATTACTTAAAGTTAAACAAAATTTAGAATATAACTGCTCAGTTGCACTCCTTAGTAAATGCTCTTGGTAAGCATTTACCAAGAGCAGCTGGTATCTACCACTTTGGACGGCATAGACATAGGGCAGTTGCATCCAGTGGCACTACTCTAAATGCTGGCTAATTGTGTATTCCCTGTGAACCAAGAATCATTTTTACATTTCTAAAGAATTATAAAAATAAAACAAAAACTGGAAGAGTATGAGACAGAGACTGAATGTGGCCCACAAAACCTAACATATTAACTGTCTAGCCCTTTACATGAAAAGTTCCCTGACATTTGAACCCGTGTCCACTTCTCTTGATAACATTTCAGTTTTCTGATCAAGTTAAATTAGGGGTTTCCCTAAGCTACCAGACGATTGTGAATCTATTAAGCAAATTAGGCAAGTTTGGAACAGAGTTTCTTATTACAGACAGAATACCAGTGAGGTGAGATTCGAAATAGGTAAAATTCTTTGTACTATAAATGACCGACTTGCAACAAACAGCTTTGTGAATAATACCTACAGTGTAACAGAACATCATTCTGATTTTATACACTATTTTGTGTCTTTTAAGTACTGTGTTATCTTACTCTGAAAGAAATGGAATGAATATGAATACATTTCAACAGATGTGTTTGACCTTTCAACAAAGAATTTACCATGAATATTTTTAACTATTCAATTTATCTTTGACTGTCAAATTATTTCAGTCAGTTTCTCCTAGGATGCTTCTGCTGGTTTTTCTCAGCATCTGAGAGAATCTTCCCTTGTGAACAATTTCTCATTAAATATAAAGCTTATGAAATCTGCCTGTAAAATGAGCATCTGGCATTTCTGTGGTAAATTAGAGTCAACTTGTTGCTTTCAGGGTAGGACACTCAAGGAGGAACTTTATGATTAAATTTATGAAACCCCCCCTCCCAGATTTCTTCTACATCTTCGATGTCATCCTCTTTGTCATTCTTTGCAAAATCATCTCTAAGTCTTCTTGCTCTTCTGATTCTTCCATGTCACTTTTATGTGTGCCCACCAAACCTTTACCACCCTCTTGTCTTGTCAGCATTAGTGCTGTCCTCTTTATTACCTGTGACAGTAATCTCCTTGAAGTCATACACTGCCGTCTTTCATGAGGCACACAAATAAACATTTACCCTTTTGGATCACCCAATCTCCAGTAAGAGATTCCATGATATTTCTTACATAATCAAGGGTGTACCTCTTCTAAAGCTGGAAGTTACCAAATTTGAAATCTTTGTTCACATCACTTTATGATGCCAGTGAAAGTATAGCAAAGTCATATACCTTGAGCTTGTATTTTACACTCCACTTCAAAAGTCAGAAGCATTAAGTGCAAGGAGCATCACCTTGACTTAGAGTTGTAAACTATAGTCATTAAGGACAACCTTGCACATTGTCCATGATGGGGAGAACTGAAATTCCAGCTTTTTAGAAATTAGATACTTCTCTGTTTCTGGCATGAAGTATTTATAAAACCAGTCCAAAAAAACATTGCCTTGTATCTGAGGTTTTTTTATTAGCATATCAGTATTTGGAAGGGAGTTCTTTTTATGTCCGGAGGCTCTCAGATTAATAGGGCAAACATAATTTTTCCATAAAGGCTGCACAGTTACTACCCAGTAGATAAGTCAGCCTGATCTTAAACTCTGTAAACTCTATAAGGATATGTGAGCATCTGAGTTTTTCACCACTCAGTTCCCCACACTTATATAATTTGGACATGACAAATATCTAATTGTCTAATAGGAGCTTACCTTTTCTCTGTCATGATTTATGTTTATAAAGGCATTTTCTTTTAGTGTAAGTCAATTTTATCTATGTTCAACAATTTCTTGTTATGAGTTACTAATCCTTCCTGTTTATGAACCCTTTACATTTCTCCTAAATCACATTGTGCTCATGAGTTCCATTTTCCAGTATCATTCTCAGTGCCTTATCAGCTTTCATTAAAGTTCTGTTTTCCTCTCTCTGTGTACTGAAGAATGTTTCAATAAAAGCTGGTGGACTTTCTGTTAACATTTCTACACGCCTCTGGATATGTGATGGAACTATTCATTTCACAGATCTGAGCCAGCCCCAAGAGAAGTATTCCATCCATCCTTTATTCCAAATTTGTGGAAGCTTTTAGTCCTTTCTGGTTTCCAATAGTGTTATTTTTATTATGTAAATGAGTACCACTAGGGAATGTCAGTGTCATGGTAAGATGCAGGTGGTGAGTGGGCTGCTAGGCTCACTCAGTAGCTGAATGACTTTGCTCCTTCAGTGTGTTGAGAGTAGTTCCTCAACAAAATTGCAAGTAAACACCAGTGTTATATTGACTTTCATGCTTTCACGGTTGAAATGTCACAGGTATTAGAAGACTTGAATTTAGATACTGAGTTGTTCAAAATAACTTGTTTTCCTCTTTAAATATAAAGTATAGAAAAATTCAGAGTTTTTTTTGTAATGGCATTATTTAGCCTTGTGTTTAAGGTAGCAGTCTCATTCTCTCTGGAATTTTTGTGGCACTGTTAGAAGGAAATAAATGGGTTTTGGCCACAGATGAGATCTAATGATTATTTTCTTTAGTTAAGAATTCTATTAGAAATTATATTGGATTCTGTCTTCATTGTTCAGCACCATTGTGTAAATTGAGTCTATGCCAGTATAGGTTGTTCCCACCTACATTAGCTTTGGTGTTAGGTGAGTGTAAACAGAGGAGATCCTGTTATATTCCAGTTTGCATGATTAACCTTGGGAGGATTATGGATCCTTCCATACAGGAACTACCCTTGTACTTTATTTAGGTCAAGAATGAAGCTGGTTTTGCAGAAATTAACAAGTAAATCTTAAAATTCACATGGAAATACAAGAGACCCAGAAGAGCTAAATAATGTTGAAAAAGAACAAAAGTGAAGTCTCACACTTCTCAGTCTCAAAACTTAGTACAGAACTACAAATAATCAAGAGGTATAGTACTGGCGTAAGGTTAGCTGTATTGATCACTGGAATAGAACTGAAAGTCCAGAAATAAATCCTCACATTTATAGTCAGTTTTTGACAAGGGTGCCAGATCATTCAGTGGGGAAAACTACATGGTCTCTTTAACACATGGTGCTGGGAAAATGGGATATCCACATGCAAAAACCTCAAATTAAACCCCCTACCTTACACCATATACAAATGTTAATTCAAAAATGGATTATGGACCTAAACGTAAGAGCTAAAACTATAATACTCTTAAAAGAAAACATAGGCATAAATCTTTGTTGTCTTAGTCCAGGCAGTATTTCTTAGATATGATACCAAAAGCATAAACCGAAAAAGAAAATAATAAATTGGAGTTTTATGTTTCAAAGATACCATCAAGAAAGTAAAAAGATAGCCCACAGAATGAGAGATTTTTGCAAATCATTTCTGTATTGTTTGATATCCAGAATATATAAAGGCTTCTTACAGCACAATAATAAAAGACAGTCCCATTTTTAAAGTGGGCAAAGGATTTAATCGACATTTCTCCAAAGAAGATACACAGGTGGCCAATAAGCATATGCAAACATGCTACACATCATTAATCATTAGGGAAATGCAAATCACAACCAAGAGATACTACTTTACACCCACTAAGATGACTATAATAAAAAGATGGACAGTAACACGTATTGGTGAGGATGTGGAAAAATTGGAACCCTTTTGCATTGTTGGTGAGACTGTAAAAATTGTTCAGCCATTATGGAAAACAGTATGGTGGTTCCTAAAAAAAAAAAATAGAATTAATTGCATGACCCAGCAATTCCAATTCTGGGCAAATACCCCAAAGAATTGAAAGCAAGGACTGGAAGAGATATTTGTACATACATGTTCATAGCAGCATTATTTGTAATTGCCAAAAGGTGGGAACAACCTGAGTGTCTGTTGATGGATGAATGGATAAACAAAATGTGGTGTATTCATAGAGTGGAATATTATTTAGCCTTTAAAAGGAAGGAACTTTTGATACATACTACAACACAGATGAGCTTGAGGACATGCTAAGTGAGATAAGTGAGTCACAAAAAGAAAAACATGTGCGATTCTACTTATATAAGGTGCCCACTTATATGAAAACAAAAACAAAACATAAACTCCTTTCAAGGTGCTGATTAATCTGATTAGGATGGCAAGACAAATGTGTACAAGAGAGCATGTAGTAAGTGCCACTTTCATACCACCGGAGTTCATTGAAGTGAGAGATCATAGTGGCCTGGAGGTGGTTGGGTAGAGTCTTGTTTAGAAAGTGACAGAGTAGTCAGATTCATAGAGACAGAAAGTAGAACTGTGATTGCCAGGAGCTGGGGGAGGGGAGAATGGGAGGTTATCATTTAGATGGGGATTTAATTAAATGTAATTTATTCAGTTTTACTCAAAGAAGATCTGGACACTGGTTGCACAATAACATGAATATACTTAATGCCACTGAAATGTAAAAATGGTTAGGATAGTAAAATGTATGTTATCGGTATTTTAGCACAATTTAAGGGGTGAATTTTATGGTATGTGGATTGTATTATCAATTTTAAAATGAATTGTATGAGAAAAAGAAGAAAACACAGAAATGAAACCAGTCGAGGAAGCCCGAAAGGATGTAAAGAAGTCCATTTCAGGCCTACTCCTAACTGAACGGTCTTTTTTGAAGTGTTGTTGCTCCTTAAACAACACAGGTTCAAACTGTGTGAGTCTACTTATACCATCAGTTAGTTTGTTTCAGTAAATATGTACTATAGTACTACATACCTTGTAAAGGCTTCCCGGGTGGCGCTAGTGGTAAGGAACCCTCCTACCAAGGCAGGAGACTCAAGCGATGTGGGTTTGATCGCTGGGTCTGGAAGATCCCCTGGAAAAGGGAATGGCAACGCACTCCAGTATTCTTGCCTTGCAAATCCCATGGACAGAGGAGCCTGGCAGGCTACAGTCCATGGGGTCACAAAAAAGAGCTGGACATGATTGAGTACGCACACTGTATAGTATACCACATAATCCATATCTGGTTGAATGCAGATATGGAACTGCAGATGCTGGTGGCCAGATGTGAAGTTATACACAGATTTTTGACCCTAACCCCTACATTGTTCAAAGCTCAGCTGCATCTCGATTTTGTGTTCCACTTTCTTCAATTCATCAATGAATCTGGCCTCTACTCTTCCCTTCATTCTTTCCCAAAGTAGATTTGAAATAGCCTGATCATCCTTGGTATTTATTTTAATATCCTGACCCTACCAAGGGTTCACATCTATTTCTTAGGATTTGGATATTATCATAATAAATAAACTGTGACCAGCTGTGAAAAACAGTGTTCTCAAGTTTGGTTGTCAAAAACAAAGCATAAACTCCTCTCAAGGTGCTTATAATCTGATTAGGATGGCAAGACAAATGTGTACAAGAGAGCATACACTAAGTGCCACTTGACTACCACAGGAATTCAAAAATGAGAGATCATAGTGGGTTGAAGGTGGTTGGGTAGAGTCTTTTTTAAATAATGACATTTAAACTGGAGTGGCAAATTGGTTTCCATCTCACTGTGAGATTTCATGTGAAATGTAGCATTCCATGCAGCAGTTACTGTTTGATTAACCTGCACAGATCCTTCTTTCTCATATCATTTCCCTTGCTTGCAGTATGCTGGTATAGTAAAAAGGCATCAAGGACAGGACAGCCTGGAGTGCTGCAGTCCACTGGGTCGCAAAGAGTCAGACACGACTTAGCAACTCAACAACAAAATATTTGCCTTATTTGTCTAGTAGTCAAACAGTTAGGGAGGCAGAATAACCTTACATTATAATTTGGCCACCAAACCATGTAGCAGCCTCTCCGGGTTAATCCCGTTAAGCCTGTGAAGTGGCAACAAAGAGATAGGTAAGTAGTCATCAAGCATTTCTGGAGTGAGCTGAGTTTGACCTGTACCTAGGTGATGATTTTGATTATTTCTACTTTCTATGCTGAATGGGTTTACTACCTATCAGAGTCTCAAAGATCCTTAATTTTTAAAAAATACTGATTTTTTCCCTTTTTTAAAAAGTCTACATATTAAATGTTAACCTCCTTGTGACATGCAGTGATTAATTCTGAATTTTCATTAGGCACAGCTCATTGTTGAAGCCCTGAAGCAGTTGGTTACTATTGCAGCTAATTCTTATTTAAATAAACAAACAGGAGTCCTTCAAAAAGATTAGCCAGAACAGTTTTAAAAATTCACAGCAGCGCTGATGTGCATCGACTCTGGTTTGGCAGACTGTGACCCAGGGCTGGGCAGTGTTTTATTACCCTCAGCTACATAAGGACGCATCCTTATAGCACCACTTTTGTAGCAGATATTTTTATAACTCTACAAAATGATTAGACTGACAGAGCAATTCTCTAAATTCATAGGTATTAAAATATTCTGGCAGCTGTCTCCTTTTTGCCTTTAAGTTGAGACATCATGATGAGATAAGACTGCACCAGGACTGATCAGTACGTGAATGAAGTTAGGCATGGGATTCTTACGTTATTGACAAGTCTTTGTCACAATAAATAGGGGAAATCTTGGAGGAGGGATTCCCATTATAGTAATTCCAATTCAATTCCAGTAATATTGTTAGGTTTTTTTGTTCTTCTTTTATTTTCTGAAACCTCTTTACTTCAAAATGCATTCCATATAATCTGATAGGAAAGAAAAATGTCTAAATTCTAACTAAGACAACTTAGCTTGTGCTCAGAAACATACAGTATCTTTATCTGGGAGTTTGAGGTTATTGATCAGAGTTCAAAGAGTGTTTAAGGAGAACCTGGATGGGAGAAACCTGATAAATTGGTATTGGGGTACAGTTACATGGGAGACAGACTCTTCTGTTCTCAAAATAGGCTTCTAGGGATCCTGAACTATAGGTTATAGTCTTCCACAGGAAACTGAGAGTCTGGGAAGGTCTCAGATTATGAGTTCAGAAACTCTGACCTCCCTTCCCCAAAGTACTCTCTACTTGCTTCCAAGTATCTCAGATTCTTGTAAATGGGGACAGTTTATAATTGAAAGACTGGCTGAAAAATGTATGAGACTTTAAATGGCATGTGATTTTCGGTACAACATTTTGGAAAGCTGTTAGGCAGTGTCTACTAAGGCTGATTATACTTAATAGCCTATAACTTAATAATTCCAGTGCTAGATATATATCCCAGAAATTGTATAACAAAAGATGCATATGAAAATACTCAAATGAGTCATATTAGACCCAAACTATAACAGTCCAAAAATTCTGTGATGATATAATCAGTAGATAAATTAGGGCATATTTCTAGGATACTATGTGCTGTGTGTGCTTAGTCGCTCAGTTGTGTCTGACGCTTTGTGACACAACGGACTGTAGCCCACCAGGCTCCTCTGTCCACGGGGATTCTCCAGGCAAGAATACTGGAGTGGGTTGCCATGCCCTCGTCCAGGGGATCTTTCCAACCCAGGGATAGAACCCAGGTCTCCCACATTGCAGGCTGATTCTTTACCATCTGAGCCACTGGGGAAGCCCAGGAATACTGGAGTGGGTAGCCTATCCCTTCTCCTGGGGATCTTCCTGACCCAGGAATCGAACTGGAATCTCCTGCATTTCAGGCAGATTCTTTACCAGTCGAGCTACCCCCAGAAGCCCTGAAGGATACTACACAGCTTTGAAAATGAACAAACTATCGCTGTATGAAGTAACCAACATGAATGAGTCTCAGAAACTTCAGTTCAGTTCAGTCACTCAGTCGTGTCCGACTCTTTGTGACTCCATGGACCACAGCATGCCAGGCCTCCCTGTCCATCACCAACTCCCGGAGTCTACTCAAACTCATGTCCATTGAGTTGGTGATGCCATCCAACCATCTCATCCTCTGCCGTCCCCTTCTTCTTTTGCCTTCAATCTTTTCCAGCATCAGGGTCTTTTCAAATGAGTTAACTGTTCACATCAGGTGGCCAAAGTATTGGAGTTTCAGTTTCAGCATCAGTCCTTCCAATGAACACTCAGGACTGATCTCCTCTAGGATGGACTGGTTGGATCTCCTTGCAGTCCAAGGGACTCTCAAGAGTCTCCTCCAGCACCACAGTTCAAAAGCATCAATTCTTCGGCTCTCAGCTTTCTTTATCATCCACCTCTCACATCCATACATGACTACTGGAAAAAACCATAGCCTTGACTAGATGGACCTTTGTTGGCAAAGTAATATCTCTGCTTTTTAATACACTGTCTAGGTTGGTGGTCATAACTTTCCTTCCAAGGAGTAAGCATCTTAATTTCATGGCTGCAGTCACCATCTGCAGTGATTTTGTAGCCCCCCAAAGTAAAATCAGCCACTGTTTCCACTGTTTCCCCATCTATTTGCCATGAAGTGATGGGACGGGATGCCATGATCTTAGTTTTCTGAATGTTGAGCTTTAAGCCAACTTTTTCCACTCTCCTCTTTCACTTTCCTCAAGTGGCTCTTTAAATCTTCTTCACTTTCTGCCCTAAGGGTGGTGTCATCTGCATATCTGATGTTATTGATATTTCTCCTGGCAATCTTGATTCCAGCTTGTGCTTCATCCAGTCCAGCATTTCGCATGACTGCATATAAGTTAAATAAGCAGGGTGACAATATACAGCCTTGACGTACTCCTTTTCTTATTTGGAACCAGTCTGTTGTTCCATGTCCAATTCTAACTGTTGCTTCCTGCCTGACCTGCATACAGGTTTCTCAAGAGGCAGGTCAGGTGGTCTGGTATGCCCATCTCTTTCAGAATTTTCCACAGTTTATTGTGATCCACACAATCAAAGGCTTTGGCATAGTCAATAAAGCAGATGTTTTTCTGGAACTCTCTTGCTTTTTCGATGATCCAGTGGTTGTTGGCAGTTTGATCTCTGGTTCTTCTCCCTTTTCTAAAACCAGCTTGAATATCTGTAAGTTCACGGTTCATGTATTGCTGAAGTCTTGCCTGGAGAATTTTGAGCATTACTTTACTAGCATGTGAGATGAGTGCAATTGTGTGGTAGTTTGAGCATTCTTTGGCATCAGAAACTTAACCTTGAGTAAATAAAACTTGACACAAAACAATATATATTATACTATATCATTTATATAAAGTTCAAAAACAAGCGAAGATAATTAATGGTGATATAAATAAAAATAATGGTTGCATTTGGGTTATAGTGGTGGCTGGAATAGGCATGAGGAGAGAGTCTTCTGGGCTGCTGGCAGTAGTTCTCTATATATTCATATGTATGTGGTTCCTACACAGATGTGTTCATTTTGTGAAATTCCTCATATGTATTCTTAAGATTTGTTCTTTTTTCTATGCATATATTATACTTAAATTTTCTTAATTTAAAATTAGTGAGTAAGATAAAAATTGAAACTAATTCACTCAAGTCTTATTGCCAGTCTATCCTTAAATGGAAATGATAGCTCTCACATCCATATGGTTTCATATGGGAAGCTCATGAAAGAGTATCAAGCATTAGTAGTTTTCCAGTCAGGTAGGAAAGAGGATGTTGAAGAGGAAGGGAACCAACCCCCCAGATTGCAAAGTATTGCTTAGAGCAGGCCTTATATATTAGATGAGAGTAATAGGAATTGTTTCCTGCGGCATCTTTGTCAGGGTAGCTGTGAATGTATACAACTTTTTATGCCTTAAAAGTTTACTTTTTTTTTTTTGGTGAGCTGGTTTGTTTGTTTGTTTGTTTGTTTACTTTATTTTGCTTTACAATACTGTATTGGTTTTGCCATACATTGACATGAATCAGCCACGGGTGTACATGAGTTCCCAATCCTGAACCCCCCTCTCACCTCCTACCCCGTATCATCTCTCTGGATCATCCTCGTGCACCAGCCCCAAGCATCCTGTATACTGTATTGAACATAGACTGGCAATTCGTTTCTTACCTGATAGTATACATGTTTCAATGCCATTCTCCCAAATCATCCCACCCTCTCCCTCTCCCACAGAGTCTAAAAGTCCATTCTATGCATCTGTGTCTCTTTTGCTTTCTCACATAGAGGGTTATCATTACCATCTTTCTAAATTCCATATATATGTGTTAGTATACTGTATTGGTGTTTTTCCTTCTGGCTTACTTCACTCTGTATAATAGGCTCCAGTTTCATCCACCTCATTAGAACTGATTGAAATGTATTCTTTTTAATGGCTGAGTAATACTCCATTGTGTATATGTACCACAGCTTTCTTATCCATTCATCTGCTGATGGACATCTGATCTCAAAAATATACAAGCAACTTATGCAGCTCAAGTCCAGGAAAGTAAAAGACCCAATCAAAAAATGGGCCAAAGAACTGAATAGACATTTCTCCAAAGAAGACATACGGATGGCTAACAAACACATGAAAAGATGCTCAACATCACTCATTATCAGAGAAATGCAAATCAAAACCACAATGAGGTACCATTTCTCACCAGCCAGAACGGCGGCGATCCAAAAGTCTACAAGCAATAAATGCTGGAGAGGGTGTGGAGAAAAGGGAACCCTCTTACACTGTTGGTGGGAATGCAAACTAGTACAGCCACTATGGAGAACAGTGTGGAGATTCCTTAAAAAATTGCAAATAGAACTGCCTTATGACCCAGCAATCCCACTGCTGGGCATACACACTGAGGAAACCAGAATTGAAAGAGACACGTGTACCCCAGTGTTCATTGCAGCACTGTTTATAATAGCCAGGACATGGAAAAGTTTACTTTAAACATAAACATCCTTAGTATTAAAATTTTTGGTCCCAGAGAGCCATTAAATTAGGTATCACTGTAATAGAGAATGGTGATGAATGTGGTTCAGTAGATGGCAGTGTTCCCTTTAAAGTTTTTAGTTAAAATGTGGGTACATAGGGGATAACTCTTGGAAACTTTTTTAGTAGGACTGATAAAGGGTCACGCGTTGGGACAAACATCAGAAAGAACGTTTTAATATTTTTTCTGTATGTGTTTCATGTATTACTGTTTTGAATGAACCAACAACATTTAGAGTCCATAAATCTATAAGACACATTTTCCCACCTAAAGCACTAGAATGATATCTTGCAATAAGATGTTGCTTAATATACTAATTCTTTTTTTGAGTAATAATGGACAGAGTATTCAGGAAGGATTTGAGCCTGTCTTTATTCTGTCTTATATTTGGAAATGCGTATATGTCAGAAGTGAGATAACATACTGCTTTGGACAGAGATGTCAGTGAAATTTATTGGTGAGGAAATTAGGTTGTACATGAGCATAAATTAAAAGAAAAATTAAAGTGATTGACCAATCTGTTTGTGTTGATAATTTAATACAAATAGAATGCTATTTGAGTAGTTCTTTTTTTATTTTGAAATTTCCTTAACATTGTAGTGCCTGAAGAAAGCATCGGGGTTTAGGAAATCTTATGACATTACAGGGGGTTTTGTTGTAAGGAATTTGACATGGGTTAGAGTGATATGCCTGCCTAAGCTGGTGACTCAGAGGTTAAAGCGTCTGCCCGCAATGCAGGAGACCTGGGTTCGATCCCTAGGTTGGGAAGATCCCCTGGAGAAGGAAATGGCAACCCACTCCAGTACTCTTGCCTGGAGAATCCCATGGACAGAGAAGCCTGGTAGGCTACAGTCCACAGGGTCGCAAAGAGCTGGACACGACTGAGCGACTTCACTTCACTTCACTTCACTTCACTTCAGAGTGATATGCCAGAGAAGTCAGAGTTATCTGCCAGGGGACAAAACATGCCTGTGGTGTAGAATGGGAGACATTTGGAGTCAGAAGTATTCAAGTCTTGGCTTTGCTTATATTAACTATTGACCTTGAGTGAATCACTTACCTGCCTAATTTTTCCTTTTTCTCATCCATGCCATATAGGTAATAAATAGTTGCTTTGTCTTCCATATAGGTTGTTAAGTAGGTCAAGTAGGAGCATTGACTTTTCAAGGGTGCTGTATTAGTGGATTCAACAGATGGGTTGTGTTTAGATTCTTCAATTAACTTTTTGTTTTCTCAGGTTTTCTGCCTAGAGTCATCAGGTACCTACTGAGAAACACTGAATCTCCAGGGTATATAAATACCTAATAATAATACTATGCTAAATGCTTTAAGTGCATAGTATCCAAAGCCTGACAACTAGAGTTGAGTAAGTTGGACCATGACCTCATTTTATAGTCCACTAATGTCTAGGATAGCCCAAGAGCTGTGACTCAAATTCTCTGACTCTGAGGCAGTTCTTACAAACATGCCTGCCATGAGGCATTTTTTGCTTTTCTCCAAGTGTGATAGAAGCCCGAGCCATACATAGTATTTTTATGTATTGGACAGTTGAAATAAAGACATTGGACCTTTAAAGAAAATTTTATTATATTTCACTTTAGAATTATTAACAGAATCCTATTGCATACGATTATTTATTTGAGAGTGGGGAGAGCTAGTGCTTTTGACTTGACCTTGTGTTTCATCTCTAGCCAAAGCACATGCAAGTCATTTCTTGATAGTTCAAACTCAAGGAGAGGAACATCAACACAATCTGAAGAGTGTTAATATTGAACTGAGGGTATATTGATTTTCTTTACAAATAGTTCTCCTAATTATATTTTAGTTTAATATTACAACTGGTTTACCTTTTTCTTTTTTGTGTATTTGCGTGGGAGGGGCGGGGGGGAGTTTCCCATTGTAATTATAATAGTTATTAACATCTTGAATGGAGATGACATTTTCTGGAGAATATGTTTAATAGCTAAATATATACTAAATATATTTTTGCCATTCCTGTCAAGTAGAAACAAATAAATATATATGAAAACTTTTAATTTATTAATGTGTTTATATTTCAAAGATATTATTAATGAAAAATGATCTTTTAAAATTTTCTCTTATAAAAATATAAAAGTTACTTATGTTTTAGCCACTTTCTAATTTAGTTTATAAGTTACCAATTTCTGTTTTTTTTAATTAATTTAAAAGTTTAGAGCAGTTTTAGATATGAAAATCATAAAAGACAGTTCCCATTAGCCCATACCTAGTTTTCCCTATTATGGTTATTGTGGTACATTTATTACAAGTAATGAACTTTCCTTTTTCACTTTTCCCCATAGTTTAATTCAGATTTCCCTAGTTTTTCCCTAATGTTTTTCTGTTCCAGGGTCTCCTCTAGGATGTCATAATTACATTTCATCATATCTCTTCGTTGATTCCTCTTGGCTATGACAGTTTATCAGATTTTTTGTTGTTGATGACCTTGGCAGTTTTAAGGAATACTGGTCAGGTACATTGTAGAATGTCTGTCAGTCAGAATTTGATATTGTTCTCATGATTATGGTTTGCCTTTCACTTCATAGAGCAGATTATGTGGGGAGGTTGCTCTTAATCATAGTGAACTGTGTGAAGAAAGCAGAGCAGGATTTGAAAATATTGGCTGTGGATAACCCATAGAAAGATAGCATTAACAGCCTTCTTCATTGGCATTGAAACACTGGCTACATTTTTTACATTTTAAATTTTTTAAAATTATTTTTCAGAAGAAACAGTCCTATAATTCTAGCAGAAAACAAGAGTCTAGTTTATATAATCTGCTCATGTCCCATAAACAGTGTCTTTTCTAATTGCACCTATTGGGACAGTTAGCATGGGTTTTAATGCTACTCGTAAGAGCTTTATTTAATCTGTATTGGCCTTTTAATTAGTAATGGGCAATTTTGTATGAATTGCTAATTGATTAGAATTGTGGAGATTACACACAAAGCTGTTTTGTCACTGCAGCCTAGAACAGTACAAAATTAAAATAGGATCTGGTTTAGCTACTAATCTAAAAGGAATGCTCAAGAAGTATTATTTTAGTGGTTTTGGTTTGTATTCCAGTCTGGTGTTGGTTTTAACTCTGAGAAGAAGGATTGTCTTTTAGCTCACTGAGGTCCTCAGTTCTACTCCATTAAGGGCCATTTTTCTGCCAATCAACAAGCAGCGTCCCAGGGATTGATTTTTGTTATGGTGGATTGTAATGGCTGCCTAGTGACAACAATTCCAACTCTTTTATGTAAACAGAAAGCAATCAAATAAGTACTAATCCAAGGATTACGTGGATCCAAATCCCGTGGCCAAGAGAAGAGTCTCTGCGTGTACGTCCCTGGCTCTTGCCTTCTGGTGGCCAGCGGCCGTGGTCCTGAAGGCACAGCTTGTACTGCCGGTAAGACTGCAGTGTGCTAAGACCACAGCGCTCCTGCAGCTCCTGAATGGAATTCAAAAAGACACTTACATTTCCATAAATAAATTAGGAATTCAGTGGTTTCTTCGGGCTAATCAGGGCAGGCTGATAAACCTTGCTTGCTGTTTAATAAATGAATTGTGACTGATTACCTATTAATATGGACGCCTCAGGAATTCACCCAGGGGGAAGCAGAGCAGTGAAATAGAGAGGGGCATGGCCCCTTGGGAAATCAGGGCTTCATGTTTGCAGCTTAAATATCTCTGTGAAGTATCAATAAGGAGGTAATTGAATTTTGAACACAAACATGAGTGCCGGATGGATGAAAGGGGGAGGGGGATCTGAGCATCTCTTTTCTGCCCCTTCATTCTCCCCTCCCCTTTTCCTTAGAGACCACTCTAGTGAAGATAGATGCTAAATCCATTAAATAAAGATTAGACTCTGTCGTAGTAGAAAATGGCAGCTTAGCTAGATCCCCGGGCAAATTGGGGCCTTTTGCAATACAGAAAATTAAAATATACATTTTTAACAAGGGTGCCCTCTTCCTAGCAATAATGCCAGGGTAGCTTGAGGCACTGGTACCTTCTTCAGATTGGATTTTGTTTGGGCAGATCACTTTCTCTTGTATTAATGCCAGTCTTTTCTGTATTCCTGGAGCAGAAGGGACTGAGTTTATTTATTTATTTTTAAAGCTTCAGTTGAGGCTTTTCCTCTAGCATCCTGCTTGCTTGTAATCAGAGGAGTGGGAAGGAGATTAGTGTCCCATGAATTGACGGTAGATAAATGTTCCCTCCCCTTAACTGGTGGGTCCAGAAGAGCCCAGTCGCTTGTATCTCAGGGATGATTGGAGACTGTACAGACAAGCCAAAAAAAAAAAAAGGCTTACAGACTGAAATAAACATTGATGTTTTAGATGCGATTTTACTTGGCTTTATTTCCTCCTCTAGATAAGGTTATTGATTTGCTTTGTCCTCGTATTTTAAGCCAGATAAAGTCATATTAATGTGGAAAAAGAAGAATTAGCATTATTTGGTTACAGATCATAATACTTACCCCATTTTGAGCAATAACAAAAAACAAACATTAAGCCTTAAATACTGCTGTTTCTTTATGTGAATACCCAGGATTGCCATTTTGGACTAACCCTTATTTACGTGTCAGTCTGCAGTTCTGATAACCCTTTCCTAAAGCTTCAGTCAATCAGTCAACAACTATTAATTGAGCATCTGTTAGGTGTGTGACCTTGTTAGTTGCCACGGTCAGTGGTGAAAAAGTATCCGCTACTATTGCAAATACTTCTTAAAAAACAAAGCCAGTTATGTCATACTTCTACTTATTCTTTGTTCTTTGGCTCCTTGGGTCTTATAAGATAAAATTCACATTCCTTGAGCCTTCACAGAAAGACTCTGCTAACATCAACCTGGTTTTTCCAGTTTTATCTGGAAAACTACATATCCTTTAAGGCCATTTCAAAGCCCACCCTCTCCTTATAATGTCTCCCTGTTCCCTCAGGCAGAGTTAGTTTTTGTTATCACTCAGTGTGAGTTCCATAATTCAGGATTTCCTATGGATGAAAAAATGTATAACTTCTTAGACTCAGTAATTAAGGATTTTGTGTATCATTTGCCATGTGGTTTTGCAGATGTTCCCAGTTCTTTGTTTCAACTTCAGAGGTATCTTAATGATCAAATTTTCAATGATTTGTTCTTAAGACACTTCACCTTATAATTTAACTTAGTTTAGCAGCAATTTGTAATGGTAAAGAGGAAGGAAAATGTCTGTTTGCTGTTCTTATCATTGTTGTTGTTGTTTAGTTGCTAATTCATGTCTGACTCTTTTGCAACTCCATGGACTAGCCCACCAGGCTCTTCTGCCCAGGGGATTTCCTAGGCAAGAATACTGGAGTGGGTTGCCATTTCCTTCTCCAGGGGATCTTCCCGACTCAGGGATCAAACTTGCATCGTCTGTGTTGGCAGGCGGATTCTTTACCACTGAGCCACCAGGGAAGCCCGTTCTTATCATTACTAAGCTTCAGTATTGGCATGACTGATGGTGAAGCTGAAGCTCCAATACTTTGGCCACCTGATGCTGGGAAAGATTGAGGGCAGGAGGAGAAGGGCACTACAGAGGATGAGATGGTTGGATGATATCACCATCTCAATAGACATGAGTTTGAGCAAGCTTCGGGAGATGGTGAAGAACAGGGAAGCCTGGCGTGCTGCAGTCCGTTGGGTCACAAAGAGTCAGGCATGACTTAGCTGCTGAACAACACCACCATCTCTAGAGAACAGAAATCAAACTTATTTAACCTGATTGCTACAGTTTGCAAATGGCCCTTAATGATTTTGAATGCTATTCCTCAAAGCCAAATAGCACAAAGTTTCAGAATTTTTTAGTTCTTCACACATTGGAAGTTACATTGATACTGTACCCAAATGATTACAGTTTTCCTTCCATTTCTCTCTCACCTTTGCTTCCTGCCAATTTGCTTGGCCCTAGAGTTCCTTCCAACCTTACTGACAACACAGGCTTGTTGGGCCATAGAAGTGAGCATTTAAAGGCTCTTCATTCCTGGTGGTTAGATCTCAACTATTTTAGGTTTTAAGACTTATTTAATATCAACAGATTAATGCAAATTAAGTGTATTTTCTCTTTGTACTAATACTTTTCAGTGTAGATTATATATTTTCATTTAATTATAAGAAATATTTCTTTTTTCTTTTTTTTTTGGTCATGCTGTATGGCTTGCAGGATTTTAGTTCCCTGACCAGGGATTGATCCCGTGCCCTTAACAGTGAAAGCATAAAGTCCTAACTACTGGACTTCTAGGGAAGTCCCTATAAGAATGATTTAATGCTAGGAATTCTGAGGTAAAACAGTCTCACCCAAATTATGCCCAAAATTTTCAAGTAAAATAAAGAACATTATTGACTTTATGCCGTTAAGAGAAGACTATCTTGGTAACTCCCTTTCCTAAAGCTTTCTGGTGATGTTAGCATAATCTTCATTTAATAAATTATTTCTTTCCTCTTTTATGTATACAATCAGCCCTCCATATCCCTGGGTTCCATATGTGCAGATTCAATCAACCACAGATTGAAAATATTTTTTTTTTAATTTTTTCTAGGAAGTTCCAAAAAGTAAAACTTGAATCTGCTGCAACTGTTTATGTAGTATTTATATTGTATTCACAACTATTTACATAGCATTCATACTATATTAGATATTTATATCTAGAGGTGAGTTAAAGTATACAAGAGAATGTACATAGGTTTTATGCAGATACTAAACCATTTTATATAAAAGCTTGAGCATCCATGTATTTTGGTGTCCTAAGGGGGTCCTGGAACCAATTCCTCAATGATACCCCTTGATGACCATACATAGCACAGTACCCTTAGAATTACCTGCAGTATAATGTTGCTACTTAGGCAGTTACTGAATTAAGCTTCTGTATGTGTGTAGGTAATGCTCACGTGTCTCTCTTGTTCAGGAAGATACTTTAGTTGTGGATTTTAACCTAAGAGTCCACGAATCTCCTGAAATTATAAACAAAATTGGATGTGTGTACATATACATGTATATTTTTCTGCAGAAAGTATCCATGACTTTCACTAGATTTTTTTAAAGATCTCCATTATGGGTTGAATTGTGTTCTGCTAAAAAAGGTGCACCAGAGTCCCAAAACCTCTAGTATCTCAGTTCAGTTCAGTTTAGTCATTCAGTCATGTCCAACTCTTTGTGACCCCAGGGAATGCAGCACTCCAGGCTTCCCTGTCCATCACCAACTCCCAGAGTCTGCTCAAACTCATATCCACTGAGTCAGTGATACCATCCAACCATCTCATCCTCTGTTTAGTATCTCCAAGTATGAATTTACTTGAACACAGGATCTTTACAGAGGTAATCAAGTTAAAATGAGATCCCTAGGGTAGGTCCTAATCCAGTTTGACTAGTGTCCTTATAAAGGGGGGAAATTTAAACAGAGACAGACATATATAGAGAGAAGATGATGTGAAGAAACACAGGGAGGTGACAGCCATCTAAAAGCTAAGGAGAAAGGCCTGGAGCAGACCCTTTCCTCGCAGCCCTCTGAAGGAAGCTACCCTGCTGCCCCCTTGATCATGGACGTCCAGCCTTCAGAACTGTGAGACAGTAGTTAAGCCACTCTTTGTGTGGTAGTTGGTTACCACAGCCCCAGGAAACCAACATACTGTGAGTCAGGTTGCTTTTGTCTGCAAATTACAGAAAACCCAATTACAATGGTTTAAAGGATAAAGGTATTCTGTGTAACAAGAACTCCAGAGATGCATCATTTTTATGGTTGGTTAGTTCACTGACTCACCATTAGCATGAGACCACTGTTTGTTCCATCTTTCTGCTGTGCCATCTTTGATGTGTTGGATTCTTTCTAAGTTTGGCTTCCATCATATTTACTAGATGGCTACCACAGTTTTTGACATGTACCAACAATAGGGGCTTCCTAGGTGGTACTAGTGGTAAAGAACCTGTCTGCCAGTACAGGAGACATAGGAGACACTGGTTTGAATCCCTGGGTCTGCAAGATCGCCTAGAGGAGGGCATGGCAACCCACTCCAGTATTCTTGGCTAGAAAGTCCCATGGACAGAGGAGCTGCTGTCCATGGGGTCATGAAGAGCTGAACATGACTGAAGTGACTTAGCATGTACGTGCACACCAACAATAGTATCCTAAGGTAGAAAAGGGAATTATGTCCCTCTGGCCCCCAGTCTTCTTATCACTGAGAAACACCCCAGAAGCTCTGAAGGATATTTCCCCTCACATGCTGCTGAATGGTGTCAGTCACATTCCTTTGCCTAAACGAATTTCTGTCAGGAGAAATGAGGTCAGCACGATTGGTTTGGATGGACCAGTAATGGTTCACCTTTGGGGACTGGGAAGGAACCCAGTCTCCCCTAAGCACATGATCACCCTGTACCTGAATAAAACCAGGGTTTTAATAAAAAAAATGGGGGGAATGGTTATGAGTAGACAGCTACGTCTGCCAGTCTGTGACCCCAAAAAAGTTAAAAACCACTGGCTGGTTTTAAGGCAGCTTCCTAAAGTGAGATAGATAATCTGAGTTAAACTCAGTTCAAATATCAGAGTACTGACCCACGTTTAAGAATTTCTAAGTTAATAGTAACTGAAAGGGCTGTTTTTGGTTTTTTTTTTCCCTTAATCATTCGGTATGATTATTTTGTACCTACTATGTAGATGTACTCTGCTGAGCACAGGGTTATAGAGAAGAACATTCTGGTCCTGAGATAACAGTTTATTAGAGAGCACTAGGGAAAGTTACTTATCTCAGACAGGATCAGAGAAAGTAATCCTAAGTAGTCTTTAAGGACGGGCAGGGAGTAGGTGGGGGTGAGGGTGGTGATTGAGTCTGGGCCTAAGCAGCAGTAAATGCAAAGGCCTGAGGTATGCCACATTTGGTGCACAGCTGAGTAAAACAGGAGATGAAGACAGAGACCACTGGGCCACCAGGAAAGTCGCTCTGTGTATTTGTAAATGTACAAATCCACATATAAATGAAGTTCTGGTATTCTTGACTGCTGGATGATAATAGCTGTGCAAAGGACTGTTTATAGATTCAAACACTCTTCTCTCTCTGAGTTTATAACCTCTGTAGAAGGAAAGGAATTAGGTCCCCCAAGGTGGGTGCTGTTGTTAGCCCAGATAAAAATCTTTGTTTCTTCACTGTTAACTTCATATAGCCCATATACATATGGAGGTCTTGAGATCACTAAGTGAAATTTATTTTTTATATTAATTATTCATAGTAAAGAGAAAGAGTTTACCTTTTGTACATCTTTCTCACTTTTCTAAATCTTTTAGACTTTAGGCCATACTGGTTTATACAAATCCCTTCTAGTCTACTAAGTATTAATTAACTTACTCTTTACTTTCCCAAGCACTAATGGAAATACTGGATTATAACCAATCTAATACTCTCCAGACATTCTACCAGACACTTTCCTCAATGTGATTTAAAGCAGTTTATAATCACTCCTTGCGGTCTTGAGGCCAGTTTTCAATTCATGAGACTCATATATCCTGGCTAGTTTTAATTAATTTTGCAAGGAAGATGCCAGGAGAAGCAGTATTAAATGCTTTCTTATAATCAGGTTCTTTCATCTATTGGGTTCTTGTCAGCCACTAATCTTGTAATTTTATCACAACAAAATCCAAAAGTTTTTCTGCAATAGTTTGTTCTTTACTCTTGCTCTTCAGCGCTTGGTACTCATGGTTTGGGGAGCCTTATATTTATGGTTGTCTTGATGGACGTTAGTCTTAGTGAGCTCCGGGAGATGATGATGGACAGGGAGGCCTGGCGTGCTGCAATTCATGGGGTCACAAAGAGTCGGACATGCTGAGCGACTGAACTGAACTGAACTGCTCAGAATTGATGTTGGGGAATGTCTCTAGATTTGTAACAGTAGGTGGCTAAGACGGTAAAGTGTCTGCCCGCAATGCGGGAGACCTGGGTTCCATCCCTGGGTCAGGAAGATCCCATGGAGAAGGAAATGGCAACCCACTCCAGTACTCTAGCCTGGAAAATTCCATGAACTGAGGAGCCTGATAGGCTACAGTCCCTGGGGTCGCAGAGTCAGACACAACTGAGCAACTTCACTTCACTTCACTTCGCTTTACTTGGCATCATATGCATTCTGTTTATTTGGTCTTTTGGGATAATTGTATCAGCTAGAATCTAGTGAGGAGTAATTTGAATAGGGAAATTTTTAAATAACGAATTATTAACTAGTTGAAAGGTAGTTCACTTAAAGGGGTAAAAGAAGACTAAGGTGAGCGAGAAAACTCCTACTCTACCTCCATCGCCCTCTCACCCCAGGTGCAAAGATGGTGAACATAGAAGAACTTAGAGAGATGTCCTCAAGGCAGAGATTCAGCCCTCTGAGGAAAGGACCTGCTGCCCAGGAGGTGGTGAAGAATCTTAGCTTGGGGGCACTGAACTGAGGGCAGCCATTGGCAAGATGAATATTTCTGGGATACCCCCCGCCTCCATGCCAACCTGCTTGTCCTGCACAGAAAAACCACACATTACAAGAAGGAAGTGGCTTCCCTGGTGGCACTAGTGGTAAAGAATCTGCCTGCCAGTGCACAAAATGCATGAGGAACGAGTTCGATCCCTGGGTCGGGAAGATCCCTTGGAGTAGGAAGTGGCAATCTGCTCCAGTATTCTTGCCTGGAAGATTCCATGGACAGAGAAGCCCAGCAGACTACAGTCCATGGGGCTGCAAAGAGTCGCACACGACGGAGTGACTGAGCATAATAAGGAAGAAAAGTTCCTTCTTGCAGTCTCTCACCTCTGTTGGCAAGCTGAATGTCAAACCACCTGACAGGAAGCCTGTAGCCTGCTAGAGTCCAGCACCGGTATTACAAAGCAGGGCAAAGAACGGGAGTTAGGAGCCTAGAGGCAGTAAGTGAATAACTGGCATGGAGAGTGAAAGCTTTGTGGAGAGTTAAATCTAACAAACTAAATGATTTCATTTTGCCTCATGAATAGTTTTTGTGTTCTTCACTTCAGTTCAGTCGCTCAGTCATGTCCTACTCTTTGCGACCTCATGAATCACACTGAGTTTGTGACCCTATGAATCGCAACACGCCAGGCCTCCCTGTCTATCGCCAACTCCCGGAGTTCACTCAAACTCACGTCCATCGAGTCGGTGATGCCATCCAGCCATCTCATCCTCTGTCATCCCCTTCTCCTCCTGTCCCCAATCCCTCCCAGGATCAGAGTATTTTCCAATGAGTCAACTCTTCTCATGAGGTGGCCAAAGTACTGGAGTTTTCAGCTTTAGCATCATTCCTTCCAAAGAACACCCAGGACCAATCTCCTTCAGAATGGACTGGTTGGATCTCCTTGTAGTCCAAGGGACTCTCAAGAGTCTTCTCCAACACCACAGTTCATAGATATTAATTTCTCTCAAAGTAGAGTACACCTGTAATTTTTGCAGTTGGCTGGGTAGCACTTACCACCTAGACAGTGCCATGTGAGCCAATGATTCACCTAGCTATAAATGTCCTGTTGGCTACCTTTTACAAAGGCGTTTAATGAATATTTATCAATAGGTTTTAACAAACTTTCCCCCCCAAAAGAATCTGATAGTAATTGGAAGACAAATCATGAATGTGAACAGAAGATAACTTTTAACCTTTCAACCACTTTGAATTTTCCTAATTTCTTTTATGATTATCTTCTAATCATTTCATTTTTCTTGAGTTCTTAGAATTCTCTCCCAGTTGTTTTTAGCCACATTGAGCCCTCCTGTTCTTGACTTCCTTTCAGTTCAGTTCAGTCACTCAGTCATGTCCGACTCTTTTCGACCCCATGAATTGCAGCACGCCAGGCCTTCCTTGTCCATCGAGTCTGTGATGCCATCCAGCTATCTCATCCTCAGTCGTCCCCTTGTCCTCCTGCCCCCAATCCCTCCCAGCATCAGAGTTTTTTCCAATGAGTCAACTCTTCGCATGAGGTGGCCAAAGTACTGGAGTTTCAGCTTTAGCATCATTCCTTCCAAAGAAATCCCAGGGTTGATCTCCTTCAGAATGGACTGGTTGGATCTACTTGCAGTCCAAGGGACTCTCAAGAGTCTTCTCCAACACCACAGTTCAAACGCATCAATTCTTCGGCGCTCAGCCTTCTTCACAGTCCAAATCTCACATCCATACATGACCACAGGAAAAACCATAGCCTTGACTAGACAGACCTTAGTCGGCAGAGTAATGTCTCTGCTTTTGAATATGCTATCTAGGTTGGTCATAACTTTTCTTCCAAGGAGTAAGCGTCTTTTAATTTCATGGCTGCAGTCACCACCTGCAGTGATTTTGGAGCCCCCAAAAATAAAGTCTGACACTGTTTCCACTGTTTCCCCATGTATTTGCCATGAAGTGATGGGACCAGATGCCATGATCTTCGTTTTCTGAATGTTGAGCTTTAGGCCAACTTTTTCACTCTCCTCTTTCACTTACATCAAGAGGCTTTTTAGCTCCTCTTCACTTTCTGCCATAAGGGTGGTGTCTGTCATCTACATATCTGAGGTTATTGATATTTCTCTTGGCAATCTTGATTCCAGCTTGCGCTTCATCCAGTCCAGCGTTTCTCATGATGTACTTATTCTGCATAGAAGTTAAATAAGCAGGGTGACAATATACAGCCTTGACGTACTCCTTTTCCTATTTGGAACCAGTCTGTTGTTCCATGTCCAGTTCTAACTGTTGCTTCCTGACCTGCATACAGGTTTCTCAAGAGGCAGGTCAGGTGGTCTGGTATTCCCATCTCTTTCAGAATTGTCCACAGTTTATTGTGATCCACGCAGTCAAAGGCTTTGGCATAGTCAATAAAGCAGAAATAGATGTTTTTCTGGAACTCTCTTGCTTTTTCCATGATCCAGCGGATGTTGGCAATTTGATCTCTGGTTCCTCTGCCTTTTCTGAAACCAGCTTGAACGTCAGGGAGTTCACGGTTCACGTATTGCTGAAGCCTGGCTTGGAGAATTTTGATCATTACTTTACTAGCATGTGAGATGAGTGCAATTGTGCAGTAGTTTGAGCATTCTTTGGCATTGCCTTTGTTTGGGATTGGAATGAAAACTGATCTTTTCCAGTCCTGTGGCCACTGCTGAGTTTTCCAAATTTGCTGACATATTGAGTGACTTCCTTTAGCAACCAATTATTATTGATGCTTGTTGTCCCAGCTGAATTGTAAGAACCTTGCTGTCTGGGACCATACTTTATGTTACTTTTGTATATTACAAAGCAGTAGTGTCCAAAAGCCTATTGAATAGATGGAATCTTTTATTTACAAATGAGAAACAGAAACATAGCCGTCAAATGGATACTTCCCCATTTCGTCTTAATTGCTACTTTTTCAGAAGCTATCCTTGCTCTTTAGAAGGGCTGTAACTAACACTAGGAATGTAAAGACAGAACCGAGGTAGGAGTGGGGAGCTTAACAAAACAGTTGGAATCATGGAGAAAACTGGAAGTATCTATAGTGGAAAATAAATAGTGGAAAGAGTGCTTATAGGTTAGTAATGGTTTTAATGTACACATTTGTTGTCCTTCCCCTCCTAAACCCTCCAAGAAAAAGATGCAATCCTATAAAGAGAATAGAGGTCAACAACAGCAAAATTTTGGGAGCTGGTAGGCATGTGAACCTAGGAGACCTAAAAAAACAATTCTAAAGTGAGAAAAGCCAGAAATGAAGCCAGTCTACACTTCACAATATTCCAAGGGGCTAAAGATTGGTACCAGGTGGAGAGAGGGATAGTTTAAATATGGCGATTAATTAAAGTCTGTTTAAGAAGGAGTCCAATGCCTAAATCACCTGCTTTATTCTACCCCACAGCAGATAAAAGGTTTATTTTCTAGAGATGATTAAAGCAAAGTGGTTCCGCAATTAGAACCAACCAAGGATGGAGGTTCTGTAGTGAACTATGCCCAATGTAGGCTGAGGTTCCCCCCTCCCTCCACAGCCAGGCTTTCACCCTTCAGTCTGATGGTTGGAAGAGACTGCTGGGAAATCCGAGCAGCCCAAGAAGAATAAAAGCACTGATATCAAAAGTTCTACAACTAAAAAGCCTGGTCACACTGCATTGAAGCTCAGTTGACATGCCCAACTCCTACACTCAGACTTTTCAAGCAGTTTTTTAGTGTTTTGTTCTTACATGTGAAAAAACAAGGAAAGATTATCAACATTGGAGAAAAGCCCCTAACATTTTTAAAAAAGACCTGAGACAGCAAATGGAAAAAATCAACTAAGAGAACCAGATAGGAAAAGGAGTATGTCAAGGCTGTATATTGTCACCCTGCTTATTTAACTTATATGCAGAGTACATCATGAGAAATGCTGGACTGGAAGAAACACAAGCTGAAATCAAGATTGCTGGGAGAAGTATCAATAACCTCAGATATGCAGATGACACCACCCTTATGGCAGAAAGTGAAGAGAAACTAAAAAGTCTCTTGGTGAAAGTGAAAGAGGAGAGCGAAAAAGTTGGCTTAAAGCTCAACATTCAGAAAACGAAGATCATGGCATCTGGTCCCATCACTTCATGGCAAATAGATGGGGAAACAGTGGAAACAGTGTCAGACTTTATTTTGGGGGGCTCCAAAATCACTGCAGGTGGTGACTGCAGCCATGAAATTAAAAGACGCTTACTCCTTGGAAGGAAAGTTATGACCAACCTAGACAGCATATTCAAAAGCAGAGACATTACTTTGCCGACTAAGGTCTGTCTAGTCAAGCCTGTGGTTTTTCCAGTAGTCATGTATGCATGTGAGAGTTGGACTGTGAAGAAAGCTGAGCGCCGAAGAATTGATGCTTTTGAACTGTGGTGTTGGAGAAGACTCTTGAGAGTCCCTTGGACTGCAAGTAGATCCAACCAGTCCATTCTGAAGGAGATCAACCCTGGGATTTCTTTGGAAGGAATGATGCTAAAGCTGAAACTCCAGTACTTTGGCCACCTCATGCGAAGAGTTGGCTCATTGGAAAAAACTCTGATGCTGGGAGGGATTGGGGACAGGAGGAGAAGGGGACGACCGAGGATGAAATGGTTGGATGGCATCACTGACTCAATGGACATGAATCTGAGTGAACTCCGGGAGTTGGTGATAGACAGGGAGGCCTGGCGTGCTGCGATTCATAGGGTCGCAAAGAGTCGGACATGACTGAGCGACTGAACTGAACTGAATCTGTCTAATTAATATTCTCAGACAGATAAGATATTGCAAATGTAGTAAGAACAGATGCTATTAAAAGGACCATACAGAGAATAGGAAAGAGCTCATGGAAATGTAAAAATATGATAGAAATGAAAAACTCAAAAATTTTCAGAGTTAAAGAGATGTTCAAAAAATAGAGCAAGAATACATGAATGAAAGAGAAAAGATAACCAATCTATCAGAGCCCAAAATCTGAATAATAAAAATTCTAGAAAGAAAAAGACAAAGGAAATTGCTAATGAAATACTTCAAAAATAATTTTCCCCAAATTGAAGGACAATACATTTCTGGTCTGAAAGGTTGTGACAGGTACCACCAAAATAGATGAAAATAATCCAGGGGACATCATTTCATGATTTCAGAACTCTGAGGGAAAAGAGAAAATCCTAAAAGCTTCTAGAGAAGACAAAAAGCAGGTTGTATACAAAGGGGTAGAAGTCAGTGTCTTCAACATTAGAGACCATTGGGGCAATATCTTCAAAATTCTGAGGGAAAATTATTTTCAACTTTGAATACCAAATCAAATGAAAACTGTTTATGAAATAAAGACATTTTTCCATATGGAAGATATAAAAAAATCGACCTCCCCAAAATTCTTACGCACTATTGGAAGTCATGCACCAGCCAAACAAGGGAATAAGCCAAGAAAGAAAGTGACAGAGGACACAGAAAACAGATGAGAGAGGAGGAATCGAGGGTGGTTGCTGTGCACCAGGCCTAGAGGTCTGGTCGTCTTGGAGACTTCTTCAGGAAGATGAAATTGATAAATTACGTGATACATCTCAATATCTTAAGATTGCGACAGCAGGCAGTGATAGAGTCTGTGGTTGAACTTGAGATAAATATACAGACAATGAAGCAGCCTAAAAAACTCAGAAAAAACAAAAAATATGCAAGAAAGGAAAGGTAATCATAGTTGGTTTTATGGCTTAGCTTTAAGTAGCTTTCATATAATCATAATAATGTAGAAAGTGAACGTTGATCTAAATGAAGTACAGTATATAACTTTCAGAAGGTAGGAGATAGATGCTTGTATTGTGAGGAGTTAAGGTGGAAGGATGGGAAAAGGAAGTCAATCATCACTTTCTATATTGGGAGAATTCTATAGATAGTGCCCCAAATTGAAAAATCAAGAAATAGTAATACAAGCATATTATTCAGTTATGTAAAACAAGGGTAATATAATCAGCTAAATAGCATAAAAATGGTTCCCACTGAGGACTACAGGTTTTCATAACAAACCTTATAGAATTTTATTTAATTTTTTGAGATATGTACATGTATAACTTCAGTTTTTAAAAAAAATAGCTTAATCACTAAAAATAGATGAAATATGTAGTAGAAAGGACAGAGACTATGTTGTAACATTTAGAGAGAGAAAGCTAAGTAATGTTTAATAGGAAAATAAGTGGAAACCAAAACAGGAAATGTATATGAATAGGCCAAATATAAAGGATCTATACTTCCATTTGCTGATGAAAAGGAAGCTAATTACTTTGAATGAAAATATGATTGCTTACATATTTTCAGTTTTTGTGTTATAAAACCACATGCCCAAACTTACTGTAATCCAAAATAAGTAATTCACAGTTTTAGGGTAGGAAGCAATTATATTTCTACCCCATCATAAGAAATAGAACCCAAAACTCACACCCTTAGCAATAACTTGGTGACACAATTTAATTAGGAGTTTCACTCCTTTCCGTCTTTCTCCCCTTGATATATGTGGTACTTTTCTGAGTATTTAGTTGGATTACAGTCCAGTTGGGGAAAAAAAATAAATTTTATGCTAATTTCCATTATTAGGGTCTTCATTTTAAATATTGATCTCTGGTAACTGGTAGGCTTTGGTGGGTGGAATTTTACTTTTTAACATGTCATTGAACTGTACATTAACACTAGGTCTGGGTGATCTCTCTGGAGAGAATGGAATTGATGGATCCTTTTCCTGTCAGTCCCTGATGACCTGTCAGGAGAGCAGGTGTTGCTCGGATGGCTCATGTATCCAGGAGCCATAGTGCAAATCTGATCAAGGCGTATATTTCCAAAACCACTCAGGCTAGTGTCTCTCATGGGGAAGAAGCCAACGTTGGCTTCCTATGCTTTAAAAAAAAAATGAAAGAAAGAAAAACTAATTATCAACCTACAGCAAATGTCATTCAACTCAAATCCCTGAAGGATAAAGGCATAGGTGACAAATGTTCCTGGAGGGAGAGTTGAGCTGTCAGTTGTCTTCTTAATGGATCATCCATGTTTGCCTATAGAATCACATGCTGTTTCTCCTTATTGTGTGTTTCATCTGAAGAATTACTGAATATCTGCAAGTACAAAAGAATGGCACAATTTCTATAAACCTCTTGGGTTTGAACAGAACCTTAGTGTCAAGAAAGATAAGGTGTTAGTTTTATTGCTCTTAAAGTATTCAAGGAACAGCTGTCATAGTCTTTCCTAAAACAACAACAAATAATACACCTATTTTTCCTTACTTTTGATTAGGTTCATTAAATCCCATTTAGTCTGCATTGTCTAAACAAGGGCATTTATCCACGTCCTGTTCCAGAGGACAGAATTAGGAACAATGGGGAAAAGTTAGAGGTTTTTTAGCTTTGTTTTTGCCACAGTATTAAAGGATGTACTTTCCAAATGTCCAGAAATTAAATGGACTCTTAAGAAGTAGCAAGTTTCCCATCATGGGGAACTCTCAGGCAGAGCTCCGCAACCAGCTCTAGAATATTACCAGATACTGTTTAGAATTAGGTGATCTCTATTCTTTTCAACAGTTAAGAATTAAGGATTCTGTTCACAGTTATCAGTTGAGCTTTTGCTATGCTCTATGCTTTGGACACTGTTGGATTCTAAGTGAGTGAAGTGAAATCGCTCAGTCATGTCTGACTCTTTGTGACCCCATGGACTGTAGCCTACCAGGCTCCTCCCTCCATGGGATTCTCCAGGCAAGAGTACTGGAGTGGGTTGCCATTTCCTTCTCCAAGGGATCTTCCCAACCCAGGGATTGAACCCTGGTCTCCCACATTCCAGGCAGACGCTTTAACCTCTGAGCCATTCTAGGGCCTCAAAAATAAAGTAGACATCTATGAATAAGTCATCTCCCAGGGAATGACATGCATGTAATTAAATAATTGTAGTTCAGTGTAAAAGAAGTTTGTGGTTCATGGCTGACATGAAGAAGGGAATAAACAACTCTGCCTGTGTGTGGTTTCATAGAAGAGAAACACTTGAATCTGAGTCTTGAAGAGTGCTTAAAAATTTGCCAAATGGATATAAAGCAATATAGGAATACAGAAGAAATTGTGGGCCGGTCTAAGTAATTTGAATAATGTACCTAGGCACAGAGGTATGAATTCAAATGGTACGCTTAAGGAAATGCCAGTGTCCCTGTGAACCTGGAGTGCTAAGAGACTAGCAGGAAATGACAGTGTCCATGACCAAGCTCCATGAGTGACAGTACCTTTTCTGAATTAGTCATCATTGTATCCATATTACCTAACATATAATGTTAATAAATGCTTAGTAAAAATCTGATGAACAAAGAAACAAAGAGGTAGACAGGGACCTTGTAAACATGAAGGAGGACTTAAAGACTATTCTGAAGATTGTTGGAAGTAACTGAATATTTCTTTTTAAACCAGGAATAATATGGTTAGATTTGGCTATAGAAAAGTTACTTTAGCTGTCATGTGGCGAGTGATTTTGTAAGAGAGTAAAGTTGAGATTGGGAGATCAGTTAAGTTATCAGTAATAATGCAGGGATGAGATGGAGAATACCTAAAGCAGTGGTGAGGCAATAAATGTGACTGAAATGAGACTTTGGAGTTAGAGACTGAGCAAGATCTGGTGACAAGTTGAAGATGGGAGTGAATGGATCCAGCATGACCTTCCCAGGTTTCTAATGTGGGTGACTTGGTACATTTGCTCCCATTGCCTAGAACTGAGGTACAGAAGATAAAGGAAGTTTGAAGGGGAAAGATAAATAAAACCAGTCTTTAACTTACTGTTGTGGCAGTTTTGAGATACTAGTCTGATTTCCTTTTTTTCTTTTAGTATAGCTGCCAGGTCACCACCATTTTTCTTAGAGCGATGGAAATTGAAAACAGCACTCTATTTGTGGACTGGTCCCTGAGGGGTATTGTTTCCTTTGATCTGGAATCTGCATCTAATAATAGAAACTAAGATTTTTATTTCTTGGTTAGCATTTGCATCTCCTGGATTATCTCAAAATGAACTCGAAAATCAACCAAAAACCTCAGGTTTTTCAGTTATCAAATCATGTGCCCCTCCTGTCCTGCACAGTTTCTTTAAAATTAAATATCTGATTTTAGATTTGTCCAACAGCCTTTTCTAGCCTCATTAATTTTTGTACACTTCTCTGACTTCTGGGAACCTGTATTTCTAGGCTGTATGCTTTCCTTTGAATCTTCAGTTGTGAGTATTTCTGAAGATGGTACCTCATTTCTTTTTCCCAAAGCACCATGTGACTTTGTCCATTTCTTGGCTGCCGTATGGAGTGCCTTGGCCCCTCCTTTCCACTTGTGCACATCTCCTTCACACTTGAAACCCAACTCAAGCTTAATGCTGTGAATTTTTAGTCCTTACTAGTGCTGTTTCCATCTTTGGACTCCTGTAGTATTAATACTTAATCTTTTCCCGTCTATGGCACTTGTCATCCATTGTCTTAATGGTTGTTTATTTTGGTCTACTATAAACATTCTTAGAATATCTTCTGTATTATCAAAATTAGTCTTTGTTAGGAGAGAATCAAGTTTTTATGTTATAGGTTATTTGCCTTGATAACTTAATAAGTTCTGATAAAGATAGGTGAATAGCTTAAAGAACCTCCAGAAAACTTTGTGTTCTTGAGATTTTTATAGATTTTTCCCAAACTATAAAATACAAAACTTGAAATTGTATGTGTATATTTATATATGTAGCTATTATATAATAGTTTGAAATTCCATTGTACCTTTCAACTAGGACTTTCATTACATTAGAAAGCTTCTTGCTGCCCTCTTGTGAAAAGCTAGGTAATACGGCCAATTAACACTCCTCAGAAAATTTAAATATTTTTCATCTAAATTGCACTAAGATCAGCCCATTTCACATTTTTAGAATTTTTATATCTTCTACAGATTTTTGAGTATAATTACTGATGAGCTTTTCTTTTTTGTGCTTATCTGTGGTGAATATAAATTGATTTGATTACCTGTCAGAATTTATAGTGCCTTTCTTGCCAAATTACGAACCTCAAAGCAAAAGAAAAAAGTAATTTTCAGTGAGATAAACTCTAAAGTATCCTGTTTAACATTTTAGAAGTTACTTTGGAGTTTAAATGTTCCGTTTTCTTTCTGATTAAATACAGAAGAGATTGAAAAGTTACAGAGTGGTGAAGTTTTTCTTTTTGATAACATAAGACTTGATAATAAAAGTGAATAATTAATAGTACGTACCATAAGCTCACTTCCACTGTATAATCATAAGGGATTTGATTTAGGTCACAGTGGAAGTGAAAAATAGATTCAAGGGCCTAGATCTGCTAGATAGAGTGCCTGGTGAACTATGGACGGAGGTTCGTGACATTGTACAGGAGACAGGGATCAAGACCATCCCCATGGAAAAGAAATGCAAAAAAGCAAAATGGCTATCTGGGGAGGCCTTAGAAATAGCTGTGAAAAGAAGAGAAGCAAAAAGCAAAGGAGAAAAGGAAAGATATAAACATCTGAATGCAGAGTTCCAAAGAATAGCAAGAAGAGATAAGAAAGCCTTCCTCAGTGATCAGTGCAAAGAAATAGAGGAAAACAACAGAATGGGAAACACTAGAGATCTCTTCAAGGAAATTAGAGATACCAAGGGAACATTTCATGCAAAGATGGGCTCGATGAAGGACAGAAATGGTTTGGACCTAACAGAAGCAGAAGATATTAAGAAGAGGTGGCAACAATACACAGAAGAACTGTACAGAAAAGATCTTCAAGACCCAGATAATCACGATGGTGTGATCACTCATCTAGAGCCAGACATCCTGGAATGTGAAGTCAAGTGGGCCTTAGGAAGCATCACTATGAACAAAGCTAGTGGAGGTGATGGAATTCCAGTTGAGCTATTTCAAATCCCAAAAGATGATGCTGGGAAAGTGCTGCACTCAGTATGTCAGCAAATTTGGAAAACGCAGCAATGGCCACAGGACTGAAAAAGGTCAGTTTTCATTCCAATCCCAAAGAAAGGCAATGCCAAAGAATGCTCAAACTACTGCACAATTGCACTCATCTCACACGCTAGTAAAGTAATGCTCAAAATTCTCCAAGCCAGGCTTCAGCAATACATGAACCGTGAACTTCCTGATGTTCAAGCTGGTTTTAGAAAAGGCAGAGGAACCAGAGATCAAATTGCCAACATCCGCTGGATCATGGAAAAAGCAAGAGAGTTCCAGAAAAACATCTGTTTCTGTTTTATTGACTATGCCAAAGCCTTTGACTGTGTGGATCACAGTAAACTGTGGACAATTCTGAAAGAGATGGGAATACCAGACCACCTGACCTGCCTCTTGAGAAACCTGTATGCAGGTCAGGAAGCAACAGTTAGAACTGGACATGGAACAACAGACTGGTTTCAAATAGGAAAAGGAGTATGTCAAGGCTGTATATTGTCACCCTGCTTATTTAACTTATATGCAGAGTACATCATGAGAAACGCTGGACTGGATGAAGCGCAAGCTGGAATCAAGATTGCCAAGAGAAATATCAATAACCTCAGATATGCAGATGACACCACCTTTATGGCAGAAAGTGAAGAAGAACTAAAAAAGCCTCTTGATGAAAGTGAAAGAGGAGAGTGAAAAAGTTGGCCTAAAGCTCAACATTCAGAAAACGAAGATCATGGCATCCGGTCCCATCACTTCATGGCAAATAGATGGGGAAACAGTGGAAACAGTGTCAGACTTTATTTTGGGGGGCTCCAAAATCACTGCAGGTGGTGACTGCAGCCATGAAATTAAAAGACTCTTACTCCTTGGAAGAAAAGTTATGACCAACCTAGATAGCATATTGAAAAACAGAGACATTACTTTGCCAACAAAGGTCCGTCTAGTCAAGCCTATGGTTTTTCCAGTGGTCATGTATGGATGTAAGAGTTGGACTGTGAAGAAAGCTGAGCGCCGTAGAATTGATGCTTTTGAACTGTGGTGATGGAGAAGACTCTTGAGAGTCCCTCGGACTGCAAGGAGATCCAACCAGTCCACTCTGAAGGAGATCAACCCTGGGATTTCTTTGGAAGGAATGATGCTGAAGCTGAAACTCCAGTACTTTGGCCACCTCATGCGAAGAGTTGATTCATTGAAAAAATCTCTGATGCTGGGAGGGATTGGGGGCAGGAGGAAAAGGGGACGAGAGAGGATGAGATGGCTGGATGGCATCAGTGACTCGATGGACATGAGTCTGAGTGAATTCCGGGAGATGATGATGAACAGGGAGGCCTGGTGTGCTACAATTCATGGGGTCCCAGGGAGTCGAACACGACTGAGCGACTGAACTGACTGACTGACTGTGCCTCATTTGTAAAATGGGAATGGTAAATGGCACCCATTTATAGGATATTGCAATGATTTTAAATAATAATGGGTTAAGTGCTTTGAATAGCACCCAACATATAATCACCATTAAGAAATGTTAGCTATTGTTCAGCACAGACTCTTCACTGGGTGCTCTAAATTTTGAACGATGTAGAATAAACATGTTAACATTACAGTGATGCCCAGTTAGGTGGAATTTAGGGCTGAGCAGGTTCTAATAAAATGTGGAGTAGGTTACAGTTCGTTTTGAGCAAGAGGTGAGAAGTGTAACATCAAGTCAGTACCAAGGAAAGATGGCACTAGTTAGAACAAGTAAGAACTTTGCTTTGCAGATACAGTAAGAATGTAAGGATGTGTTCAGATCAGAAAATGATCCTACTCAAATGGCTACACAGGACTGAAGGGCAGCAAAGTAACTAGTGAGACAATTATGGAGACTTTTACGATCTCTGTGAGAAATTATACTATACACATCACTCTTGTACTGAGTTTCTGAATTTTTTAATCTCTTCAAAAGATGAGACTGCAAAAAAGTGAGCGTTACTAATCCTGTATGAAGTTGTATTTAATAAATACATATTGAATGAACCAGTTGACTTCCCTGGTGATCCAGTGATTAAGACTGTGTTTCCAACACAGGGAACGCAGGTTCAGCCCCTGGTCAGAGAACTAAGATCCCACATGCCACATGGCATGACCAAAAGAACAAAATAAATTTAAACATTTTTGTTTGCTTACTATTATTTATTTATTGAAGTATAGTTGATTTATAGTATTGTGTTAGCTTCAGGTGTACAGCATAGTGATGTAATATTTTTGTAGATTATATTCCAATGTAGGTTATTATAAGATAATGTATATAATTTCCTATGCTAAGCAGTATATCTTAGTGTTACTTACCTTTTTTATTGATTTCTTTTTTAAATTTATTTTTAAAATTTTTATTTGGAGGATAATTACTTTACAATGTTGTGTTGGTTTCTGCTGTACAATAATGTGAATCAACCGTAAATATACACGTATCCTCTCCTTCTTGAGCCTTCGTCCCACCACCACCCTCTGATTCTACCCATCTAGGTTGTCACAGAGCAGCAGGCTGAGCTCCCTCTGTTATATAGCAGTTTCCCACTAGCTGTCTATTTTACACATGGTAATGTATGTATTTCGATGCTGCTCTCTCAATTCGTCCCACCCTCTTTCCACTATAGTGTCCATTGTGTGCGAAGTCCATTATCCACATTTGCGTCTCCAATCCTGCCCTGCAAATAGGTTCATCAGTACCATTTTTCGAGATTCCATAGATTTAAAAAAATCAGTATTCTTCTTACCTTCAGAGACTAGCACAGTAGTGGGCACATGAAAAGTCTACAATTAAATGCTTTTGTGTAAATGAAATTATCTACATTGTTCATGATCTGTGTTAGGATTGCTAATGCAGTTGTTACATTTAACCAGTTATTCACATGTACTGAGGATTACTTAGTTTTCATAGAAATCTTAATCTTTCAGTCCATGAATTTTGATAGGTTTAAGTATATAGCTTTGTTAAATGCATTAAATGCATTTAATGCATTTGCATTAATCTAATGTACTTATATTAAATTTAATTGCATTCTGACTTCCTGGGATGAATATTTAGTCATTAAACAAAAGGAACATTTTTCAAATAGTTATTCATAATATCTAAGTAATCCAAGTACCATTTTAATTCAAAATATATACAGTGTCTTTGCTTTCAAAAGTACATTATAAATACAAATTCTGATATTAATCTGAAATTAAACAGTTGAATTTAATGAAGTATATTTTTTCTTGAAGTATATTTGATTTTTTAAAATCAGAAACAATTATTGGTTAGATTTTCAGTCAGTTCTTTACCAAGAACAAAGCCAGGAGGAAAGGGCTATTTTCCTTTGTCCCTCAGGGTAGAGGTAAAAACTGGATGCCGGAGCCTTTAGTAGAGAAACCCAGGTTCTGTTACCTTGTTTCTTCACTGTGTGGAGTCTCTTTATCATGAGTTTCACTTGAATTCAAGGGGCTTTTTATACTTCTGAACTTAATGTTTGCACAGCTGTTACACACCACTGATTTTAATGAAAACAGCATTATTGAGATATTTTACACAGACTGTAAAATTCATCCATTTGAAGTGTACAATGAGTTTTTATTAGGTTGGCACAAAAGTAATTTTAATTTTTACATTGTTGCAATTTGGCCTTTGATATTGAAATACATTCTAAATAAATTTGGTTATGTTATACATCATTTTAATATGTATTTCTCACTTTGTGTTTTTTTGCTAATGACTTATCACTTGCTGTTTATTTTCTGTTTATTTTAGACTAGGGAAAAGATGTTAGACAAATAGCAAATTCGAGCAGTTTTCTTTCTCTTTTCTTAATATTTTATTGAAGTGTAGTTGACTTACAGTGTTTCACGTGCATGCCTAGGTGATTCAGTCATACACATACACATATATTATTTTTCAGATTATTTTCTATTACAGGGTATTGTAAGGTATTGACTACAGTTCCATGTGCTATACAGTAAACCTTTGCTGCTTGTTGCATATCTATTTTTTTAAATTAGAAATCTAGCATTCTGTTATACTAAGTCAACTAAGTGGAATCAAAATGTTATAGATTTTTTTAGTTGGGCCAAAATTCATAAGTTTTCTAAAGTATATGTATTATACATACTATTTATGTATATATGTGTATACAAAAGGTTTTCTACTACATCAAGCAGTTTTCTTATTCAAGTTCAAAATGGGTGATAAAGCAGCAAAGACAATTCACGACATCAACAGCACATTTGGCCCAGGAACTGCTAATGAACGTTCAGTGCAGTGGTGGTTCAAGACATTTTGCAAAGGAGATGAGAGCCTTGAAGATGAGGAGTGTAGTGGCTGGCCATCAGAAGTTGACCACATCCGAGAGGATCATCAAAGCTGATCCTCTTAAACCTACAGGAGAAGTTGCCAAAGAACTCAACATCGATTCTATGGTCATTTGGCACTTGGAACAAACTTGAAAGGTGAAAAAGCTTGATAAATGAATGCCTCATGAGCTGACCAGAAATTAAAAAAAAAAAAAAAATCATCATTTAAAAGTGTTATGTTCTCTTATTCTATGTGACAATGAACAGTTTCTCAATCAGATTGTAACGTGAGATGAAAAGTGGATTTTATACAATAACAGGCAACAACCAGCTCAGTGGTTGGACAGAAAAGAAGTTCTAAAGCACTTCGAAAGCCAAACCTGCACCAAAAAAAGGTCATGGTCACTGTTTGGTGGACCCGCTGCCCATCTGATCCACTACAGCTTTCTGAATCCTGGCAAAACCATTATATCTAAGAAGTATGCTCATCAAATCGACAAGATGCACCAAAAATTGCAATGCCTAGAGCCGGCTTTGGTCAACAGAAAGGGCCCAACATCATACAACCAACACTTCAAAAGTTGAACAAATTGGGCTATGAAGTTTTTCCTCATCCAGCATATTCACCTGACCTCTCAGCAACTGACTACCACGTACTTCTTCAAGCATCTCAAAACTTTTTGCAGGGAAAATACTTCCACAACCAGCAGAATGCAGAAAATTCTTTCCAAGAGTTCATTGAATCTCAAAGCATGGATTTTTATGCTACAGTAATGAACAAATTTATTTCTCATTGGCAAGAATGTGTTGATTATAATGGTTCCTATTTTGATTAATAAAGATGTGTTTGAGCCTAGTTATAATGGTTTAAAATTCATAGTCCAAAACCACAATTACTTTTGTACAACCTAATAGTATATTCACAGAAGTATGCAACTGCTGTGACAGTCTAATTTTGGAATATTTCCATCACCCTAAAATGAAGCCACATAACCATTAGCTGTCACTCCCATTCCCCCAGTGCCACTCTCCATTCAGCCCTAAGTGATTGGTAACCTACTTTTTGCCTCTGGATTTCATTCCTTTTTATTGCCAAATAATATTCCATTATATGGCTATGTCACATTATTCATCAGTTGGTGGACATTTGGGTATGTCCACTTTTTGGCTGTTATGAAAATGCAGCTATGAACATTCATGTGCAAGTTTTTGTGCCATCATTTTAAACTTTCTTTTGATGTGGGATGTGTTTGTGTAAGTTTTGCACTGGACTCTGGATATACTTTTTTTTTTTTCTAGTAACTTTTATTCTTTTTTTTTTTTTTTACTTTATTTTACTTTACAATACTGTATTGGTTTTGCCATACATTGACATGAATCCACCACGGGTATACTTGAGTTCCCAAACGTGAAACCCCCTCCCACCTCCCACCCCATATCATCTCTCCTAACTAGGTGTAAGTACAATATATATCACCCAATATGTAAATCAGTTCAGTTCAGTTCAGTCATTCAGTCATGTCCGACTCTACGACCACATGGACTGCAGCACACTAACCTTCCCTGTCCATCACCAACTCCTGGAGCTTGCTCAAACTCATGTCCATCGAGTCAGTGATGTCATCCTCAGCTGACAGTGGTGATACAATCTTATCCTCTGTTGTCCCCTTCTTCTCCTGCCTTCAATCTTTCCCTGCATCAGGGTCTTTTCCAATAAGTCAGTTCTTCAAGTCAGGTGGCCAAAGTACTGGAGTTTCAGGTTTAGCATCAGTCCTTCCAATGAATATTCAGGACTGATTTCCTTTAGGATTGACTAGTTTGATCCCCTTGCAGTCCAAGGGACTCTCAAGAGTCTTCTCCAACAACACAGTTCAAAGCATCGATTCTTCAGCATTCAGCCTTCTTTATAGTCCAGTAATATCTAAAATTTTGCTTAAACTTAGAGATAACTTAACCATTTATTGATCTCTCCTTTGTATTCTTGAGTCACTCAGAAACTGAGTAAGCAAAAACTTATATAAGTCTTTTTGATTTCATCATTCTCAGTATTGGATTCCATTTCAAAGGACTCTAGAGTTGGATATTTTATATCTTGAGCTAGGATGGAGAATAGCATTTTGTGAATCTGTTTGCAGTTGGCTGACTGTAATGGCTAACTGACAGCAATAGGTCATACCCTCTTTTTTGTTTCTTTGTTTTTCCTGTGCCAGGTCTTTCTTGCTGCGCATGAGTTTTTTCGCTAGTTGCAGTGTGTAGGTTTCTCTCGTTATGGAGCATGGGCTCTAGAGAGTGTGGGCTCAGAAGTAGCGCCTCATGGACTTAGTTGCACCATGGCATGTGGAATCTTAGTCCCCCAACCAGGAGTCAAACTCACATCCCCTGTATTGGAAAGCAGACTCCTAACCTCTTGGAGCACCAAAGAAATCCCATGTTTTGTTGTTATTTTTAACCTTGGTCATATATTCTTATTTTGTTTTTGCATAGAGTAAAACTTTGAAAGAATAGAATGCCTCTGGCACATAGAGATTCATTTCTTTATTGACATTTAACCTCAGAGATAGATAAATCATTGATTATACAGATGAAGTGAATGTACCCAGTAACTCAAGCTGAACTTGGGCAATCATTAAGAAGGTAATTCAAAGAATGTGATTAATGTTAGAAATATTTAAGTGTTTTATTCACATTGTCTTCTGGCCTTTGACTCAACTCTGGATTTATTAGAAATAATACTCCTCAATCAAATCAGAACTAGATTACTAGGGACTTAATAAATAGTCTTTATTTAAAATAAACTTTTTAGCATGCTTCTCTACTGTCTAAAAAAATAAGTGTTAGGTTTGTTTGGTTAAAGGAATGCTAGTTTATTAGAACCAACATGAATAGAGAGGAAAAGACTAATCTAAAATGTGGTTTTTAGGTGGAATTAGTTCAGATTGATCTTAGAAGCACAGAATTTTTAACTCATTAAGGTAGTATCCTCCACCCTGGATTTCATAAATTATGTCTTTTGAATAAGAAATAAAAACGTTTAAAACTTTTAAGAGAGGAGAAGGAAATGACAACCCACTCCAGTATTCTTGCCTGGAAAATCCCATGGACAGAGAAGCCTGGCAGTCTACAGTCCATGGAGTCACAAAGAGTCCAACATGACGTAGCAACTAAACAACAATATCTGTTAGTTAATTTGGTGGGGGGAAATTCTTTCACAATGTACTGTGCTTGAAATATCTTACAGTTTTATTTGTCAACTATACCTCAGCAAAGCTGCAAAAAATTTTTTTAATAAATTTTAAGGGAATTCCCTGGCGATCCAATGGTTAGGACTTCACAATCTCGTTAGTGACGGCCCAGGTTCGAACTTTGATCAGGGAACTAAAATCAGCCAAAAAAACTTTACCAAATAAAACTTTTAAAATAAATGCATAGTAAATGTTCCATTTTTTCAAAAATCTTGTGAAAACATCAGTCTTAAAACTCAGCTTGGGAACAAATCACTTGACTTAATTGTGGTTTGGTTGTTGATGGTCACGACTTTTGCTTAACCAAATATGGTGAATAGTTATAATTGGTTTGTTTCTTCCAGATTTGCATAGATCAAATTTGTGACTTGTTTAATTTCTTAAAGCAGGGCCATTTCTTTTACTACTTTGGTAGCCACAAGAAATCCCAACCGGTCTTGGGAATTAAGATAGTACTTAGAATTTATTCTAAGATTTATTTCATAATGTTCACTTGCATTTTTACCCCAGTGGCTTAGTGGAAAGCATTTAAAAAGAGCTGTCCTTAGTTTGCCAAGTTGTTCCTAGATACTGTATTCCTAAAGGATCAGTTCAAATATCACTCCTTTTCTAAAGCTTTTCCTGTCCATCCAACCCAAACCTTCTGCAGCTTTGATTGACCCCATGTCTGTCTCTGTAATGTATTGTATACTCCTTTTATAGCTTGGATGACATTACTGGATAATTACTTATTTTCCAGTCTGTCTTCTGTCAGATTCTCAAATTTAAGGACTGTATTATAACCTTAACACTAAGTATAATGCATGGCATTAGAAATTGAGCTGAAGTTTTGATAAAAAATTCTAATCCTTGGCTGAATTTTAATTTTTCCCTTTGTGGCTCATAGAGAAGATAGTGTCACTTTTCTGCATTTAGTTTTATGGTAAGAAGTATGCTTTATGATCATAATTTTAACCAATTAAAATTTTATTAATAATTCTTCTAGTAATGAATTAGAACTGGAGACAAAATCAAAGAGTCTGGGTAAGATAGGTTGCTGTTGTATTCAGTTGTGTCTGATTCTTTGCAATCCCATGGGCTGCGGCCCGCCAGGCTCTTCTGTCCATGAAGTTTTTCTGGCAAGAATACTTGAGTGGGTTGCCATTTCTTCAGGGGATCTTCCAGACCCAGGTATCGAACCTGCATCTCTGGTATCTCCTGCATTAGACAGGCAGATTCTTTATCACTGAGCCACCTGGGAATCCCAGGTAAGATAGGTTAGTGGTCCTCAAACTTTGAGCTTGCATCAGAATCACATTTAGAAAACTAAGATCAATGGCATCCAGTCCCATCACTTCATGGCAAAAATAGATGGGGAAACAATGGAAACAGTGACATAGTTTATTTTCTTGGGCTCCAAAATCAACTGTAGATGGTGGCTGCACCCATGAAATTAAAAGATGCTTGCTCCTTAGAAGAAAAGCTATGACAAACCTAGACAGAATATTAAAAAGCAGAGACATTACTTTGCCAACAAAGGTCTGTCTAATCAAAGCTATGGTTTTTCCAGTAATCATTAATGGATGTGAGAGTTGGACCATAAAGAAAGCTGAGCGCCGAGGAATTGATGCTTTTGAACTGTGGTGTTGGAGGAGACTCTTGAGAGTCCCTTGAACTGCAAGGAGATCCAACCAGTCCATCCTAAAGGAAATCAGTCTTGAATATTCATTGGAAGGACTGGTGCTGAAACTGAAGCTCCAATCCTTTGGCCACATAAGGAGAAGAGCCAACTTACTAGAAAAGAGCTGCCACAACTACTGAAGCCTACACACCCTAGAGCTCATGAGCTGAGATGAGAGAAGTCACTGCCGTGAGAAGCCCTCACACCGCAAGGAAGAGTAGCCCTACAACCAGAGAAAGCCTGCACACAGCAAGGATGACCCAACGCAGTCAAAAGTTAACAAATAGATAATCTTAAAAAAATAATAATAATGAGCATGTCATAAGAACTTGTTGATTAGTTGAGGAAACAAGTTTAGAACTCTGACCTTTGATTTTTGTGGCAGTGGTCTAGTACCTATAAAATGCTTCTTTTCTCTTTCACTTCTTTATTCGCTTGAGTGCAAATAAAGTAAATGAAAAATCTGTTTTAAATTTAATTATTAAACATTATAGTAAATGTTTATATACTGTCTAACCAGATTTCCCCTTATACTTTGCCATGTTGATCACACATAAGTTGTTTTTAAGATCTTAAATTATCACCTGGACTGTCAATGAAAGAGTGTTTTTTCATTCAGTATATGCTTACTCTAGGGCTTCCCTGGTGGATCAGTGGTAAAGAATCCACCTTCAAATGCAGGAGACGTGGGTTCGATCCCTGGGTTGGGAAGATTCCTTGGAGAAGGAAATGGCAAACCCACTCCAGTATTCTTGCCTGGGAAATCCCATGGACAGAGGAGCCTGGTGGACTATAGTCCATGGAGTCACAAAAGAGTCAGACACAACTGAGTGATTAAACAACATGCTTATTATGTTAACTATATATAGATTAAACTCTATATATACTTATTATATATAATCTATATATTAAACTATATATATAGTTATTATATATAGATTAAACTCTGGAGTTTCCGTGAAGTGGACTACTATATACAGTATAATGTAATTTTCTGGCTGAGGATATTTTTATGTTCTAATTCACAAATGTAAATAAGATTTTTCAGAAATATCAAAACTGGATATTTGAAAAACACAGAAGGTTAACTAGCTGTAATTTCAACTCACAAGTAAACTAAAAACTACCATATTGTTAGGGACCTGGGCCTTTGACCCCTTTAATCAACAGAAATTGATACAAGGCCAGATAAGAATTCTAGTCAGGGCGTCATTAGGGCTGTGCTGCAGCACGAGGTGGGGGGGGAGCAAGGAGCAGGTACTCTTGCTCTCTCCCCAGAGGAACTGCTTGGGTCCTTAAAGGGGATAACAGCAGGGGCAGGTCTGTGGACTGGGCAGGAGGCATAGCTTAGGTGATCTGCCCACTCCCTGGTGACGCTGTGTGCAGGGATCCTGCACAATACCCTGCTTTTGCTCTCAGCCCCTCAGAAATGGCACTTGGTCCCAGGTCCTTTTTGTATCCTCTTTTTCATAACTGCCCCAGCTGTGCACTCCTGCAATTGTTTTCAGTCCATTATTGTTGCTTTGTATTCTGTTGCTCAGAAAGATGTTAGTCCAGGTGCAAGCACTCTGGTTCAAGGTCCCAGGTCCCTTTAACATGACTGCCTAGGTAGACACATCATACAATCAAGTTCTCACCTTGATGTAACCTTCTTTTGTAAGAAATTCAGGGGTTTTCCTGGTGGTCCAGTGGCCAAGAATCCACTTTGTAATGTAGGGGACTCAGGTTCGATTCCTAATTGGGGAACTAAGATCCTGCATGCCATGGATATACTAAGCCCGTGCACCACAACTAAAGATCCCTCATGCTGCAGTGAAGATCAGAGATCCTGCTTGCCACAACTTAAGACCTGATGCAGCCAAATAAATAAATAATGTTTTTTTAATTCATAATCAAGTGAAAACAGTAATTGTTGTACATTTGTACTACTATATGATTTTAAAGGAAAAAGATTTTTAAGCCTTGCTGCATGAATATTATCAGTGAAATTGACTTGGTCGTGTCCGATTCTTTGCGACCCCATGGAATTCTCCAGGCCAGAATACTGAAGTGGGTAGCCTTTCCCTTCTCCAGGGGATCTTCTTAACCCAAGAATCGAACCCAGGTCTCCTGCATTGCAGGTGGATTCTTTACCAACTGGGTTATCAGGGAAGCAAATACTATGTATTGGGTATTTTTTCCAAGTCATTTAGGGAAAATATCTTTAAAAGTCTCTTCCACTGATGAATTTATTGTCTGGTCAAGTTGAGAACATGAACCATACATATGTGAAACTACATTGCAAACAGTTAAAATCAAATTATCAGAACAAGTAGTTTGTTTTAAATTGGAAAAATCATCATCTATGAAGTAAGAGTGATCCAGTTAAAGTAGGATTAGGGAGGTCATCATTTATATTCACAGCTGTTGATGGTGTGAGGGCAGACTAGCTGAAATTTAGCTAGACTAAGTGAATAGGCCAGAGAAGGCGATGGCACCCCACTCCAGTACTCTTGCCTGGAAAATCCCATGGACAGAGGAGCCTTGTAGGCTGCGGTCCATGGGGTCGCGAAGAGTCAGACACGACTGAGCGACTTTCCTTTCACTTTTCACTTTCATGCACTGGAGAAGGAAATGGCAGCCCACTCCAGTGTTCTTGCCTGGAGAATCCCAGGGACGGGGGAGCCTGGTGGGCTGCTGTCTATGGGGTCACACAGAGTCGAACACGACTGAAGCGACTTAGCAGCAGCAGCAGTGAATAGGCTTCCCTAGTGGCTCAGACAGTAAAGAATCTGCCTGCAATTCGTGAGACCTGGGTTCAATCCCTAGGTTGGGAAGATCCCCTAGAGAAGGAAATGGCAACCCACTCCAGTATTCTTGCCTAGAGAATTCCATGGACAGAGGAGCCTGATGGTCTATATAGTCCATGGGTCCCAAACACTCAGATATGACTTAGCCACTAACAAACACTCTAATGAATGTTTAGATTAAGCTATTCATTTTTGTAACTTGTTAGCTATTGGACTGGTCTAGACCTTAAAGTTACTCTTACTACTGACCCTAAAGCTTTATTTTTATTTTATTGAAGTGTAGTTGATTTACAATACTACGTTAATTTCTGCTGTAGTGACCCTAAAGCTTTTTCAAATCAAAATATTTCAATTCAGAATTCAATAAATGAGTAACCAAGGACTTATTCTTTCCACCTCCCAAAGAATTTTGTAGGAGCAAAATGTTGAGCAAGAGAGCTGCACTTGTAGCTATTTTATGAATAAATTGAAAATAGTGCTCTTAGATTTGTCAGTGTGGTTCCTTAAATAATTAAGAAAGGTTAGAAGGCAGCAGGTTCGTATCATTAGGCTTAACCTGAGGAAGATTTGGTGGACTTTAAAAAATGTTATCTGCTTTTGATTGTTTGGTCATGTGTAATTTGTTCCTCATCCAAGGAATTTAATGATGGAAATAAACATTCATGACATAAAAACTCACCCCCTTTCTCAAGCTTTATCTGTCTATCCATTTCCAAACCCTCTGTATAATTAATTGTCGTCATCTCTGTTCCCTGGCCTACTCTTCATTGTATTATGATATGCAGTGATAATGAGAAAAGGCTATATTTCCAGAAAAGCAGTTGGTGAAGTTTGCTTTTTATTATGAAGATTTTGCAAACGTTACTAAAGTAGTGAGAATGCTATAATGAATTCCACATACCCATCCCCAACTTCAGTCAGCTTTCTGCTATTCTTGTTTTATGTCTGCCCTCTTATATCACACTTTTGTTGTGGTTGTGTTGTTGGCTGGAGCATTTCAAAGCAAATCCTAGTGCCATGGCATTCATAAGTACTTTAAGTATGTATCTCTAACCAAGAAGCCCTTTTAAAAAAACACACAATTATTACACTAAACAAAATAAAATAATAATTCCTTAATAACATAATCCTTGTCCAATTTGGCTAAAAACTGTTTTTCACAATTGGTTTGTGTGAGTTGGTATCTGGAGAAGGTCTGCGCATTTGCAAATGGTTGACATCAGACTTCAGCCTCTTAATCTTCTCTATAAATAGGCACTCCCTGTTCTTCTAGAGCTCCCCCAACCCTGCCAGTGCTATTTAATTGTTGAAGAAACTAGATTGTTTGTCTGGGAAGATCTCCTGCATTTTAAATTTGGATGATTTTTATCCTAGTTGTAGCATTTCACACTTTCCTTTTTTTCCCCCAAATTTCATGCAGTCTAGTAGAGTTAGAGAATGAAGTGATTTTGGAATCCGTCTTTTTGGAAAGAATGGTTCATACAGGTACTTGCTATTGCTGCATATCAGAAAGCATAAGACCTTCATTTGTTCCAGTTTCAGTGAGGATCATTGGGTTTAGGTGGTAAAATAAAAATGGTAATTATCATCAGAAGCTATTTGGTTTTCCTGAAATAGAGTCCAGAAAGTAAAGGCAGGAAAAAAAGATTGGTTTTTCCCCTCTTTTACTTACTGATTTTCAGAACATGAGATGAGTTGAAATAACTAAGGACTTTTAAGAAACATTATAGGTATTCATATTTAACATATTTCTAACTAATATAATAATTATTCTTTCTGACAGTCAGAACTGTCCCATCTTTAGTTAGTGGACACCCCTTTTTGTTGACTCCTGTGTTGTTTGATGTGACTTTAGTAATATTTGGTAACTTCCTTCCTTTTAGCACGTCAGGATATTCTGTGTTCGTTTACTTCTTCAGACTTGGAATCTCATCCATATCTCCAAGTAACCTTGGTTCCTTTTAGTAGAAATCTAAGTATTAATAGTATTCATTAGTACTGAACTGTCAGGCTTCTGGGCCTTTTCCATGGACAGAGTTGGTAAATGAGTGTTGTTTTGTTTTTTAAAAGAAGAAGAAGTTGTATTCCTACTAATATGCCTAGTTCAAATTTAAAATGTTTAAGGGTATTAATTGATTTTTAAAATTTTTAATTATATTGAAGTATGGTTGATTTACAGTGTGTTAGTTTCAAGTGTATAGCGAAGCAATTCAGTTATACTTTCTTTTGTAGATTCTTGTTTTTATAACATTTTTGACTTTGATTTTTTTGAAATGTGCGGGCTTCTCATTGCGGTGGCTTCTCTTGTTGCAGAGCACGGGCTCCAGGGCATGTTGTCTTAGTAGTTGCAGCTCCGAGGCTCAATAGTTGTGGTGCACAGGCTTAGTTGCTCCATAGCGTGTCGGATCTTCCTGGATCAAGAATTGAACCCATGTCTCCTGCATTGGCAGGTGGATTCTTTACCACTGAGCCACCAGTTCAGTTCAGTTCAGTCGCATCCGACTCTTTTCAACCCCATGAACTGCAGCACACCAGGCCTCCCTGTCCATCACCAACTCCCAGAATTCACCCAAACCCATGTCCATTGAGTCGGTAATGCCATCCAACCATCTCATCCTCTGTCGTCCCCTTTTCCTGCTGCCCTCAGTCTTTCCCAACATCAGGTTCTTTTCCAATGAGTCAGCTCTTTGCATCAGGTGGCCAAAGTATTGGAGTTTCAGCTTCAACATCAGTCCTTCCAATGAATACCCAGGACTGATCTCTTTTAGGATGGACTGGTTGGATCTCCTTGCAGTTCAAGGGACAATCAAGAGTCTTCTCCAGCACCACAGTTCAAAAGCATCAATTCTTCGACGCTCAGCTTTCTTTATAGTCCAACTCTCACATCCATACATGACTACTGGAAAAACCATAGCCTTGACTAGACGGACCTTTGTTGGCAAAGTAATGTCTCTGCTTTTTAATATGCTGTCTAGGTTGGTCATGAGTTTCCTTCCAAGGAGTAGCGTCTTTTAATTTCATTGCTGCAATCACCATCTGCAGTTATTTTGGAGCCCAGAAAAATAAAGTCAGCCACTGTTTCCACTGTTTCCCCATCTATTTCCCATGAAGTGATGGGACCGGATGCCATGATCTTAGTTTTCTGAATGCTGAGCCACCAGGGAAGCCTGCAATTTAAGATTTCTTTGTGCCTCATTTGTATCTTTAGGATATCTACTTGTAGGGATATAGTCAGAATATGTCTTTTAGAATTATTTAAACTTGTACTGTGTGGTTATGCCAAATTTCAGAGATTCGAGTTATTTCTAGTTTATTTCCATTTTTAGAGATTGCTTTTTTTCTATTTAATGATTTTTTTTTTTTTGGCCATGCCACATGGCTTGTGGATCTCATTCCCTGACCAGAAAACTAACCTGTGCCCCCAGCAGTGGAAGCACAGGATCTTAACTGCTGGACCACCAGGGAAGTCCCTAATGTATTTTTTTAATGTATAAAATATTTATATAGTGTCCAAAAATAAAATGTATAAAATAAAGTACAAAGTGTCTGCTTCTACCTCTGTCCTGCCCTCTGGTCTTTTTCCTCTCCTAGGTAACCATCTTTATTAGTAAAAAGTAATACTAAACTTTATCTTTCCATTACTTCTTTTGAAAATGTAAGTAAATATACCTATGTATTTCCCCATGTCCTAATTTTCCACATAAGGTAATCTACTATACACACCTTGGTTTTTTCCTGCATATTTCCAGGGCAACATGTTCTGCATATGGCTCCATAGCAATGTATAGTCTCTTCTTCATTTTTACAGCTGAACAGTACTCTATAATAAGGAGTCCCCTCCGTAAAGATGGACATTTGGGTTGTTTCCAGTCTTCAATTATTGCAGATAGTGCTGGAATGAATAGGAATATGAATACCCTATTTAATATTTTTGTTGGTTTACCTTTGGATAGCTACCTAGAAGTAAAATTGCTGAGTTAAAGGGTATAAAAAACATAGGTAATTTTACTGGGGCAAAATTTCTTATACACAGTGTTGAATTAAGAGTTGAAACGGAAGTAGAGTTCCTCTTTCCTCATATATGAATAGATTGTTTCAGTAGATATATATAGCTGACCACCTACCACGTGCCTGGTATTGTTCTGGTTACCGAACAAGATAGAGGAGTCTCCATAGAACTTCATGGAGCATGAAGGTAAATAAAGTTAATTTCAAATTTTGGTAAGTGCTGTGAAGGAAGTAAATGTGTTGACATGAAAGAGAGTAACCAAGAGTACTCACTTTGGATAAGGTGGCCACAGAAGGCCTCCTTAAAAGGTGACATTTGAACTGAGATTGGACATTAAAAAAATGAGTAACATTGCCATTTATAGACTTTCCTACTATGTGCCAAACAATATAAAGGCTTTTCTTACCTCATTTTGTCTCACAAGACTCTGCAGTGTCTATTTTATAATTCCCATTTTATGAATGAGAGAATTGATGCTCAGAAAAATAATTTGCTTGAGATCTTAAAACTTGTAAATGGGGAGCTGGGATTTGAATCAAGGCTAGACCCATCTAATTCCAAAGCCAGACAAGAGAAATCCTTTTTACTGTATACATTGTCTCTCTTTACCAGAAAGAAAGCAGAGAACACCGAGTTAACATTGTAAATGGTTTAATCTCTTGTTTTCACTGGCAGAAATACAGTGTTTTGTTGTCTTTTTTTTCCTGTTTACATTTACTACTGAATGACTACAAATACATGTAATCAAAATACATGTGCTTATTTTCTGTGGGAGTATTTTTTATGTAAGAAAATAGAAAAACATGTCTTCTTGTCGAAGTTAAGTAAAAAAATTTCAATATCTGTTTTTATTGTTTTCAATTTAATTATGGTTCTCTGTTTAAAATACTGTAGCAAAAAATATCCCCCAGATATTTCTAGCCTATTAAAATGATGCCCCTTCTAAGTATCCTATTTATTTATTTCACAAATATTTGTTAAAATCTATATTCAAGGTATTTTGTAGTGTATATTTGAAATAACTTCACTAAATGAAATAACCAAAACATGCGAGGTTCTGTAAATAGCCATTAAATTTTAGGGGGAAGTTTTTTTCTTGTACCAGCACTTACTGAACACCTAAATGTACCATCTTAAGTCTTACAACAACTGACTCAGGTAGGTACTAAACCCCCATTTTACAGATGAAGAAACTGAGGCATAGAGAGGCTACATAATTACCTGAGATCACTATCTAATAAGTGATAGATTCAGACCTAAAGTTCAAATCCTTTGCTATCGTAAGTTTTTCTGTATCATATATAATATATTAAAAAGTCCTATCAAACAACAAGGAAGTAGGGAAATATATTTTTCCTTGCTGGTGAGTTAAGTCCATACTACCATCCTATGAACCATGCGTGAAGATACATAGACATTTTCTTTGGTGTCTTAAACTGAAACTACCTGCAGTTAAAACTCAAGATTCTAATTATACAAACAAGGCCACCTCTAACAAAATTAAAATAAAATTACATTATCCCCTGGCTTAAAGAAAAATCCTCCAGTAACTACAGAAGTGCTGTGGTATGAAGACAGCATCTTAAATCTCCATGTAAGTCATACACAAAGTGTTATTGCGGTGAAAAAATAGTGGCGTGAATAATACCTGCTCACAGCCCAAGACACTTGATGTATCTTGGACCTCAGTGTTTGTTGGATTTTGCAATTTCATGAGCAAGATTTGTATTTTTTTTAAGTTCTATATTTCTATGTGTCCCACTTGATGTTAAATCTGTATTCTTAGATTGTAGCGTTCCATTAAAAAATATAAATAATATCAGCCCCTCCTCCCTCCTCCCCCTCCCCCCACACTCATTTTGTATAATATGGTAATGATATCACCGTAGCAGTAATTACGGGTCATCTTCATTTCTTTCATCTCTGCCTGTTCTGATGGCTTCATTCCTTTGACGGAAAAGATTTGGCTCTGGGTGCTATGATTATTTTGTTAAGCGTTATTCGAATAGACAGGAGTGAGAGAAATTAATCAATCCAAATGCAATTAGCATCATGTTTAACCCAGTGATGGACGTCTCAAGGTGAAACAGCTAGGGGAGTTTCAGACATTATTATTCAATCCAGTGGTTCTTATCTAAATTATAATCAAGAGAGGTTTTTATTGGCCTCGCAGTGTGAAGATGTAACTCTTTCCCTGGCCTGGGGGTCAGGAAGACTGGGGCCTGCATCCTCTGTAGACTTTTGCTACTGCCAGCACCCTGAGGTGGGGATGAGTAGGAAAGTTTCTTAATGTCCAAGCCCTTTGAAATTTATCTACGGTGGGATCCTGGTCTGATTTTCCTGAGAGTGGGATATTGGCTGTGAATAAATTACTCTAACTTGGGGCAAAATATTTTGTGTCCTGATGAAGTCACTTTGACTAGTCACTCTTTCTTAACCTTTACATGATAGATTATTATTGCCATACTTACTTTATGAATGAGGAAATTAAGGCTGTGTGAATCTACTAGCCTTTGGTCATAGTAAGTGTTTCACCACAATCTATATTAAGTACAGGCCCTGAAGTGTGAATGTTCTGTGAAAATTTGTGAGCATTTAATAAAAGTTTGCCCCAAGAGTATTAATCCATTGTTTTGATCTCATTGCCTTTCACTCAGTGGAGTTCGCCCTTGGAAAGGGAACCAAGTGAAATAGGCCTGTGGGCCCTCTGGAGGGGAAACACCACAAACAAGAAGTTGTTAGGTCTCATTTCTTGAACACAGATCTTTGGGGCCGCTTGTTGTTTTGGTTTATTGTTTAGTAGGGAGAAGGATGATAAAAAGGATTGAATATTTGAAATCTTGTCTTGTTTTGCTTTTGAAAGAGGGCAGTACTGGGAGAGTTGATGGAGAAACACAGGCTTTTGCTTGAATACATTTTTCAAATACCTGACAATTAAGATTCTTCTACTTCTGCTTTCAATCTCCAGGCATCATGGCTGACACTTCCCATATTTTATGGTCCTGCTTGATGTTTTATATTCTGAGAATAAATCTGTTGGCTGGATATTTCTGTCTTTTTTTTCCTCCATTGTGAAAAGGCATTAAAATTATTTTCCATATTGGAGCTGTCCAAATGCATTTACCTATATGTTGAGTCCTGGCTTTTCTTTTTTATATTACTTCTAAAACAGTCTCTGGAAATGACCCCTTACTGAGTTGAAAAAAAAAAAATGTTTGACATAAAATTATCTTTTTCTGAATTCAGTGGAGAGAACACGCTTCTTAACCAAGCCACCCTTTTTGGAAGAAAAAGTCCTGTTAGAGAGACAGAACACTCTATAGAAACAGAATCTGGAAAGTTTGCCCCCAAAAGGATTTTTTGAGAATTCTTAGGATGAAGATTTTCATAGTCAATGATAAGTTTGGTCACAGAGGCACCCAGGCTGTTCTTTCCTTAGATATGTATTTCATTGTCCTTTTGAAATGCTTATGCCCAGGGAATTTTGGGCAAAGGCCTCTGTCTGCTTTCAAAGTCTGCCTTTATATAGAGAAAAGAGAGATTTCTACCACATACTCTTACTTGGGTTGACTCTCCCCTGAGTTGATTGAGGATGGTCTGTGGACCTTATTACAATTCTACCATTTTCTGAGGGCCACCAGTGTTCTAATGAGGTCCTAGGACCCCTTCTCATCCAGGGACTTCATGCCCAGTTCATAGCACCTTCTGTTCTTGACAGTGGCCCCAGCCCTTGCTGCTCTCACATCAGAGGCATTATAAAGTACTTTGTCCTTGACTTGAATTATCGATCACTTAGTGGTAGGTTTTGTGTGGAGGTCTGACTGGAGCATGGTGAGGTATCTCAGCCTCACAGCCTGCTCGGGCACTGCTCTGCTGTGTGCCAGCTCTATGCCAGAGTGACAGGAAACCCTCCCCTCCCCATTCCTGTGAGAGAGACATCAGCTCTGTGAATCACATCAGTTTCCTTTGTTCTCCTCTGATGTACCAAGATACCCGTGAACTGCTAGCTAACTGTCTCCAAGGCCACTTCTCATTTATGTGAATTTTCCCTCATACCTAGAACCTTGTAGGTCGGGTCTCTACGTGACTAAGCTGTTGATCCACCGCCTTCATGCTTCTCTCCTGCACAGTGCACACTGATGACTACCAGGTCCCTCTTCATTGTTAGAACACTTTGAACCAAAAAATATTTGTTAAAGAAAAGTCAAAACTGTAATCAAAACCTATGGCACATCATTTCCACTAAGTATCTTCTATAAATCTAGTTAAATAGATAACCATTTAACACATTGATTTAAACCAAATTAACTAGGGTTTTATGTGCTCCTTTTTACTAGAAGGAGCTGCTCATACAGTTAAGGAAGGTTGCTGCCCCAACTAGTACCCAGGTTTGAGCCTCCAGAGTAAACCTGTTACACAAATGCAAGACAGTTGTGTTTCCTTTCATGTTTGAGATCTTTTAAAAAATAAATAGTTCTTCCCGTTTTTGCCACTCCTGATGCTGCTTGTATGCTCAGTCGGGACTGACCTGGTCCCTCTTTTGTGACATGGCAGCTGAGGAGATGCCATTGTTCCTTGTGGCCAATGGATGCCCAAGGAAGGAGTCATCATATTAATGAAAACTAAGAACAGTCATCGTGTTAATTTGAAGGTGGCAGGGCAGGACAGTTCTGTGGCACACAGATTAAGCATATACCGCTTAGTTAACTAATGAAGGTTTACTATGAAAGATAGGGTTTGTCAGTCAGGTAGATTAGATTCCGATTTAATGGGCAGCCAATTCATGAAGCAGACACACTGTAAGAGCAAAATAACTTACAGGAATAGGAAAGACAAGAGCTGAATGAGCACGCCACTGAGGAGGAAGGGGGGACTGTCATAGAACCAGAATTCTGCCCCGTTTGTTGTCCATCAAAACATAACATTGGTCATTTAGGGTTTTTTGTTTGTTTGTTTTAAAGGAATATGCTCTTGTACATCACCAGTTACTTGAAGTGCAATTAAGAAGTGAGAAAGGAGTACACGAAAGAACAGAGAAATCCGTACTGTACTAGCCAAGATGTAGTCGGTGTGTTCCAGCAGCAGAGGGAAGTATCTGCTTTGAAGGGAACTTGCTCTTTACTCCAGAAGTCAGTTCCCTCAGACCAAGAAGACATGCTCAGCTAGAAGACTGCAGCTCGGTTCTCCCACGTCCTCACTGCTACAGTATGGCTTTTTCTATTTTTTCCTGTATGCCTTCCTCACTCTTTACTGTACTTCAATTAACTGGTGATGTGGATGAGCATATTACCCACCCCCTTAAAAAAAAAAAAAACTAAATACAATGTTATGTTTTGATGGACAACAACTGGGGCAGAATTCAGGTTCTGTGACAGTCCCCCTCCTATCCTCCATCAGTGGCGTGCTCATTCAGCCCTTGTCTTTCATATTCCAGTAAGTTATTTTGCTCTTACTGTTTAACAGAAAACAAACAAAAATCCTTGCATACAATTCTCCTGTTCAATTGGAGAATTTTTAAAATATTTTTCACTTTATCACTGTGAAACCCAAGGCGGTTTTTAACTTTTTTGTACATTAGCTGTTATGTGTAGGGCAATCTGTCTTAAAGCAGGGATAAATTGCTGTAAGAGAAATGAATCCTTGATAATTTTCCCATTAAGCATCTTGTAGCTTAAATAAACTTCCTGTTTGAGATGAAAGAAAGAGTCATATAGTAGCTAGCATTTACCAAATGCCTGTGTGACCCTTGTATTAACCCCACCTTGAACAGATGAGGTGTTTGAAACACAGAGAGATGACTCTGGCGACTTGCCCATGGTGGCTCAGGCTCAGTATGGGAGCTGGGATTTTGAATCCGAGCCTGGCGAATGCTAAAAACCCTGCTCTTGGGAATTCCCTGGCAGTCCAATGGTTAGGACTCCATGCTTGCACTGCTGGGAGCCTAGGTTCAGTCCCTGGTCGGGGAACTAGTCCCGAAAGCTGCATGGGCGGCCAAAAAATTAAAACATATAAAAGCCCTGCTCTTTTCACAACACTATGCTGTCCCCTTTGTTTCCTGGCCACTCATATTAGAGTCTCCTGAACAGTCTGTTGTTGCTCTACAGGATGTGAGAGAACCAGTGAAAAGTAACTCTCTTCCACCTCACTAAATTTTTAATCATATTGAGGCACAGAAATATTTAAAATAGTTTGCATTAGAACTGAAAACCAAATGCTGTGAGTTTCTTCCATTTCATTAAAAGTTACTTAATCTTTCGATTGTTTCCTGTCTTAAAGCCAAGCAGAATTTTATCAGGCAATTGCCTCAAAGTTATAATCTGGAAAATCTTTCCGTAATGAAACCCATATGTCATGGGCGAAAGGTGCAGAGCCCTGGCAGAGAGGGCTGGTCTCGTGAGAGCTTGTGCACCCAATCTCGTTAACCAGGGTGCCTCTGGTAATCCCTCATCCCCTCACTGGTGAGAAATCAATCTGTACCACTGAAATCTTTTTCAACCAGCCACTAGAAAATTTACTGCAGAGAAGGCAGTTTGGGGATAGTCATTGTGGAAAGGGAGCCAGAGGCAAGGCTGAGTGTAGGCTGGAGGAATTGGAGAGTCTAGAGAAGAGATTACATTCAAGCACACACCACCTTCACCGCAAGCAGGATGGAGCCCTCCCTTCAGCCCTGACCTCTCTAACGTGTACCCAGGTATTTACAACTGCCACGAACCTGACAGCCCTAGGGAACCTGTGAAAGGGTAATAGAACCGACATCAACCTGGAAGTTGATTTTAGTTTATCCATTTGTTGTCTTTAAATGTGTACACGTTGTCCCCTGTCGCTCACTCTGCAGCAGTTCACATGTTCACCCTTCGGTGAGTCTTCATTGTGGCTTTCTCAGTTTATGGTCTGTGCCCAGCCTAGCAGGGCCCGTAAATCACAACTTGATGTGGAGGTCGTGCTTCTCTTCTGCACAGCATACACTGTGGTGGCTAAGGACCAATGGATCCCTCTTGGCTTAGTGATTAGACTGTGGTAGCAGTGTTGCCTTTCTGTTGAGTCTTATAATCCTAGAGAATTAATCCCGAACTAGATGATAGTTAAGAAATGGTGTTGACTCCAGATAAAATTCTAGCAATTTTATTGTCCCCGGGACAGTCTTCTGAAACATTGTAGGGGGAAAAGAAGCAGGAGAGAAGGCAGAAATCAGAATTGCCAAGCTGAGGAGCGGATAATCTTACCCTGACTGTTAATGCAAGGATTATACTGAGAAGAAGGGATGGAACTAGGCAGGAGGACGTAGAAATACCTTCATCTCCTCTGTCAGCAAGCTGTCGTCTTCTCTAAAGTTTTTTCCCCAACCGGATTTGAGATCCTTGGTGGGAGTAGTAAAATATATTTACATATAAAATCGTACTGGAAGGTGTGTGCGTGTGTGTGTATAAGAGGAATACGGAATAGTAGCAGAAGGCTGTCTCTCTACTCCTAATGGGATTTTGTAGCAGCATGTGCGAGTTTGTTTCAGAAGTCAAAAATGAACAGATGTTGGTATAAATTACCTCTGTGTCTGCTGTCTTGCAAATTAAAAGCGCGGTTGGCATCACTAAACAATTTCACTAGGTTTGGGGGGTGCGGTTAGCAGGCGGTGATTACTGTAGCAGGTCGGTAAGAATCTTCGTACTGCAGTAGAACAGGAGAGCCAAGGATAAAGAGATGAGGAATAAAACCAGGGGTATATGAATTAATCAGAGATGTTAACATCGCTGATGACAAGAGAACAGGCGGGCACGTGCTCTGGAGCAGCCGCTGACCCACAGCAATTTCTCTGTGCACAGAAAGGGGTTGGTGCTTAGGGTGTGATTTATAGGGCACAGCCCTCTTTTAGGGAGCAGCTATGTCAGGAATTCGTATATCTCCTATATAGGACCAGCGAGTAGGAAAACTTTCTCCCCTCCCATGTAGAAGATGATGTCTTTTGAATTACTTCTACTTTTACGGTGGTTTTGCTGCAGCTCTGTGTACTTAGATTAGGTTGAAGGGGGAGGAATGATTGAGTGGAAAGGGGGTTGTTAAAAAGGATTGGTTAAATTCAAGGAGAGCTTGCCACTGAGAGACTTTGGAATATCCGTTTATTTCTCTTTTTAAATCCTTTTGATCCCTCGAATAGATTGGATCTTGTAGAATTTTAGGTCTTAAAATATTGGTCATTTTCCCATTTGGGGAAAAAACAGTAAAGAATTGGGTTATATGAAGTGCAAGAGGCAGAAATAATTAGTAAGATCAGTACAGTGCTCTGAGCCTAGGATTTTTGGAACAAGGCTCAGTTCTACCCACTGAGTTTTTTTATTACCCAAGTCTGATTTCTAAAGCACCTGCTTCTAGCCGTACTGGAGGATCATTGGATGCTGTGTTTAAGGTCATTAGTAAGCACTGGAGAATAGACAGAAAACCTATCCAAGGAGGAATAAATGATGAGACCCACTCTGAACAAAAGTATAAGTAGTCATTTCCTACAGGATCAGGCTGAGGGGAAGATTCCAAGAATTGGGATGTTTGAGATTGCTAGTCTGCCTTATCACAATCCCCTCACTTATTCACTCAGGAAATACTGCATACAGGGGAAGAAGCAGACTACCAACTTCCTCTGAAAGGTGATGTGTTAATAATACTACCACTGCACTAAGCGTGATCATGGCTGAATACCCAAGAATGCAGAGCAGGTGGCAATAATATGCTACTCATTTTACAGATGAGGAAACAGGCTCAGAGATCCTACCCAACTCAAGGTGTCATCCAGCTGCCAAATACTAGAATTGGAACTTAATTCAGAGCCTGTATTCTCTGAAAGAAGTCCATGCTGCCTCCCTTGGTCAAGAAAACACTTGTTTGGATTTCTACTAGAGTAGTTAGTCCTGTGCCTGGATCTCTCCATAAATCTGGTATTACTTTCATCAAGGGAAATGACTTTTCCTGCCAAACAAGCAAGGTAAATTTTAAAAGAGTCCCACAATGTAGAGAGTGGAGCAGTGAGGGTCACTTAATAAGTCTTACTGTTTGTCTGTGAAAGGGAAGGAAACTGACTTTACTGTGTGCCTGCTTGGTTCCAGTTCTTTTGTGTATCATCATTCATCTAGCCAGCATTTATCAGCAGATACTGGGTTCAGTGCTGTGCTGGGTACTGGGGATATAAACAATAGTAAAATACTACCTCTGCCCTCAGTTCTTACATTTCCATGAAGGAAGACAATCATATCAACAAGTAATTGCAAGTCTTATAGGAACTTTGTATGTATGGAGTTCGGCATAAACCCACTGAAGGAATGGTCAGTTTGATTTTGGCCAGGGTAGGGTTGTGGACACATGGGATAAGACCCAGCACTGGGGCTTCCATTCCTAGTTAATGGGATTTCCTTTTCCTTTGTTGGAGCTTTGAACTTGAGAAAGATGGGGAATGAGTAGACTACCGTTACCTAAAACTTTCCTGTGGTTACAAAGTTTGTAGTGTTTTATTTATTTCTTGTAGAACTAAACCAAGAGCTATTCAATATGGGTGGTAGGGGTGGGAAGTGGGCACCCGTCATCTAGCAGCATTTGCTCTGCTGGGAAGGAAAGCACGGAGCTTAGGGTAAAGGTCCTTCAGCAGGTGCCTCCCTAGTCATCTCTCTCCTTTGGCCAAGATGGAGACATGTCCCTGGGAGGCCAGAGGGCACTGCAGCCTGCTGTGTGTCCACTGTGTGGTTCCAGACTTCCGGACTCCACAGCCAGCTATAGAAAACTTTCAGCACGGTTACATCCATTTAAGAGACATAAAAAGAGGATCCATTTAAGAGACATAGGGATAAGGATGAAGGGGATTATGCCACATATGATTTTTGAGGATTTGCTTGACCGAGCTAAAACTGGGGGCTTCTGGAGTAGGTCTTGTAATTGAGAAATGTTTTACTTTCATTTTCAGAGCCTCATATGTAGGAAAGTAGCTGTATAAACCCTCTTGTAACTACAGCATTCAAAGATTGATGGTGCTGAAAGTCAGAGAAAGACACATAAACCTTGCCTGGCTATATTAAATATCTAAGGACTGACAATACCAAGAGAGAGAAGACCAAAGCTCTATAAACCCTACTTTATTACTCCATCCACAGATGAACTGCACTGAGGGAATATAAACCTTGTTATATTACAGTGTCCAGGGACTACCACTCCTGAGAGATGGGGTAAATGATCTCTAATTTTGATTTGAGATTATAAATGTCCAGAGACCAACAATCTAGAAAAGACTGTGATCTTGGTTGGATTTTAGCCTCCAGAAGCAAACCTCCTGAGACAGTGAACATGAGTCTTAGGTTACATTCTTGAGGGAGAGGGGGATTTGGGGGGAGCTCCCTGGTGATTTTTTTAACAGGGTAAATGATAAAGATTTTCCCCAGTTGGCCTGCACCTTATAGTAATTACCAACTTCAGGACAGTGTTGGTAATCACTATAGTTGTCAAGAGTGGTTTGTGTTTCCCTCTTTTTGGAAGTTAGTAGGGATGGAATCTGTTAGGATAGCAACTTTGTATACAATTTATGTCATTGTGCATTCTCAAGTCTTCCTGTGAACCCTTTTTCAGAGTTTAGGTATTCATTGACCTTTCATGTACTTTGTGATTCCAGCCAGAGAGATGACACGGGGGAAATTCCTCAACATTCTAGAGAAGCCCAAGAAGTAGCAGCTGCCTGTGGACAGGATGTCCTGGGGCCTGGAACCATGCGTCCTTCCCAGTGCAGCTCTGAAGATGCACACCTCACTGCTTCCTGACCAGAGGCCGGAGGGTGCACTCCAGAATTCACCCTCTCCCCTGCTTCTGGCACTCTGCGCCTCTGAGGATGTTTGGCAGCAAGAGAAGAATCTGTTCTACCCAAGGATCGGTGCAGTTATTCCATCAGCTTCCAGACTTTGACCGTCTCAACCTCGGATGCTGGTGACACCAGAGAGCATATCATTCTTAAAGGTCAAAGTCCTGCTTTCTGATTTCCAGAAGTGATTCAGGAGCTCCAGGATCTTACAGTTGATTTGATTCAGTGATGGCAAAGTCAGTTGAGACATGTTGATTGGATGAGTTCCTTTGAATTGTACTTCATCTCTTAGGAAGTATTTATGATGCTAGGAGAACAGAGGCCAGTTAGATTCTGGACCAGTTAGATTCAGATCAGGGTGCAGTTTGACCTGCAAACCCACCAGTATATACTAGGTTCCAGGAATCCCCAGCTAGAGAAATGCTTTTGAAATTCTATACCTCTCATGATAGTTGCATCCCCCAATGCCTTCTGTTCCCCACTTCCAAGGCCCCCCCCCCCCGCCATGTGTCTGACTCCAGAGAGTGGGATCCCTGTGTACCAAGTCCCTCCTGGGATTAGCTTGTACAGTGAAAGGCGCATGCAGGGTTGCATTGGGTTCTAGATATCAAGACTAGCTTAAAGATGATGGAAAGGACTTTTGAGTTCTGCTTAATCTGATACAGATTCAAGTGAGAAAGTAGTTATGGCCTGAAAGATAGGAGAAGGGGATTGAGTGCAGGAGTTCCCATTTGATTAAAAACTAGAAATTGTAATTGACCTTAAGGGAATGTGCTGTGAAATGGTGGCAATATTTTGCCTGCCCCGCTATCCCATCTCCTAGCACAGATTAAATAGTTCACTCATATAACAGAAATACACACACACAAGAGAAAGAATTTCTTGACTCTACAATTCTTATGGAGCTCTTTGTCCATTATCTATATTAAGACCTGAAAATCTAGCCCATGTTTAAAATTGATTATAAGCATTTTCCTTATTTTGTCTTGTAAGTTAGCCCCCAGCTTCTGTTATTTTGAGAAGTTCACGGGCTTTCCTAAACTTTATGAAAAGAAGATCCATGTGGCAGTAGTGTGTTAGTGTTTAGACGCTAGGGATGTTGTGGTCAAGGTCTGGATGCTGACTGTCTGGCTAGGGCACAGCACTGCTCAGTTTAATAGCTGGTCCATTAGCCATTTTCTGACACTTGTGCCTTGTTTCCCATGCTAGAATTAAGGTTGGGTTTTTCTTTCATTTGCTTCCTTTGACCATCCATGCAGTTCTACTTATTGATCAGGGTGGGTGGAATTTAACACAAGACATTAAAAGAGAGTATGAGAAGGCAAACATTCTGTTTGGATGTGATATATAAGGTTAGGCTATAGAGGTGTTGATTTTAAGTAAAGCTTATCATTGACATTCCTTTGTCTTAAATGCGGTTAAAGAATGTAAAAGATGGGGAGAGAGAAGGAAGGAGGGCTGTGCAAAAAAATAATGCCACAATGTCAGATTCTAACTTTGCTCTGTTTTTTGAGAGTTGATGGTGTCAGGCACTTGTAAGTGCTTAGGGAAATTGAGAAATAGATGGAGAACATTGGGGTACCTCCCTGAAACCAACTCCAGTCTGTAAACTGGTTTTGGGGTCTGCTTTGGCCTCTTCCTTTTACTGTCATCTTATCCACCAGCACTTAATATACGTAGATGTTTTAGAATTGCAATATTTATTGGTTTTGTATTTGCTGTCCTTAGAAATGTTATTGATGTATTTTTATATTGATAATATAAATTTATGTACAATGTGCGCATGTATGTATTTTAGGGTGTTAGAGGATTGTACTTTGTGTATGGTGGTTTCTGTGTCATCATAATAAATATTCACCTTTTATTAGGAGAGTGAGTTTTTCCTTGAAAGGCCAACTTGTATATTTAAAGCACAGACCTCATCAGAAAGGACAGCTATAACAGCCGATGACCCACCGTCTTCCCTTTAATACCACGCTGGGCGCTGTGGGGCCTTGTGATCATCTACCACGTGGTCTCCAGCTACTAGCCACCCACTCATTGTTTCATACTCCTGTCTGCTAGTAAAGTCTAGATCCGTCCTCCTGGCATTTAAAACTCTCTACATGTAACCCTAAATAACCCTCCAGTTTGGTTTCCTTTCTCTCCAATACATGAAGTCTCTATCCCAGTTAATCTGAACAGTTCCCAGTTCCTCACTTACATGCCTTTGTGGATGCCATTGAGTTCCTAGAAGCCTTGGATCCTTTTCCTGCCCATCGGCCTGTTCTTCCTGTAAAACCCCATGATCCAACTGGGCATAATCCTTCCCCCTGCGTTCTCACAGCGTTTATGTATATCATAAATTGATGTATATCATAAATGCTGTGAGAGTCATGCCATCCTTATGACTGTTATTAGCCCCACTAATTTATCTGCTCCCCGAGACTGTGGCTGTCTCCCACACATCTAAGTTCTTTTCAGTGGCTTCTTTGAACTGGAGGTTCATGACCTGTTTGTTTGCATGCTTCCAGTTAAACATGACATATCAAAAGCAAATATTTCTCTGCCACCTGCCATAAACCCGTATTATACCTTCCTTTACAGCTCTGTTCAAAAACAGAAGTACTGATTTAACCAGTACTACCGCTCTCACTCATTGATGGTTTACCTGCTCCAGACCAGAGCATGCCCTTTTAGAGAAAACATCCCTTTTAAGGAAAGCAAGTTGCTTAGCATCATTGGTTCATCACTGATTCCCAAGAATACATCTGGGTGGACAGTCAATTTCTCTGATCTAGAAAAGCAGGACTGGGGCTTCTCTGGTGGCTCAGTGGTAGAGAATCTGCCTGCCAATGCAGGAGACATGGGTGGGATCCCTGATCTGTGAAGATACCATCTGCGTCAGAGCAGCTAACACCATGTACTGCAGCTGCTGAGCCTGCGCTCTAGAGCCTGGGAGCCACAACCGCTGAAGCCACCGCAATGAGAAGCCGTCAAACCGCAACTCAAAGGTAGCCCCTACTTGCCGCGGCTAGAGAAAGGCCCCCGGAGCAATGGAGGCCTAGCACAACTAAAAATAAATGAACACAATTATTTTTTTAAAAAAGAAAAGCATGGCTGATTGACCGACTGAAAAGGTACAGCATGACAAATATGTTGCTTTAAATCTTCAGAGATTATTTTTCTCATAAATGATTATTTGCCTACAGATTTGTTTTCCCTTTCCTTTCGCTGTTCCAAACACCATCCATGCCTCGCATCTCTTGGCTGTGAGCAGAAGCATAGCGTTGGTGCCTGGAGACATTTATTTTCAAATACTCTTTTCCCACCAAGAGTCTCATTGCTGCTTGCTGTCTTCAGTCTCTGAGGCTTCAGGCCACAGCTGATTTGCTTGACTTCTTTCCTTTGTTGGAGCAGTAGAAGTTCAAGGATATCAACTGCGTTGCTATCAAAATGCTGTGATGAATTTTTCTTTATCTTTTTGTTACCTGTTTTCATTGTGTTGTACTTTTTTAATGAACAGCTGCTAATTGCTCCTTGTTTTTGGCCCTCTGCCTTCTGAGCAGCGGAAATGGAGCTGGTGAAAGTCTTTGCGTTGCCCGTGGGGCTTCTGCAGGGTATTTGGACTTCCATTGAGGCTTTATGATAAAGCCAAGAAATTGCATTTCCAGAGGGATGCTCCAGTCTCTTCTGTTTCCAGCAGGATTCAGGCATCACGGGGAGGTAATGTGGCGCAGGAAGGGAGGACACAGGCAGTGGGCCAAGGTGGATGGTCCCAGGGGGTCAGGTGACAGGGTTTCTTACCAGCTTTCAACTTCTGCACAAACTCCATCTCCAAGCATTTGGTTATGTTCTACAGTGTCTGTTTTTTTCCTTCTCTGAGAGCTACCGGACTACCTTGCCTTGGCATGGGCTTCATTTCATAGGAGGACCTTGTAACCTCCACCCCCAAAGGGTGGGCAATCAGCGGTCTCTTCTGGTGCGTGAAGCTCTGACTGGCCAGTAACTGACTTTTCCTATCTATTTAGGCTTCAGGGCACTTTAAGGATATGAACCTGACTCTGAAAGGCCACCAGCCTTCCCACCCTTCGCCCAAACTTTCTTCCCGAGCAGGGCTGGTTAGGGGCTTCAGGTGGCACCAGGTGCATGGGGGAGGCTCCCAAGCGCTGGCAGAGCCTGTTAATTAGTACATGAACACCCCAATGCTCCATTAGCCAGGCCAGGCATTTGGAACCTTCCCCTCCTGTGGCCCCTTCCTCCTAATGAGAGCTGGAAGAAGGACCCTCACAAAACACTGCCTCAGAATAATATTCCGCTTTGTCCCCACCAGTAACCAGGGCTGACAGGATCACTCTGTCCATTTCTCTTCTAATTAGCACAATTCCAGCATAGCCTGAGCCAGCAAATGGAGAAAAGCGATCAAAAGCGATCGGACAACCGTACCGAATCACAAACACAAAGAGGGCCATTCCCCGTAATTAGGTGAGACAATTCCTCAGTCTTTTCTCGGCTGGAGTTTGCCGCTAAGACTCTTGCTGTTTGGGTCCCAGCAACACAAGTTACATGTCTCCCTGGGACACTAATAAGCCCCAAATTGTCTTCCGCTTCACACAACTCTAGCCAGAAGACAGATGCGAGGGGAGGGGGCACAGGGAGGGGATAGGGGCTCTAAACGAGCAGCTGCCACAGTTTCCCCAGCTCCTAGAAGCAGACACTGGGGCTTCACAGAGGGAGTTGCCTTGAGAGAACAGCCCTGGGGCCTGCCTGGTCCCTGAACTGGGGTCTCAAGCACTGAGAACTCTTGACCCTCAGGTGATGCCCATTCTGCCCCGTTTATTCCCCACCTTCTGCCTTTGGTCCCCATTTGGGCTTCTCATCCCTTCTCAATAGTGGCCTCATGGGCAGCTATAACTGGCACTGTTCCCAGAATGTCCAAGCCTTATGCAACTTAGTTACCATCTCAAGGACAGCAAACACTCAAGAGTGTGTGTGGATTCCACTCTCAGCTCATGACCTGGAAGGGGCCTTCCCTTCCAGCAACCATCTCCTGTTTCCCCACTCCCACCTGCTATCCCCATTCTCTCTGGTGGAAGGTCTCTGGTTTTAAAAACAGAAAAGTGGCCCATCGGCTGCCAGGGCAGGAAGCCACGACTGGCCATACTCCATGTGGCTCAGAGGTTGGCCATTTAATAACCAGAAACAGTTCCCCCAGGACTGCAGCCCATTACAGGGATTACTGGGGGGTGATACAGCCATGAACTTGGTCAGGGGCAAAGGAATGTGGGGCAGAGTGGCAGTTGGAATCTCAATTAAACTCAAGCTCTGAGTTGAGTTGGTCTCACACACGTTTTCATCTTTATCCTGCCCTCTGCGTTCTGTTTTGATCTATACTTCATGCTTCTGAAAGTGACCTCCAAAACCAGAAAACATTGAATTATCTAGAATCCAAGGAGCCAGAAAACTCAAAGAATCAAAGTTGCTTTGTTGTTTTTCCCCATTGTTTCTATCCCAGAAACAGGTAATGAGATGATTTGACTTTTTAACTTTTGAGAGATGTCAAAGGATTGATCCAGATTTGTTCAGTCTCCTATAGTTTCTTTGGCTATAAATAGAACTGAGACCAGCATCTGGCACATAATAGATACTTAATAAGAATCTGTTGAAGGAATGATCTATGATGCTCAGTGTTCACAGCCTTATTGCTGGTCTAAAGTATAGTAAGAGCTTGGATTTGAGAGAGGAAGAATGAGCTTATCAAGTCACTTCTCTCTGAGCCTCAGTGTCCTCGGGACTGCTTCCATTTTAAAGAAGCAGGCTAGCATCATGGATAAGGGCAAGACCTGGATGTCAGGTCGCCTGGGTCCAAGTTTTATTTCTGCCATCTGCTGTCTATGTCACTTCGGGTAAATTGCTTAAGCTGTCTGTGTCTCCATTTACTCATTTATGTAATGGGTCCAGTGCACCTAACTCCTCGGGTTATTGTGGAGACTAAATTAGTACCTGTGAGTATTTAGAACAGTGCATGGCACATCTTACCCATGTTTAATTTTTTTATTATACCTGTAGATGTTAGAAATTGATCATCCTGGGACTTCCCTGGTGGTCCACTAGCTAAGAATCCCTGCTACCAATGCAGGTGGTCCCTGGGTTCGATCCCAGGTTGGGGAACTAGATCCCACATGCCACCACGAAGAGTTCACATCCCACAACTAAGGAACTAAGATCTGGCACAACCAAAGAAATACTTTTTTTAGAAAAAAAAGTGATCATTCTTGCGGGGAAAATATGATTACTTTTGATTACCTAGAATAGCCAGTTAAGCTGAAAACCCACTTCTCAACTCTTCGGGAGAACAGATGGTTCACACCTCTCCTGCTCCATCCTTCAGCTCTCTGAATCAGCCTGTGCCAGCGTGTTCCTGCAGGAAATACCACTGTTGACTGCACAGACAGTGGCCCCTGAGGACCAGATGTTGCCGATAAGCAAGGGAGGGGAGGGTATTCTTTGCGACCCTGGCGGATTTCTGAGCGGATGCTGAGCCTGGCATAAGCCCTGAGTCCCACGTCTCACCAGGCTTGGTGGGCCAAACGTAGGCTAAGCAGCCGTGGGACTCTAGTCACCACACAGGGGTGCTCCTCCCCATTCTGCTCCGTCCTTGTCGCCTCTGCCCCCATTCTACGGCCCTTTCTCCAGAGGCTCCCTACCCAGAGCTGAGCCAGGTCCTCTTGGGTCTGAGCTCCCCAGCAGCCTCTCGGAGTCTATAGAGAGCAAACAGCCTGGCCTGACTGCATGGCCCGAGGCCTCAGGGTCAAGCAGGGCTAAAGGTCACATCCCAGGGCCTTCCCAGATGCAGGCAAGCTGGCCCGAGCCAGCGGCTCCACACAAAGGAGCAGCTGAGAAGAGTCAAGTTGGAAAAGTCAGTGACTCGAGACTGAGTGGAAATGAGAAGCCTCGGGCAGGGCCAGGAGGGTATGTGGGGGTCAGAGCCTGAAGTGGTGTCTGAGGGACGGCGGGGCGTGTGGGAAAGCAAGCCCCGAGAACGTCTTCCTTGGCTCCTGACCCCCTCCTCTGTCTCTGCTGCCGCCGCCTCCATCAACCTAACTGCTGACTGTCACCAGCCTTGCTCACCCAAACCAGCTGGCCCGAAGATCCCTCAAACCTGTCTCTATCAAGTATGTATGGTCTGTTCACATAATGAACTAGTTGGCAGCCACTTAGTAGGTTTGCAAAGATGTTATGGTATCATGGGAGAAATGATTCATCCAAAGACGTGAAATAGCGTGATATAAAATTATAAATGTGGCATGGTATTGAGTGTGTTGGGGAAGAAAATAGACCGAGGTTGGTAACAGTGCTTGCTGCCTGGTTGGAAGGTTATGAGTAATTTTCATTTTCTTCTCTGTTTTCCAAACTCCTTCCCAGAAGGTTGTATTGTTTCCATAGTATAGGAAGGAAAAAACCTCTAGAGCTGGGTGTACAGTTTAAAATGCCTTATCAGTTCAGGCTACTAACAAGCACGTGTGCACATGTATACACACACACACACACACACACACACACTCAATTCATTAATGAGATTTCTTTATGATAGTTATATTAAATCTTGTTTTTGAAAATGTCGATTTGTAAACCTCTAAGTATTTACTAGGCACCTACCAAGCATCCAGTCCTGCCCTAGACTGTCCACTCCATCACATTTAGAGTGTGTAGAACGACTTTTTCCTTAACCAGCCCTGTCCCATGACCCATCCCTGTCCCATGACCCCATCCCCTCTCATTACACCACAGAGCTTTTGCTTTGGAACAGAAAGAGCTTCACTCAATAGGTGCTTGATCAGAACTGCAAAATGATTTTTTCTTCAGACCCTTCTTACACTGAGAAAACTACATCTGACCTAATTTTGTTGTAGACCCTTTAAGCTGAATTTTCCCATTTCTGGGGCACACAAAACACTACTTCAGATGTTGTGTTTGTGAGCGTTTCATTCACTGCTTTCTTTCTGTTCACTTTCCTGTTCCCAATTGGGAGAGAACATTAAAAAAAGATGATTTAGGAGTCAGAGGAGTAGGCGTGGGTCAGGACAGAGTCTGGAGTGACACCCATGTTCGTAGCAGACCGAGGTACTGCTCCATCGAGAAAGGGAATGAAATCTTTCTGCAAGGTGGGATCTGAGGGACTCAAGGGATGTGTAGGAGGTGGTTCTCACCTTTATGGGCAGACGTGTGTACATAAAGTCAGTTTCTCTGCAAGATGAGATTCAGAGTCTTGGAATTGATAAAAGATGAAAGCATCAGGGCCAGAGGATATAGAAAAATGGTAGAGAGGGACTTCCCTGATGGTCCATCCAGTGGCTAAGATTCCGTGCTCCAGAAACAGGGGCCCAAGCTCAATCCCTGGTCAAGGAACTAGATCCCACGTACCACAACAAAGATCAGAGATCCTGCATGCTGCAACTAAGACCCAGCAAAGCCTAATTAACTAATTACCTTTTAAAAATCATGGAGAAGAACAGACTTTGTCTCTGAGAAATGACTCACTCTTCCCAGCCTCTGGCAGCCGGACTGTACAAGCCCAGGCACCTGACTAAGCCTTGGAGGGTCCAAAGGAGTCTTGCTCCTCATTTTCCTTCAGCAGAAATAGATGTCATGATGAGAATGAAAAATGTTGTGCCTGCCACACCCACTTCCTCCTCCACTTTGCCGGTATGTACACTTGTCCATCCTGTTTCCCAAAAGAGGGGCTACTTTCTGTCTATCTTGAGATGCAAAACAAAGGGAAAATGTCAGCCACGTGCAGCTGTGAATCCTGCCTAAGCGTTCCGTTAGCGCTGGGGCTTTCAGCTGTGTGGGCCAGACCTGATAGCCCTCTGAAGGAGAGGAGGAGCAGTCCAGAACAGACAGCTGAAGCCCTTGTTACAACATGAGGATTGCAGGGCAGGCGACACTTCACAACATCACCAAAGACTGATGCAAATTGGTTTGGTTCTGACCCTGTCACACCAGGAAGGATAATGATTCTAGCAGCGCCAGGCAGGGGAGGGGGCACATGGTGGGGGCCGGGAGAATTGGTGTCTCACTCTGCATCTTCATTAATGATCTGAAAGACAGGGGTAAACAGCATGTTAATGAAACCTACAGATGATTGGTGTTACAAATCCCAGAGAGGACAGAGAAATAGCACGGCAAGACCCAGAGAGCTTAGAAATATGGGCAGGAGATTGTCAAATGAGATTCGCCCTAGGAAAATGAAAGTCGACATGTCAAGAAGGAATGATGAAGGCACCTCTGGGTGGGGGACCACAAACACGAAGAGCAGAGATGGGTGGGTGGCAGGGTCAGGCGGGCTGAGAGGGGATGAGGTCTGGGGGTGCTGGGAAGACTGAGAAGCGGGCCTTGAGGACTCAGGAGATGGGTACCCTTGTGTGTTCCTGGCAGGACTGACTACAGCAAGAAGATGGGCCAACGCTGTGTGCAGCGTGGGGGCCAGGCAGGTTGACCTGTGACCGCTCCTGTGTCTCCTGCAAAGCTGGGCTCTGACTTCAGAGCCAGGAGCTGTGCTTATTTGCACTCGTCACTGAGGCTAGCAGTGCCATTCTGACCTGAATGATGACTGAAATGAGACAAGCCAAGACACATTTTTCCACTTTGTCCAGAATGATTGGGAATAGGATATTCAAGAGCAGAGGAAAGAAAAATGTCCCCCATCTTCAACTGTTTCCCATTCAATAAACAGAGCTTGGAGGTATAATTCGCTTATATTAAGGACAAAAATCTTAAGGCTATATGCATACAATTCAATGAGGTTTTTTTTCCCCTTGAGCAAATCACTTAGCCTCACCAAGTCTTCCTTTCCTCCCTCAAATGGGTATAACTGGAGTTATATATGTCACAGCTGTCTTGTGAAGATTAAATGAGATAGAAGAGGTAAGGCCTCTGGTACACAGTAAGCACTCAGATATTGGTGATTATTATTATTGTTTGTTACCCTCCAATTTTATTCCCTAAGTTTTACTCTTCACTGCCCAGAGAAAAGGTAAACTTCTTGAAGTCAGGGACTGTCAAAAATTATTTTCCAGTGCATGGATACTGGGCGAAGCAATAAAACCGTCTTTGAGAGATTGAAATGCTAGAATCCTCTGACTGTTGTTTTTCCTTTTACTCCGCTGCACAGCATGTGGGATCTTAGTTCCCCAACCAGGGGTCAAACCTGCGCTCCCTGGACCGCCAGGGAAGTCCTAGAATTCTCTTTGAATATGAATAATTTTATTTTTACCCAACTCAGATTTACTTTCAATGAAATCTCTTTCTTCAAAATGGAATAACCCCCCTCAAAAAAAAAAAAAGGAAAGAAAGAAACAAACAAAACCAAGTAAAATTCTGATATCACAGAGGTTTTTTGAGACAAAACATTCCCCCACGAGATTGTGCTAACAACATGTACAGTGTCTGGTGAAATTTTAAGCCAAAGGAAGAGATCCCAAGCTGATGATTAAGACTCCAGTCGAGTTTGAACTAGGGTGGCTAACCATCCAGTTTTCTTGGGACTCTGGGGTTTCCCAGGACAAGGGACAGTCCCACTAATGTGATGGGTGTTGACTCAAGTTTGAATCCAGGCTCTGGTTCTTGATAGGTTTGTGGCCTTGGGTAGGAGTCTTAACCTTGTTGAACTTGGTTTTCTCTCCAGTTAAAGGGGGAACAAATTGTTGGAAGGATCAAATGAGGTACCATTTGATAGTATTGGCAATGTATTTGATGCATAATAAAACCCTGGTAAAAGTTGAAATAAACTGTCAGAATATGTGTAAATAAAGTTTAAAATAGGCACAAACAAATCTACGATGGTAGAAATCAAAAGAGTGGTTACTCATGTCAAGAGCTAAAGGGAGGCTTCTGCAAGGCTGGAAACATCCTTGGAGGCAAATACTGAGTTTATAGTCTGTTTGAAGCAGGCATGATATTTGGGTTACCAAGAAGATAAGAAATTTTAAAAAATTTATTTTCTATGGGGTAAATTAAACAAAAAAACCCTGGGAACTTTACTTCTTCTACCCTCTTCCTTGTACCTTCTCCACCTTACAAACCAAAGGCTTCTGTTTTCCTAGGCTCCGCTGTCTTCCCAGCCTTCATTCATGTAGACACATTTCTGATGTCATTGTCATATGGCCTTGATTTGAAAACCATGTTATGATTCTTTGCTTGACTCTCTCCCTGCCTCCTCCCCCACTTTTTTTTGGGGGGGCCATGCCACGGGATCTTATTTCCCCAACCAAGGATCAAAACTGTGCTCTCTGCAGTGGAAGTGTGGAGCCCTAACCGCTGGACCGTCAGGGAATTCCTTCTTTTCTGATATGAGCTTCTCTCCTCTCCGCAGCCAGTGAGGGCACAGTTTCTCAAGAGAACTCTCAAAGCTGACTCCCCACCCCTACCTCAAAGCCCCACTGCTGGGAAACTGGAGTCACCAAGTCCTGTGACCTTCAGGAAAACACAGGCTTTGTTAACTCCACTCTCAGGATACACCCAACAGAAGTGAGTGCTTTCTTGCACCAAAAGATGTGCAAGAATGTCGGCAGCAACCTTCTTCACATGAGTCAAAAACTGGCAGACACCTGAATGTCCATCAGTAGGAGAATGAATATATTGTCATATATTCCTATAATGGAATGCCACTGACGATAAGAACAAAGTACTGTACTGCCTCACAGAATCACATAGATGGTTCTTGCCAACAAGAATGAGGACCCAATTAAGGCAGACACAGAAGTGCATAGTGTATGATTCTACTTGTATGAAGTTCTAGAACTGGTAAAACTAACCTACGGTGGGAGAGGTCAGAATAGTGGTTACCTGGGGTATTGACTGGGAAGGGTTATAAGGACCCTTCTAGGGTGTTGGAAATATTCTCTATTTTGATCTGAGTAGTGGTTGCATAGGAGTAGATGTGTGAACATGTGTGTGTGTGAACACTCATCAAGCTGTACATTTAATAGTTATGTGCTTTACTGTGTGTAAACTCAATTTAAACAAATGAATTTAGGGTCATCTGAGCCTCTAAAGGAAAACTGATGAAAGTTACCCTAGCCCTACGGAGGTGATTTGGGCAATAACACAGGCGATTTATCTGACTTCTGGGCTATGGAGGCATAAGGAATGATAGAAGATGGTCAAAGTGTTCCTTTGGCAGCTGCCTTCCACACTCCACCAGCAGCTGAGCATAGGGCTTTGAGGCTGTGGTCTGGAAGCCTCATCTGTGCCTTTGAGACAGGGGAGGGCTGTCAATCAAGTTCCTAGGGTCCCTGACACCTCGTTGCTTGGGCTCTTTTGTGAAGGAGCATCATTGTCTACGGCACAGGACTCAACCTCTGGGATCTAATGCCCGATGATCTGAGGGGGAGCTTATGTAATAAAAGTAGAAATAAAGTTCACAATAAATGTATGTGTTTAAATTATGCTGAAAGCACTCCTTGGCTCCACCCTGGTCCATGGAAAAATTGTCTTCCGTGAACTCGGTCTCTGGTGCCAAAAAGGTTGGGAACTGCTGCTCTACAGCCCTCTCTGTGGATTCAGTCCAGAGACTGTGGGCTGCTGCAGGGCCAGGACCTGGTCTGTGCATCGCTGTTGCGCCAGACCCTGACACATCTTAGGCTTTCAGGGTACCACTGCCAAGTGGATGCCCAAATCCATTGCCTCCAATCACCTACGGCATTATTAAACTCTTCCCAGCTGGAAGTGACCACTGAGCTCAAAGCCAAAGATGTGCTTTCTGATACGTGGTTATTCAGGTGATCTTCCCTAAAACAGCTGGCATCCAGGTAAGCTACAGGCATCCCTGACACGCTTTCATCCAGGACGGTTCCGGTTCTGCTAGAAAAGTCCTCCAGTTCTCTCTCTAACCAAGTTTTCCAGCAGCATCCACTCTGGACAAAGAGGCTTCTACCACAGGTAACTGGAGTTCTCAGTGGTGTTGATGGCAGTCTCTCTGGGTTTGGTCTTCCCTTAGATGAAGGTTGGAAAGGCTGGGTTGTTTGGTTCCTTGAAGAGATTTCTGTGCCATCCAAATACATAGCCATTAGCCACATGTAGCTCTTCTATTTAAATTAAAAATAAACAAAACTTAAAATCCAGGAAGGGGCTTCCCTGGCAGTCCAGTGATAAAGTCCCCACACTTCCACTGCAGGAGACATGGGGCTGATCCCAGGGTTTGATCCCTGGTCGGGGAACTACGATCCCACATGCCAAGGGATGCGGTCAGAATTTTTTTTCCAGGGAATTCTCTGGTGGTCCAGTGGTTAGGACTCCATGTTTTCACTGTCAAGGGTGTGGGTTCAATCACTGGTTGAGGAACTAAGACCCTGCAACTGCGTAGCATGGCCAATAAATAAATAAGCACATTTTGAAAAACACATTTTCTTCCCAGCCTCAAGCTACTGGTTATCAGCTTGTGGGAGCTAGAACCTGTCTGACATCTTATTTTCCCACTTAATTTACCTTGGATCTTGTTCAGACTGGTACATACAGTTTTCACAGCTATATATTATCCCACTCTATGTGCCATAATTTATTTAACAAGTGCCTGTGATGGACATTTAGGTTGCTTCTAATCATCTTCTACTACAAACGATGTTGTGATGAACAAATATTGTTGTATTTAAATCTTTGTGACTGTACAAATGTATCCTTAGAATAGATGTCTAGGGAGGGAAGTGCTTGCTCAAAGGCCACGTGCATTTTAAAATTTAATATTGTGTATGAATGTGTGTGTTCAGTCGCTTCAGTCATGTCCAACTCCTTGTGACCCCATGGATTGTATAGCCCACCAGCCTTCTCTGTCCATGGGATTTTTCCCAGCAAGAATACTGGAGTGGGTTGCCAATTGCCTCCTCCAGGGGATCTTCCTGACCCTGGGATCAAATCCATGTCTCTTGTGTCTTCTGCATTGCAGGCAGATTCTTTACCACTGAGCCACTGGGGAAGCCCCAATATTATATATATATGTATATGTACATATAGTTAATATTTACTATACTGAGTATCTTTCACTTGATATATAATGTAATATGTTTCTGTACTGCCCCCTAAAGTGGTCTCCCCACCCTCTTAGCAGTGCTGTTATCAGGCATACAGGTTTCCTGCAGGGTAACAGTGGCTCCTCTTGCAAGGGGGCTCCACTGCCTCTGCACAGCCCACCCCACCTACCTCTCCTTCTTCTCACTCCTTTTTTTATTTTTCTCTTTTTTTCTCACTGCTTGCTGCCAGAAGTGGTTGGCATTTACCCCAGCATTCACCCACCCCCCAGGTACCGGCCTAAAGTCTTTTGCTTCAGTGACTCACACCTCGTGGACTCTTTGCCACCCTCTCGTGAGGTAGCTACTATCATGACTCCCATCTTCCAGATGAGCAGCCTGAGACTTAGAGATCACTAACTTGTGCATGGTCACCTAGCTGGTTAGTAGCAGCGCTGGGGTGTAACCCCCGGACCGTCTCACTTCAAAGTCAGTGCTTCTTGGGAACTAAATGCTTCCCCACACCCCTCCCCTGACACTGTGGGCTCCCCTCCCCGTGTGGGTAGACACCCGCCTCTCTCCAGCACCTTTGCCCCTGTGCCCTGAGCCCTCCAGCCCCGCTCACTCCCTCCTCCCTGGGGTCAAGGCACACAGCTCTCCCTGTGACCCTTCCTCCTCCACCAAGAAACGGTGCAGTTTCCTGCACCCTTGGCCTTGGGACTGTCGCACCTGACCAGCTGGGTCCGCCCAGGCCCCCAGGTGATCACCTTGGCCTACTGGGGGGCCGGGGAGGGAGAAAGCAACGGCTTCCATCACCTGACCCTGCTCAGCCAATTCACGAAGACAAGATGTCAAGTTAATGAGCCTGTGGGCCTCTAATTAGCTGTCAATTACCTCAAATTAATCAACTCCTCGCCTAATTAAGCATTATCGGCAGGTGGGCACAAAGCAGACCATTGTGTGGGATCCCTGAGAAAGGCCCGGCTGGCAAACTTGGTTAGGATCAGCGCGGTGCACCACGCCTGCCCCCCCACTGCGTAGCACGGGGGCCCTCTGCCCACCGCTGCCCCCCGGCACCGAGGCCCCGGGCACCTCCTGGGCGGCGGGGTGAACCGCGCATCATGAGAGGGAGGTGCAGAGCCTGGAGGCCGGAGGGATGTCTGCGGGGATGTGGGGCAGCGGGAGCCGTGTGACCGGGCAGGGGAAGGCCACGGCAAAGGAACAGCGGGTAGCAGGGCCAAGTGACCAGCTCCCGGCGTTCGCTGGAGCCAGGGCAAGGGCTGGGCCCAGAGCTGGGCAGACTGCAGGCCAGGTCAAGCCCAGAGTTCAGGCCTGGGTGGGCGGGCAGCTCCACTTCCGACAATCCTGGCCCTGCCCCTCTGGGCTCTGTGACCCCAGGAAGTGACTTCGCTTCGGTGAGCCACAGTTTCCATCACTGAAAAAAAAAAGAGAGAGAGAGAATAACTTTGTTAGATCTTCTCGGGCCTCTGTGAGGATTAAATGAGATTGTGCCGGTGAAGGCCTGCCAGGCAGTCAGCGCTCAGTGGATACGTAGTAGTGACAGCGGAGGTGGGTGAACCGCTCAAGCTGCATGCTGTGTCCCCAGACTCTGAGCCCCCAGGCTGCAGCGCACCCCTGATACACGTGGAGCCCTGCCGAGGACGCACTGGGGCCTGGACGTTGGGATGTCCCGGCCACCTGCTCGCCACCATCTCCCAGCACCTTTGAGGGTGGGGGCCATATGGAGCTCAGCTGAGGTGACAAGTGTCTGACTAGTGGCCAGGAAACAGAGAGCATGTGTACGGACCCATCTCCCCTTGGGTCTTAGGGCTGCAAGCCCAGAGAAGAGGGTGTCTCTGTGTAGCCCCCAGGCACCAAACTCGTGCCCTGACCATGGTCCTGGAGGCCAAAATGGTACCCACTTTGCTTAACACAGGGCGGGGTGAGGCTGGGAGCTGGCTGGGTAGATCTCTACACCCACTGAGGGTCAAATGCCACCACACCCATGCCAGTTCTGTCCCCTTCCCCCACTCCAACCATTTCTTGTCGTCAACCCACCGAAGTTCTCATCTGCTGTTGTTCTGTTGCTAGTCACATCTGACTCTCTGTGACCGCAAGGACTGCAGCACGCCAGGCTCCTCTGTCCTTCACTGTCTCCCAGAATTTGCTCACGTTCATGTCCATTGAGTCAGTGATGCTATCTAACCATCTCATCCTCTGCCGCCTTCTTTTCTTTTTGCCTTCAATCTTTCTGGCACAGGACACCCTATTCCTGCTTCCTGGGGCAATGGCCATCCTCAGTCTCGCCTGTGAAAGCTTGGCGATATCTTTCCCCTCCCCATTTAAATCACTGTCATTTAGCAAACATTTATTGTGCCTACTAATTAAAGCTCGCCGTGTAAAGGGGAAATGGTTGGAAAAACACAAATCATCAATGCATGCACTAGAGATGTGGGGAACAGAAGGGAGCAAGGATTGGTTATGTACCTAATGTAATGCTAGCAGACATGGCACAACCAGACATGGATGCCAGTGCTTCTGACTCCTGTCCACCAGGAGACATCAGGTCTGTGCCCAGGGTTGGGAGTGGGGATGGGGGGAGGCAGGTGGATGCCACCTCCCTCTGCGCCTGGGCAGGTGAGGCCTTCCAGACAAAGGGAAGCTGGAGCTGAAGCTTGAACAAGGCGATGTATTTCAGATGATGGGAACAGCATATGTAAAAGCCCAGAGGCGTGCAAAGGACATGGAGATTTCAGCAAACACTGGAGACCTCCTGATTACCCTAGACCTGCAGCAGAGCCTCCAGAGGCACAGTGAGGAAGAGCAGGATCTCAGAGGGCCTTCAAATAGGGCCTTTCTAGTAGGGATTTGAAGACTTCCCTAAACTTTGGCCCCTCCTAAGAAAGAAAGAAAGTGAAGTCACTCAGTCGTGTCCAACTCTTTGTGACCCCATGGACTGTAGCCTGTCAGGTTCCTCCATCCATGGGATTTTCCAGGCAAGAATACTGGAGTGGATTGCCAGTTTCTTCTCCAGGGGATCTACTTGACCCTGGGAACCGACCCAGGGAACCAACCTGGGTCTCCCGCACTGCAGGCAGACTCTTTACCATCTGAGCCACAAGGGGAGCCCCTGATCCCTCCTGCTGCTAACTCACTGCAGTCGTGTCCGACTCTGTGCGACCCCATAGACGGCAGCCCACCAGGCTCCCCCGTTCCTGGGATTCTCCAGGCAAGAACACTGGAGTGGGTTGCCATTTCCTTCTGCAATGCATGAAAGTGAAGTCGCTCAGTCGTATCTGACTCTTAGCAACCCCATGGACTGCAGCCTACCAGGCTCCTCCATCCATAGCATTTTCCAGGCAAGAGTACTGGAGTGGGGTGCCATTGCCTTCTCCGATGATCCCTCCTAGAGGAGCTGAATTCTGCAGGGATCGAATCCATAATTGAACCAAATGAAGCTGCTTGTGTGCCTCCAGAAGGAAACGGAAGCATCAGGGGAGTGGACCTTCCCTAAATCAGAGGAAACATACTGACTCTGTGGTCCACTTCCTGGGAGAAAGGCATGCTTCTCTCCCTTCTGTGTCCCAAAGCACCCAGAGGGGAGCAAGCACCCAGCCAGGCTTATGAATTACTGCAGAAAGTTATTGATTTCTCCCTATCACATACTGACATGTGCATGGATGCAGGGACTTGCATTAAGCCCAGACATATTTATCCCTCTGAAAAAATGTTCCATCTGGTGTGAGTGGAGAGAAATAAGTTTGGGAGGTGAAGGGCAGCCATGGGACTTAGACAGCCAGGCTGCAGGGAGGAGGAGGAAGCAGCAGTGCGTGGGAGAAGCCAAGGTTCCCATCTCTCTGGGGCCCATCCCATCCCAGATCCCACGAGGCCCCTGAACATCCTTGTGGTTCTTTCTAACTTAAGCAAGTTCGAGTATCTGTTCCTGCATCCCACCTAGAGTCCCCCACCCCAAAGCACCCTGACATATCTGGCCCGGAACAACCAGAGAAGCCCCAGCCCCCAGGTGGAAAGGCATCTTACAAACCAGCCAAGGCAGTGGTTCTGATGGAGCCACAGGGTCACCCAACTCCAGGGACACCCCACAGCGTCCGGCTGGCAGGTGGCTTTATTCCACAAACAGTGCAGGAGCCCAGTATGCGGCAGAGACAATGCATATATTATACCCACATGTAGTGTTATGTTTAATGTTTTGTTGTTGTTTAGTCGCTAGGTTGTGCCTGACACTTTTGCGACCCCATGGATTGTAGCCCACCAGGCTCCTCTGTCCATGGGATTTCCCAGGCAAGAATACTCGAGTGGGTGGCCATTTCCTTCTCCGGGGGATTTTCCAGGGATTGAACCCACGGCTCCTGCCTTGGCAGGCGGCATTTCTGTTTATGTTTATCAAGCTAGATAAAAACCAAATGAACACAAAAGTGTATAAAATAAAATGTAGGCTTCCCTCACACCCCTCTTCTCCAGTCCTCTGATTCCCTTCCCCACAATCAACCGCAGCCAGTTTTTCCATTACCCTTCCAGAAATTAAGATAGTTATATATGCTTTCCTTACATATAAGTTATGTATACTGTTCTTAGATATAAGATAGTTATATATATCTTTTCTCTTTCACAAGTGGCAATAAAATAGACTATCGTGCAGCTTCCTATTCATGCTAATATTGTTCTTGGAGAGTGTTTCAGATCAGAGTGAGTAATAACAGCCCCACAGTGTTCCACCGCCCAAATGTGTACTTTTATTTTTTCTTTTTAAAGCTATACAAAATCATCACAGCCAAGAGAAGGCTATGGAGACATGAAGATTAGATGTCCTGTGACAAAAGGACAGGACACTGGAGTGGGTTGCCATTTCCTTCTCCAAAATATATATATAAGTAAAGTGTTGTATATATATATATATATACTATTCCAATGCCAGATGTTGACAATGTGGGAATTTTGGGTGTGGGGTTTACAAAAACTCTGTACAATATTCACAACTTCTCCGCATGGTTAAAACTGTTCTAAAAAAAATGTTCATTTAAAAATCATTTTAAAACATACAGATAAGTATCACTTCATGTAAAAGCCTTACTGACTGCCTAACAGTGCTGGGTCGTGATGTAGGTTCCTCAGTCAGACAAATACAAGCACTTCCCGGAGGGAGAATGTCAATTGTTTCACGTTTCCATAGGACTGTGCCCCTGAAATGGTGGGACCACCCTAATGGCAGCCTGTCAGTTTACCACGGGGAAACGGAGGCTAGAGAAAGGGTGACGGGTGCCGCGTCACAGACTATCACCTCAAGCCCCACCCACGCGGGCACCGGGCTGGTTGGCACTCCGCTGCCCACCCTGGGTCAGCAGTGGGTCAGACGTCCTCCTGGGACGTCTTATTTCATTTTAACAGCACAAGCTGAAGGAAAGACGCTGTAACGATGGGTGTCATGCACTGGTTAGCAGAGGGAGCCTCTTAGGACCCTTGGCATCCCTACCCTTGCTGCCTTCGAGGAAGGTGGACTGGGCACGGGGTTCCCGGGGACACTGTGATCGCAGCCGTGCCTCGCGGGCCGGCGCCCTTCCCGGAGGGCTATCCGCGCCTTCACCGCTAGAGGGAGCCGCGAGCGGCCCCCACGGCGCCCGGCTGCCCTTCCCGGGCTCTGGCCGCCGCGCCGCCCAGGCTCCGCCAGCAGGCAAGGCACCTGGTCCAGTCCTGCGGCATCAGGCTCTGCCGCCCCGACTCGGGGAGGTACCCAGCACCCTGAACCTCGCTGTGGGACCCACTCTCAGACCCCACCCACCTCTGAAAACCCTCCCGTGCTCAGTTCAGGTCAGTCACTCAGTCGTGTCCGACTCTTTGCGACCCCTTGGACTGCAGCATGTCAGGCCTCCCTGTCCATCACCAACTCACAGAGCTTGCTCAAACTCATATCCATCCAGTCGGTGATGCCATCCAACCATCTCATCCTCTGTCGTCCCCTTCTCCTCCTGCCCTCAATCTTCCCCAGCATCAGGGTCTTTTCCAATGAGTCAGCTCTTCGAATCAGGTGGCCAAAGTTTCAGCTTCAGCATCAGTCCTTCCAATGAACACTCAGGACTGACCTCCTTTAGGATGGACTGGTTGGATCTTGCAGTCCAAGGGACTCTCAAGAGCCTTCTCTGACTCCACAGTTCAAAAGCATCAATTCTTTGGCTTCTCTGGGGCTACTGTTCTCATTTTATAAGTTAGGACCCAGAGAGGGTAACAGTCATGCCCAGGGGCACCCAGCTAATATTTGTCAGAACCAGATTCCGAGGGGGTCTGGCCCTGACCTCCATGCCTCAGGAGTTCCCCTTCCAAAGGGTGGCAAACATTCTCACTGTCTCCTTCTATCCCGATGGGGAAACCAAGGCACAGGGCAGTGCTAGGTAGGGTGTGTTAATATATACTGTGTGTGTGGGTGGCCGGCCTGTCAAGGGTAGACAAGAGGCCGAGGCCGGGAGGCCAGCCCCCTGACAGATGATCACCACAGGGGAGCCTGTGGAGGGCTGAGGGTGCCAGCCTGCCCAGGGTGGGGGGCAATGCTGGTGACTCGCTCCTGTGGATGGGTGCCAGCTGCAGCCTCGGGTGGGAGGCCAGATGCCCCACACGCTAATAACTTTCACTCACTGCCTGAGGGCTAATCCCATTACTGTCCTGGACCCCCTGGGACCACCCTCCCTAATCCCCTGCCTCCCTCTGGGAATGGTCCAAGGCCCTACCATGGGCCCTTGCCAACCTCAGTCACATGCAGACCTCGGGCCCTATCCATCACCTGTGCCCACCCATGCCCAGTTCCCGTGGAGGTCCACCCTTCTCCACCTGCCTCTCCTGCCAGCCCTGCCCCTGCCTGCCGGTCCCCAAGCCACCTGCCCAAAATGGCCTCCACCTGGGCTCCAGGTTTTGCGCTCCCTCCTTGCCTTTTCCAAGCAGGCTGCTGTTTTAGTTTCTCATCAGGTGAGAGCCTGGGTCCACAGTGTTTTTACCTATCAGATGGAGACAGTAGCGCCCACTTCATCCTGCGGTTCTGACGATATGGCGGGGTGCCATACAGCAAGTGTTTAGTTTACTGCAGTTCATGGCTCAAGGGACACCACCAGTGTCAGTTGCCGATGTAATTAACATCAGTGGGATGGATATGTCAGCTACGCAAGGGGAGTGGACGTGTTCTGTCATCGGAAGGAAGCTCCATGGCCGGGAGGCAGTTGTTAGAGGGAGGTCAATATGACCCAAGTGCCTAGTCCTCACTAGTGATAGGAGCCACTGTGTACACTGGGTACTGAGCTCTTTCTTTTCCTCTGCACCAAGTTAAACCTCTGCACCCCTTCATGAGGCAGGCCCTAGCCATACCTCCATTTTGCAGGTTGGAAACTGAAGTTAAGAAACAGCTGGGAATTCCCTGGCAGTCCAGTGGTTAGGACCCTGCACTTTCACTGCCAAGGGCCCAGGTTGGTTCCCTGGTTGAGGAACTAAGATCCCACAAGCCTCGTGTGCATGTTAGGCACTCAGTCGTGTCCAACTCTTGACAACTCCATGGATTGTAGCCCGCCAGGCTCCTCTGTCCATGAAATTCTCCAGGCAAGAATACTGGAGTGGGTTGCCAGTTCCTGCCTCGAGGGATGGACAAAAAAAAAAAGAGAGAGAGAAAGAGAGGCAGTTATGAAGTGGTGGAGCTGGAATCAAACACAGCTCTGACTCCAGAATTCTCTGCAGCATTCTACTGCTTCTCAAGTCCCTCTTCTAATGAGAGCTGATGTTAGAGAGATGCCCGGCCCCCAAAAAGTAGTGGGCTTCCCTTTTGCCAGAAACACTGAAGGCGATGCTGAGGGCCAACCAGTCAGGAACCCTGAGGTTCCATGACAGGCCCCAGTCCCCGCAGTGTCCCCAGCCACCCGTTTCCAGGCCAGGTCAAGCCAGGTCCCTCCCCAGCCCTTGGTCCTCAGCCTCCCACTTCCCTACCTTCTGCTGCTCCTCATTTACATAAATTATCTCTCCCCAATTATCTATCCAGCTGTCCCAACCGTGATCTGTGAATGAATTAAAAACGGAATATAATTTAATAATGGCTGATTAGAAGGAGATTAGTTGTTATATAAAAAGGAAAAGCCAAGAGCCAGCTAGTTGCCCTTAATCTGAGCCAATACCATCGTTATTCAGGAAAGGCTACCCTGGCTGTCATCAGGCGAGAGAGGCATGAAGACAAGGGTCAGGGGAGAGACCAGGGGAGGCCAGACCACCCTAGAGAGAAGATCAAGGCACTAGGGGCTGGGAATTTGAGCTCCAGGCAACTCCTGTTACTTCCCTGGGCCTTGCTCCATTCTTCTAAGTGGGTTTGGGTGGTTTCCGGGGTCCCTTCTTGCTCTGAAGTCTAGATGCCCACAAATCAAGGCACTAGGATTCCCAAGGCAGCCTCTGCCCCCACAACAGACTCTGTTCAGCCCTCACTGGCATAAGAACTGGGGGTTCCGGAATCTGGTGTCTTCTAGGAACACATAGGAGCTGGGGTTAAAGACCTCTCCAGGAGGCGACCCTGTCTAGGGTAGATGGTAGAGAAGGGGCTGGGGTTGGTTGCGTCAGGAAGGCTCCATGAAGGAGAGACTGGCTGAGACAAAAGGGTGTCGGTGCCTAGCAGGGTCTCTGGCCCCCTTGCCCTCAGCTTAAGGACTGGATGTGTCTCTGAGACTCCCAATCATCCTTTCAGTCTCAGCTCATGAGCCCCTCTTCCAGGAAGCCTGTCCTGATCTCCCGAGCTTTGGGGTCTCCCCAGTGCTCCCATATTTGTCCATCAGAGCCCATAGCACATCTGCTTATGGGACATTATGTCCCTGTTTGTGAGTTCCTTGAGGGTGGAGACCAGCTTTTCATCTGTATGTCACCAGTGCCAGATACACAATTGTTGCCCAACAACATCACTGACTAAATAAAGATACCTCCTCCAGATCACCCTCATGTGAGTTCTGTGCTCCTCAAACACACTGTGATTATGCCTTTAAAAATAAAGCAAATCAGAGACTTCTCTGGTGGTGAAGTGGATAAGAATCCGCCTGCCAATACAGGGGGCAGGGGTTCGATCCCTGGTCCGGGAAGGTCCCACGTGCCACGGAGCAACTAAGCCCATATGCCATCACTACAGAGCCTAGGCTCTAGGGCCCGTGAGCCACAACTACCAAGCCCGCGTGCTGCAACTGCAGAAGCCCATGCGTCTAGAGCCTTTGCTCCGCAGCAAGAGAAGCCACTGCAATGAGAAGTGTGAGAACGGCAATGAAGAGTAGCCCCTGCTCACTGCAGCTAGAGAAAGCCTGTGCAAAGCAATGACTACCCAGTGCAGCTAAAACTTTTAAAAAATAATAAAAGAAAAAAATAAAGCAAGTCACCTATGGAGAAATAATATATTAATATACAAACAGTTTTAAGGATGGATGGATAGACAGAGGGCTTGGAGTCAGATTGCCCAGATATGAATCCCAGATCCACCACTGATGACTGTGTGACCTTGGGCATGTGATTAATCTCTCTGTACCTCAGTTTCCTCATCTGTACAATGGATGCATTTAATATTTCCCACCTCATAGGGTTTTTATGAGGATGACATGGATGAATAGAGAAAAGCATGGAAAACTGGGCAGTGAGCACTTAGTAAGTATTCATAGTGTTACCCCAGTAGCTCAAACAGTAACGAATCTGCCTGCAAAGCAGAAGACCAGGGTTCGATCCCTGAGTTGGGAAGATCCTCTGGAGAGGAGAAGGGCAACCCACTCCAGTATTCTTGCCTGGAGAACCCCATGGACAAAGAAGCCCGGTGGACAACAGTCCTTGGGGTCACAAAGAGTCGGACACGACTGAGAGACTAACCCTTCATGGTGTTACAATGCGTGTCACACTGGTTTTTGCCAGTGGTGGGATCTCTGAGCACAGGACTGGCCTTCTCATTTCTGTGGATGGTGTTAGATGGACAGACAGGCCTGCACGGGGCTAGCTCAGCAGTCCTGGCTGCTGCTTTCACACCGAAGGTTCCGAGGGGGCACACGCTGGCCAGGACCAACACGTTTCTCCCACCCTTGATGGGCAGTCTGTCTGCTCAGCGTCGGACCCGGAGTCCCAGCCCTTCCCGAAGAGGCTCTCAGCTTCACGAGGGAGCAACATGGCCATGAGAGGGGTCCAACCCGGGGTTCTGGTCTGGGTCACATGCCCCATGTCCTCTACATCAGAGGATGTCTGCCCGGCCTGAACTTGGCATGGAGGGGCTCTGGGAAGACATGGGTGAGCTGACCAGGGAGAGAAGGCTGAAGAGTCCTCTGCAGCAGCTGACTCAGGGCATCAAGGAGCAGATGCCAAAGGGGGCATGGTCTCCAGGGCCAGGGCCAGGCACGGTGGATGCCAGAGATCGACTTTCTCAGAACATCAGGAGATGCACCGTGTCTGCACGGCAAGTGTTTGCTGATTGACTATTCCAGAAATTGCCAGACCTGCTCGTTTATGAACACCTTGATTCCTCCTATGTGGGGAGGGGCCTGGGAATCTGTATATTTGACAAGACTTTAGGTAAAGTCTCATGAACAGGTGATTTCCTCCCCCACCTCCTCCCCAGGTCCATGAGCTGCAGTGCCCTCTGGGGACAGGGGCTTACTGTGACCTCACCCTCCCCAGCACCCTCAGACAGCCCACCAAGCCCTCCACTGCACACACACACACAGCCGAGAACAACCTCCCTGGTGGGGTCCAGAACACATCCATCCATCCTGTGGCAGGAGGCCTCCCGGGGCCAGCCTGGGCTGTGGGATAATTTGATATTCAAATCCTGGCAAAGACCTGCTTTAAATTGCTGCAAATTAAGCTGATTTTGTCCCTCCGAATGAGGGATTTGCTCCTGTGGATCAACCCTTCCCAGGACTTGATGAGGTCAGGATTAGAGCCGGAGGGCCAGGGAGAAAAGCCTGAGGTGGGAGGCTGGAGGGCTGGTTGTTGGTGAGAGTGGGGGAGGCCGGCCCCTGCATGCCTCTCTCCTCAATCCCGGAGTCACGGAAGTTTTCCAGGGTCTCAGAACTCAGCTCTTTGCAGCGATGAGGGGGCCTCTGGGTCCCTGAGGGGCCGGCCTCGCTGCCACCCCCATCACCCGCCATCCTCAAGAAGAATCCAGCCCTGTACCGTTCCCAAAGTGGACTGCATCTCATCTTTCCAAGCTCCTGAGATCCAGGGCCCCAACTGAGCGCCCCCATATCACTGATGAGTAAATGGAGGCTCCAAGAGGTAAGCTGAGGCTTCTCTGGCCGAAGACAAGCTGGACTCAACCTCTGCCACCAACTTGCTGTGTGATCTTGAGCAAAGGGTTATTCATGGTGAGTGCACAGTGCTAGGCTCAGCAGAAGCATATCAGTAAGCATCAGCTGAAGTTACAACCCACACAGCAAGCCCTGGCCAAGGCCCCGAAGCTAGGAGGTGGCAGAACAGGGATTGGGACCCCAGCCTCTCTGACCTGAAGCAGAGTCATCCCTGGCTTCTCCTGGAGGTCTATGCCAGCTCCTGACTGAGCCCCTCCTGACAGCCCCCCTTCCTGGAAGAACCTCATTTCCATCTGCTTTATCAAGGCCTGCACTGTATATTGCAGCCATTTCGAATTGCACCATTAAAGATTTTATGCTGGAGACGTTAAAATTAAAAAGATCTATGTGCAAAGAGTCACAACGAATTTAATCAACTTGATTTAATAGAAAACAGCAAATGGAATTTATGATGTTCCAAAAGACAAGGGAATTTTTTTTTTCAACCCAAAATAATAAAAAGCACTTTGTGGAAAACAGAAAGTGGGGTGGGGTGGGGTGGGGGTGGGGGCTCCCCATCTGAGAGTTTATCAGAACCTAATCCGCAGGGAACAACCCCAGTCAGGGCTGTTTGCCCGCTAATCCCAGCTGCCATTAAAATATTAAAGATAAATCTAATCGTCTCTTTATCCAAAATAAGCGACTTTTGTGTGGGGAGAAAACATCTAACCCTTTGGGAGGAGAATTAGTCCTAATGCATCAAATGGAATTCGGTCCAGGCTGGGGCAAAATAGGGTTTAGAGGCAAATGAGATGGTAATAGAAATAAAACCCAGAATAACAAATTAAAAACCCTCATTTACACGAATTAAAAGGGCTCACAAAAGGGCTGGAAGCCCAGGCCTCCCGTCCTCATCCTCCAGGCCCACCGCCCCCTCCCTTGGTCTCACTCCCACCCCCTCAGCTGGTCACCCACCCACAGGCGCCCAGGAGAGGAGCCGCGGCCTGACCTCATCCTCTCGACTTGGGCCCCGCGCCTTTCTGCAGATGCCCCAGGTTCCCCCGCAGAGCCTGAGCCCAGGCTGGGATCCTGAAGCCTCTGATCGAGTTAGGCATCACTCCACACCCCTGGCTGGGGATGGGGGTATGGTAGGGGGAGTAGGGAGGGAAGTGGGGGGTGGTCTAGGGTCAGACAGAGCTGGGCCCCTGTCCCAGTGATGACCCTCACTACGTGGGGTCTTGGTTTAACTTCTTAAACTCCCCAGGACCCCCACCCCATTAACTCAGGGGAAAATACGGATAATGCTAGTCTCCACCCTTCTGCAGCCCCTTTCCACGGCCTTGACTTCCTTGCTGCCGCCTGACCCAGCTCCTCTGGATTCAACAAGGTGACATCAGGACAGCCCTCACCTCTGACCCAAGGTGACCACTCAGTAGTAAACTCTTGTCAAACCCTCCTTCAAGGCTCCCTAGGCAGCTTGGCCACCTCCCTGCGGAGGTCAGGCCTGTGCCCCAGTCCCCCATGGGGAGGAAAGCTCAGCAGTGGGTCAGCCTGGAAGGAGAGGAGTAGCCAGCAGCCAATCAGAAGAACTAACTGGAGTCACCCCTGAGCTGTCGCTCGGGAGGGCTGGGGCCACGCCGGATCTACAAGCTTCTCACTCAGCAGCTCTCTGTCCCCTAGGTGGCCCCAGGGTTGACCCGTGGTTCCTCCATCAGTGGGATTTGGGGGCTCTGACACGTGCCTCACCCCACCTGGGACCCCCCTCCCCACCTTTGGGTCCAGGTTTGAATTCCCCACTTAAAAATCATACTTTCTGCCTTCGTGGCAGGATGCTTATCAAAGGAGACACACTCAAATAAAAAGAAAAGAATAAACAAAAAAAAAGGAGACACACTCAAATGAAAAGAAGGAGAAAAAAGGACACACACTCCCCTCGGGGGGGCTCTAGGGCCCCTGTGTGAGCCATCACTGACTTGACGGGTACAGACAAGCCCCCTTTCTGGGAGCTTCTTTGGACTGCAGAGGGGAAAAGGTGAGGAGGGGCTCTTGTGCCTGAGGCATCCCTCCACACACACATAGGAGGCCGGAACACATCTCTGACCTGCCCAGCCTTCTTAACAAATCCACTTGAACAGGAAACTCATGTTGACAGCATGTTATTATGGGATATTAAGTAGAATTGGATTGTGGGGCTAGCCCTTTTGCTGGCTGACTTTCCGTGTTGTGTTGGCCTCCTCTCTGCACCCACCACAGTCCTTCCACCCTCTGGGGAGTCCTGGGATGGGGGCTGGAGGGGGAGGGGGGTCTCTCTTTCTACTCTCTTCGACACCTACCCTCCCCCACCCTTGGACTCGGCCAAGTGGTGATTCTGAGCAATTGGAACGGACTGGAAGATATTTCTGGCCATGTGGGAGTAGGCGACCTTCTCCCCAGGATGACTGACTGGAAACGTGAGAAGGTGCTGGGTGGGATGGGATTTTTCCAGAGAGGTGTCCTAAAGCCTGAGGTCTGATGGATAAATGTTGAGGAAAGACAGAAACAGGTATAGGACTCAGGAGAAGGGGGCCATTGCTGGAACCCGTTGTAGCACCCAGGGAAGGCGATGGGTTCTCAGAATAATACACACTTCTGGGTTAACAGCTAGCGGACTTCCCTGGTGGTCTGGTGGTTCAGAATCCACCTGTCAATGCAGGAGACAGGGGTTTGATCCTTGGTCCAGAAACTAAGATCCCACATGCTGAGGGGCATCTGAGCCCATACGCCACAACCACTGAGCCCAGTACTGTAGAGCCCGTGCTTCACAAGAGAAGCCACTGCAATGAGAAGCTTGCTCACCGCAGCTAGATAGCAGCTCCACGCTCGCCTCAACCGGAGAAAGCCTGGGTGCAGCAATGAAGACCCAGCACAGCCAATAAATAAATAAACAAACAGCACCATTATACACGGTTGTTGTAAGGATTAGAAGTAAATACAACATTTGTGAGTGCCTACCATGTACCAGGCACCATGGCAAAGGGTTTATGCATGTTCCCTCGTTTCCTCATAACCCTACAAAGTAGATTCTTAACTTATCCCCATTTTGCAAAAGAGGAAACTGAGGCTCCCAGAGGTCTCATAAATGCCTGAGACGGTACAGCTTGAGAGTGTTGAAGCCAGGGTCTGACCCCACCCATCTGACTTCAGAACTGTGCTTTCAGCCATTGTTCATAATAGCTCATATCAGTTGCGGTACTAGCCACTTACAACAAAATAGCCAACGTGTGGATTTTGGTGCCTGATGGCTGCTCAGATAGTGTAGGTGTTTGTCCACAATTCTTTCTTCCCTCTCTTCCCTTGTCAGGGCTTCCCTGGTTGGGGGAGATCATGGTCCCACTCCATTGCCTTTGGTCTTGACTATGTGACCAACTTCAGCCAATGGGGTGTTAGCCGACATGATGCAAGAAGAGGCTTTGAATGGCTTTGTGTGGTTTGGCTGCCTCTGTTCATCCTGAACTCTGCTAGAAGAGCAGGTAGCCACAGTCCCAGAAGGAGATGTAGAAAACAGACCTGGAACCGACCCACAGTTCACAGCCAAGCCTAGCTGTGCCTGGACCCCAGGACGCAGAGCAAACGATAAGCCGTCTGAGCTGTTGTTACACCTTATTTGTAGAAGCCATGGAGCTGCCCTGCTCCAATCCCCCTTCAGGAAAGAACTTGCTATGGAGGGGTAGGAGCGTGGTTAGCAGAGAGTCACCAGCTGTAGCATTTTTCAGATCTGCTGCAGTGCTGCTTTTTTTTCCCTGCCAGCTTTATTGAGATATAATTGACACATAACACTGTGTGAGTTTAAGGTGCATAGCATGTTAATTCAATACGTTTATAATCTGCAAAATGATTACCACCATAGCATTCACTGCCACCTCCATCCCATCACATGGTTACCAGTTATTTTTTTGTGATGAGAGTATTTAAGATCTACTCTCTTAGTAACATTCAAGTACATGATCCAGAAATACTAATTATAATCACTCACTGCAGTGTTTGAGTGACTGGGCATGCTGAACATAGGTCCTAGGGTCTAACCATTTCTGCCCAACTAAAGGCTCCTTTAAGGAGCAGTCTTTGCTCTGGAGCTCCCTGTTAGATTGTCTGAGACTTTGTCAGATCTTCACTGTGGTTTGAGACTCTTCCTGTCCAGTCCTGTTCCCCCTCTCCTTTACATTTCACAGGTGTTACCCTCACCTCCATCCCCAATAAACCGTTGCATTCCTAACCCAGTCTCAGCTTCTGTTTTCTTAGAGTAATTGAACTGATATAGCCTTATTGCCACAAGACTTAATTCACCTGGATTCAAATACTGACTACACAATTCACTAGCTGCTTTACCGTAACCATACGATGACTCAGTTTCCTCATCGGTAAAAAAAAAAAACAAAACACCCATCTCATAGCTTTTTTCTGAGTATTGCTAAGATAATCCATGTACAGTGCTGAGCACTCAATAAATGTTAACAGAGATCGCCAGAGGTAGTTGTAAATCTCAATAAATAAATGCTAGCTATCTATGAATGATGCACAGTAAAATATAAAAAACAGATATAAATCTAGGGCAGATCTTAAAAGACTGAAAAATGAGGAAGGTGGGCAGGTGGGTTGCAACTGTGGACAAGTATAAAGTAGAAAAAAGAATGCAAGCTTGCAAATGAGATGGTCAATATATTCTGGGCCATCATTTGTAACCAGAAAAAAGATTACCAGACTTCTGTGTGATCCTTCACCAGCTTCTAAATACTTTCATGCATATTTTCCTCCAAGAGGTCTCCAAGAAAGCCAGTTCAAGCATGACCATCTCCATTTTACAGGTAAAGGAACTGAGGCACAGAGATGCTAAAAGCTCACCCCATGGCACACAGTAAGTCCTGGAGGCAAGACTGGAGCCATGTTTGCAGATCTACCTGCAAATAGCATGCTGAGAAAGCACCAGAACAAAAAAGTAAGGGGCTACCTCAACCACTACAAAAGCGATTCTAGGGTCTACCACTCAAGAAGGCATTTTAGATTGCACAGAAGAGGATCAAAAGAACATCAGCCTCTATGAGGTTGGAGAGGAGAGACAGATCCAAGAGAGGTTTTCATCTGTCAGGACCTGGAGATAAACCAGATCTCTGCTGTGATGACAAGCCCTTAAATTACCCCCCAACCCAGGTCAAAATATTTGATTTCAAATTCTTCTCTGTCGTATCAGTGAAGAATCACTTCCAGCCTCTAGAAACAGAGACCCCCCCGCCCCCAGTGACTCAGACACTGGTGGGTAGAGGGAGATGGAAATTTTTCTCTCTTTGTAAAAAAAGCTTGTTGGGGACAGAACAGGGCTGATATGGTAGCTCCTCAGTCTTCAGGTACACAGACTGCTATTATTCACTCCACTTTCCTAATGTTGCCTTCCATCCTCAGGGTCACCTCACAGCCCACAGCAACCCCTGAAGCACTAGCTGTCATGTCTGTATTCCAGAGAGGAAGCTGGAAGAAAGGCAGAAAAAGCAAAAAAGGTATGTACAAAACATCTTAAGATTTCTGGTCATATTTCTTTGACTACAACTTTACCAAATGGACACTTTAAGCTGAAAAAAATAGGTTGAGAAATGTAGTGTTTTACCTATGGACATCACCACTCTGAATAAAATGTAATACCAAGGCAGAGGAGAGAATAGTAGGCAATATTAGTCTCAGCTATACCCATAGAAACAGATTTTATGAGGAGAGCTGTCTCCAAAGTCCTGCTCTTTATAGTCCCATATTATTCATAGCTCAAATTTGACCCAAATTATATTGTTAAGGGAAATTAAGGTTCCCAGATAGGACTGTGTTGGGGTTAGGTCCTAAACACACAATTTTAATAGCTTGGTTTCAGGTTTATAAACAACTCTGTCTGATCTGACCCAAAAAGGAATTTACCAGAATGATATTGAGTAGTTCAAAATTCCTCCAGGAGGCTTGGAATCTATAATCAATGCCCCAAAGCCTGTCACAGCACTGGTCTGGTGTAGAAGCTACTGCAGTTACTGCACCTCTTACTGGCTCCTGAGTTGCTGGACCTCCCACTGCTGCTGCCACCAACCCTGAGCAAGGATCTGCTGCAAACCTGTCACTCTGCAGCTCAAGTCTTGCTGCAACCTCATTGCTACCAGCGGAGATTCTCACACAGTTTTTGCTTCTTTGTGTCATGGGCTTTGGATTCAAAGTCCAGGGTGTTTGCTTCTGACTGGTACAGCCCAGGTCACATGGCCATGTTCTAGCTGCAAGGGAAGCTGGAAGGCAAGTATCTGGCATTTCCAGTTTTGTTGCAGAACTGGGGCTCTGTCTTCCACTAGGACTCATAAGTTGGGGAATTCTCCCAAATACAGATCAAGTTCAGATGGTGGGCAGCCCACAAAATTGTAAATGACTATTACAGGATTTTGTAGAAGTTTCATGTAAACCTCACAATAACTCATAACCTTCCAAGAAAAATCCAAAAGGTATAGATTATATCATGGAGAACTAAGGGAAGGAATCCGGCCCAAGTGTTTGAGGTAAGATGCTCTTGTTAGACCAAGGTTCTGGGGATTCACCAGCCTTGACCTCAGTAGCCCTTCTTAATCCCTTGAGGGTATCCCTTCCTTTTCTCTCTGGGGTAGGGGCAGAATGGTGGCTCAAAGCATTGCTGGGGCACCATTTGCCTCCCTATACCAAAGGTCTTTTCCTCTGCTTGAGGCTCTGGTTCCATCTTTAAGAAAACAAGAATACAGTGGATTTGGACTCTGATTAGCCCTTGGCAGCTGCAAATTCCTGGGGAGTTCACCTGGCCTCACTGAGGTTGCTTCCTCATTTGAAAATTGATACACATCTTTCAGGATAGTTGGGAGGATTTGTTGAGGCAGTGTGAAAAAGCCCAGAACTTAATAAAAGTTCGTTGTGTATAACTTCAACGTGAATCAAAATCACTCCTGTTTTTCCTCCTAGCATTAGCCCCTTACTGACCAGAGGGGATGGGATATCTGGTCCAATGTCTGATGACAGGAGGACGAGAGAGCTAGAGCTCCGGGACGCTGTCAGGACACTCCCAGGATGACTGTCCAGCACAACAAAAGACTAGGTTTACTCTCAGGGGTAAGAGCGAAATACACAAGAGCATTAAAAAAAGTGAAACACATTCATGGGTGACAGATTCATAATGGGATTATTGATTCAAATACAGATCCTTTCTCTTCCTTGTATTTTCCACCCTCCTCCCTCCAAAAATTGTTGCTGATGGCTGGGCAGTGATTCAGGGAAGCAGTTAGCAGGGGACAATGACTTGGCTGCAGCTGGTGCTAAAAACGACCAGCATCACAGCAAAGGAGGGAGATGGCATCGTCTCTCAACCTAATCTCCCTCCCTGAGACTTGGTGTCTTATATTTGCAACAAGGGGGAAGGAACTTGAGAAGTTGAGTGGATTAAATGCCATAAGGGGTCAGACACCCATTAATAATAGTGGTAAGAATCATGATGTATGGAGTCCCCGGGGCCAGACACCATGTTAAATGCTTTAAAAACAGCAGCTCCTTCAATCGTGGACTCAAACTCCATGAAGCTAGGGCTAGGTCTGTCTTGCTCCCTGCCATATTGTCATCTTGGAATCTTCCTGCAAGATGATAATAACAATCATTACTTCCAGGAACCTTCTATTGTAGCCTTATTTTTTATATTCATGGTATTACCTTACTCACTATTCTTAGCACTGTACATTTCTAATCTTCATGACAGTTTTAAGGGGTAGGTACTACTATTATCCCCATTTTATGGACGAGGAAACTGAGGCACAGGAGGAAGACAGAAGCTGGGTAGATTTCCCAAGATCATCAAGTAAGTGATAGAGCTGGAGTCTGAATCCAGGAAATCTGGCTCTAGAGTCCATGCCCTTGACCCCTATGCTACCTCAAGGAGTCAGAAGATGCTCACAGGTCCACTGTCTGGCTATTTTATAGGTAAAGCAATTGAAGCCAAGAAGGAAGTTAAATGATTGGCTCAAAGTCACAGAGTTATTAGGTAACAGATCCAGGATGTGGATGCAGGGTGACTAAGCTAAATGTCTCTGAAAGGCATTTATTCCTCCAGCCCAAGCCCCGGGGGCCTGCCTTTCCCTGTAGCTTTCCCCCACTTCAGAGTCCACAAATGGTCTCAGTCTGGGTCTAGCCTCAGTAGGGCAGCTCAGAGACACTCCAACCAGGAGTCCTCCCAGAGTCCAGTTCCAAGGCGGGGAGGGGGCTGGCTGCAGGCTGACCTGGGTCCTCCCTTCACTGCAGCTTCTAGCAAGTGTGCCTCTCAGAGGGCCTGGGGTTGTCCTTGTTCCCAGCCTCCTAGGGTGGGATGGAGACCATCTCACTGAGAGTGGGAACTAGCAGCTTCAGACACAAGGTTTGGTCAAGAGATTTTTCATTCTCATCTCTTGGCAAGAGCTGAGTTTCCATCACTCACATGCTTGTTTTCCATCACTCATGTCCTTGCCCATTGGCTGGCATCTGGCTCATTGTGGATGTCCTGTGATAAGTCAGGGATATGACAACTGCCATTTATGAAACATTCCCATTTATCCTCCCGGGGTAGGCTGGCATAGAAAGGAGGCCAAGAGAGGGATGGAGTCAAAAGAAAACAGCTTTTGACACCAGATTCATTTGATGTTGAGTCTGGCCTCTGCTACTTACTTGCTCCCAAGCTAGGGAGCTTGGGACAAGTCACCTAACCTTCCTGGAAACTTAAGTTTTCACATTCAAGAAATGAGGATAGAAATTCTTATCTGGAAGCAGAGCCACTGCTTTGCACAGCTCCAGGGGGCACCATTCACATGGTTGTCTGTGTGACTGGTACCACAAGGAATCCAACTCCATAGAATAAAGGTGAAGGATGCCTTTGAGACTGCATATCCCTGAGTCTACACCTTGCAAGTAAGAATAGCTATGACAGCTTCAAAATGTGGAACCAAGTTGCTAATTGGGTTCTTGTGAAGACCTGATAACATGCTGTGTAAATGGACTCAGGAACATGGGTGCACAGTAAGCAAGGCATTATTATGGGATAAGGAGGCAGTCATTAGAGTGAACAGTGCCTATTTCCCAGACAACCCCTGCAATGAGGGATGTCCCTGCCTAGTTCTGGCTCCTATGCGGACCAGGCCAGAGGAGATGAAGACCCACCTTCCAACAGCCCTGTTAGCAAGGCCTCAGCTTCCATATCCTATAAGGTTTCCTCTTACTTCTCAGATTGGCCTCATGGTGACCAGAGGGCACTGGATACTCAGATGTCCAGTGTTCTCCTGGCTGGGAGAGTGATGGGATTTCAGTCTATTTGGAAGTTTGCTGTTGACTAGCCCAGAAATCCTGAATGGAATTTCTCACCAGCCTTGTTTTCTAGGGTCTGCCCAAAGCAACTGACCCTATCTTTATTTCCCCTTGTAGAGTGCTTTCAAGTCAAGAAGCCCTTATTAAAAGCCTACTATATGCTATGCTAGGCACAGTGGAGAGGCAAGTATTAAATACCAAGGTGGACAGACAGTCCTCAGCCGCAAAAAGCTCACAGAAGCATTAGCTGAGGAGATGGAGTGCAAGCACTCCGGGGTCCACGGTGCATGCATGCGTGTGCGTGTGTGTGTGTAGAATCACCTTCACTTAACACTTGGACCCAAAGGAGCCCTCCTCCCTGAAAGCAAGGAATCAGTAGCTCCACTGCCCACCTTTGGAATTCAGGCATTTCTTATTTCTCTGGGTGAGGGGCCTGCCTGCCTAAAGCAGTATCCTGCTGCCTTTCATGGGCCAGTTCCCTTTCAACTGGCCCAGTTGGGTGCATTTCTGCAGCTTCCAACACAGGAGTTAGGCAAGGGATCCCCTGTAGACTGGGAACAGAAGCTCACCTTTTGGTTGCCCCTCACACCCTCCTCCTTCGCTCCACATCAACAATGCTCTCCTCTTCATTTGTTTGCTCAGTGAACTCTGAGGCATAGCAGACTCTCTGACTTGGCCACCTGATTGACTGGGAACCCCTAGCTCCTAGCTCAGAGCTGGTAAGGGCTCAATACTTATTAGTTAAGGGAATGGATAGAAGAGCAAATCTTCTGGGCGAACTTCTTGCTTTATTCTAGGAAAATGTTCAGAAGTCCAGTGTTCTCCAGGAGAAGTCACCACCACTCCTCTTTACCTCCAGGGATGCCTACACCTGACCCCTTTATTCATTCATTCATTGGGGGATATTTACTGAGTAGCTCTTCTGAACTAGGCATCATATCCTGTGCTTTGGAGATCCCCACATCTCCCACTTCAAACCCCAGGCCCTTCCTTCTCCCCATTGTCACCGCACAGCTTGCCCGGGACTCTTGGCCTTCCTTGCTCTTCCTTTTCCCCAGGGGTCCCATATCTGGGCTTCTTTGACCCTGCCAAACCTGAATGGGAGTTGATGGAGGGAGGGAGCAGGGCTCCCAGTCTCTAGCATCTGCCCTCATCCCATCGTCCCACCCTACTCCAGGGACAGTCCAAGCAGGCTTTGCCCAGAATCCCCAGGCATCCACCTCCTGGGACTGCCCTGAATCTTGTTGCCTCATCTCAGTCTCTGGGGGCCCCTGCCCATGGGTGTCCTACAGAGCCCACCCGGTGCCCCGGCCCCCAGCGCCCTGGCCCCTCAGCGCTGCCTGCGGAGGGAGCTGCCAGCTTTTTGGAATTCCTAATCGCTCTTGGCCCCGGTGATTGGCTGCTCAGCTCTGACCCCACTTGGGCTGCCGCCTGGTTGGATAAAAGGGGAATCTCCTTGGGGCTCCAGAGCATTAGACATCGCAGGGGGCACCTGGGACCAACTTCGTGAAGCGGGGAGCCAGCCGGGGGGGTGGGGGGAGCACAAGGCTTGCGGCCTCGGCCCCTCCAAAGAGCCGAGAGATGACCGGGAAAGCGGGAGAAGCGCTGAGCAAGCCCAAAGCCGAGACAGTGGCCAAGAGTACCTCGGGGGGCGCCCCGGGCAGGTGCACCGGGTTTGGCATTCAGGAGATCCTGGGCTTGAACAAGGAGCCCCCCAGCTCCCACCCGCGTGCTACCCTCGACGGTCTGGCCCCCGGGCACTTGCTGGCTGCGCGCTCCGTGCTCAGTCCCGCAGGAGTGGGCGGCATGGGGCTACTGGGGCCCGGGGGGCTCCCCGGCTTCTACGCACAGCCCACCTTCCTGGAAGTGCTGTCCGACCCGCAGAGCGTCCACTTACAGCCGCTGGGCAGAGCGTCGGGGCCGCTGGACACCAGCCAGACGGCCAGTTCGGGTAGGTGAGGGTGAGGATGTGCGGCTTGCCCGACTGGGGTGAGAAGCGGGAACCCCACGCCGTCGGCTCTGGCTTGCATCGCCAGGCCTGCTCCTCCGGGTGCAGAAGTTGGTGCCAGGCCGAAGGGTCGCAGCGCGGACCTGGGGCCGACGCGCCCTTGGCCAGGGGGCCGGGAAGATGCTCCCCGCGGTGGCCGGCTTTGGGCCCCCGCGTTTCCGGAAGCCGAGCTGTCCTGTCTGCGCGTTGAACCCGGTTCTGCGGCAGCGCCCAGTTGGGGCCCCACTGGAAAAGGGGCTTAGGGTGTCGGAGCCCGTGGGGGCAGGCCGGGGGTCCCCCTTCTCTGCTCCACTTGGGCTGAGGCCTCTCAGAGGAACCATGCTCCTACAGCCCGATTCCGTTCCGGGCGTCAGCGCCCGGGGAAGCCGATGTCAGCTTCGGGCCCCAGCCCTGATGTCCAAAGTTGTCTTGTCCTTCTTCCTTCTCTCCGTTCCAACCCCCGACCCACCCACCCCGCACTGGTCAGCTGCGTTTGATTTTTCGCCTCGCGAGCTTCAGGACCACCTGGCCACCGCGGCAGCCCAAGCGGTCGGCATCCGCGATCCCACCTGAGCGTCACCTTATCCGGGATCCCGACCCTCGCGGGCTAGGGGGCCACCGAACCTCCGGGCCGCTTTCCCGGCCGCACCTCTCCGTCGGCTCGGCCCTCTGCCTCTGGTTCGCGCTCTTCGATTCCCCTGATTTTCCGCTCTCGTTTCATTTGTTTATTTTTATTAATATCTGGAGGGGCAACGAAAAGTGGCGCGCCGCAGTCTCTCCAGATCCGAGCAGGGCCGCACCGTGCGGGCAGTGGAAAGGGGGCTGTGCCCGGGAAGCCCCTCTCGCTTTCCGGAGTCCAGCTCTCCGCGCCCCGGGCTCCGCTCCGAGGGGATGGAGGGCCACCTTCTGCGCCCGGCGCCGGGTCTGCAAGCGCAAGGGAGGGCGCCGAGCCCCGAGCACCGCCGGAGGGGGACCCTGCGACCCGGGAGGCTGTCTCGCTCCCCCGCCGTCCGCGTCCCAGGCGTGTCTGGGCCTTTGCTTCTCTTACAACGAAATCCGTCCACCACCTCCGGATTCCGGCGCCGGCCTGGGTAGAAACAGCCTCGGCTTAGGGATGGGGTCGCCCTCGCCGAGGGCTTCCCGGGGAGACCGAGCAGGCCGGGCGGCTCCCCGAGGCCGGCGGGAGTGGGCCCCTCGCTGGGCTTCGGGAGCCCGACGCGCCCGGGGGTTTCCGTGCGCGCCCCCCCTCCATTCTGCCGCCTGTACCTCCGCCCGCTTTTCAGATTCTGAAGATGTTTCCTCCAGCGACCGGAAAATGTCCAAATCGGCTTTGAACCAGACCAAGAAACGGAAGAAGCGGCGACACAGGTAAGGCCCCTGCAGCGCTTTCTGTCACCTTCGTGCTCACCCATCCCCTGCTGTCCCCAGTTCGGAGGATCGGGTCCCTCGGACCCGAATCTTGCCGGCTGTAGATCCGAGGTCCGCGGCTGTGCCGGGACGGGGAGGTCGGACTGGGAGACCAGGCGTGGTTTGAGGACATCCTCCCGGGGCCCTGGCGTCCGGCCATGCCGGGTGAGGATTAGGAGAGGCCGCCGAGGAAACCGCACGTTTCAGGCTTTCTCCTGCTTCTCCGGGAGAAAGGAGAGGCCTCAAATAGGGCCAAACCCTACCCAGAGAGGGGCTGGAGACACCCATATGTCATCCCCGCCTCGGCACATTGGTAGAGTCGCGCACATCACTGGGCTGGCAGGTCGGCTCTCGCCTCCCGCCCCAGCCGGTTCCTCTGCCCCCTGCTCGGTCCCCCGTTCCTCCCCGCTGTCGCTGTCAGCGCCACCAACCCCCTGTCTTTCTGCTCCCATCGCTGGCCAAATCTTGAGCGTGATATCCGCATGGATGGCAAATTTGCTTTCGGCCTCTGCTCCTCTGTGATCCGTAAGCCTCAGTTTCCTTGTCTGTAAAATGGGGAGGAAGGAGTGAGTGGACTGGATGCCCCCGTCAGCCCTGGCTGGAGTGGAATGGGCTGCATTGCAGCATACAGACGAAAAAGAGGTTATTTGGCTTTGTTTTCCTTTAAATATTTTAAACACAGACATCACTTGCACAAAGTTAAAATTCAGTCCTGCAAAGTAATGCCCCTGCCTGAGACCCACGTTCTCTACGTGGCCCGCACCTCCACTACCAATTCCTTGTATAAATTTATCAGGAGGGTTTCAAGAAATAAAGAAGCGATAAACAAAAATTGACCAGACTTTCTGCCGGTGCTGCTTGCAGGCGCTACCCTGCGCTCGCCCTGGCCCTGTTTTCCCGCTTCTCTCTCTGTCTCTGTGCGGGTGGGCTCCCCCTCCAGGGTTCCCTCCCGCCCTGCGGACATTTGCCCCTGGGGCACTCTCCTTCTCCCCACCCACCTCATCCTCTTCTCCCCAGTTTGTTCTCATCTTCTTTGCACACTGTCTCTGGGTGCTTGTCTGCGTTTCTCTCTTCCTTCACCCCCGGAAATGACCCCACATTTTAAATCGGTTCTTCCTGACTTCTCAGACCCCTACAGGTTTCCACTTGAATGCGGGTGAACTTTGGCTCGGTTTCTTGGTGACCTCAGTTTGTTCCCTTCAGGCAGCTGTTTGGTTTTGTTTTGTTGTGTTTTATTGTGAACGGAAACGTTGTTTTTAGTCCTGATTCTGGGTCATTTTAAAATATTCATCAGTTCAACAAATATTCATTAAAACACCTCCTATGCACCCAACTCAGGCTGGTCCCAGGCTAGCAGGTTGGGGTGGGAGTAGGGGGTTGCGTCGGTAATCCTGTCTGCCTTTGGGTTGCCGGAGGGCGGGTGGGAGTCCGGCTGGCCGGGTTCTGTGCTGCTGCCCGAATTGGGTTGGGGGAGGGATTCCCCGAGCAAGGAGAGCAAGGACAGTGTTTCTGCACAGGGGCATCTCCTTGTGTGGCACTTGGAGCTGGCTGACACACAGTCCAAAGTCCATCCTAAGGTTCTCGACCTTTTGTCCTCACTTGATACCCTCTCCCCTGGGGAAAACTTTGGGTGCTTCAGGTCCCCTAGGAGACAGGACAGCTGGTCAACTGCACTAGGTTTCAGGCTATTTCTAATGTGTGAGGGGAACAGGTTATTGGAGACAGGAGAATGGCTGGTGCCATTTTTAATTAGTAAAAAAAAATCTGAGCATCTCTCATTTGGGGAGTTCAGGTAAGAAACCTTGGAATCTGGTGATAAGAGATGAAGATCCCTTAACCTCCCAGAAACATAGGGGTCTTGGAGGAGTTAGAGAGGGGAGTGGGGATGGAGTCTCTCCGATTTTCTTCTCTTTACCTGTGAGGCTCAGATAGACTGGTTACGATGGGAAACTGAAGGGCCTGGTGGGTTACTTCAGCCGTGTCAGACTCTTTGCGACCCCCATGGACTGAGTCCACCAGATTCTTCTGTTCATGGGATTTTCCAGGCAAGTCTGGAGATCTGAGGCATCGTTTCATTCCGTTTCTTAATTCCTTTCTTTCTTTTTTTTTAATAAGAGTTCTCCCAAGCAGAGTCTGGCACTCGAACCGCTGAATGATCTGCCCTCATCTCTCTTCTTTGGCTTTGGCCAGGCCACAATAGCTTTGGGTCTCATTTTTCCTAGTTTTGAAGAAGACGTACACGTTTTGATTGTTTATTTTGACTGTCTGTTCAGGGGCCCTTTCAGTAAGTGGCAGGAGAGAAATAGAAAGCAGCAGATCTTCAAAATTCTGAAGAATTAACTTTCTGTACACATAAGCATTCCATTCCCCCCAGGAGAATAGGAGCAACGATTTAGAATCAAACCAGTCATTTTCCATAAAGAGCAGAATCTTTCTCTCTCACACCTCCCCTGTATCATCCTCCAGGATGCCAAAGCTGACACCGGCAGCAGGAATACCTGGGGTTTCCATCCGTACTTTTTCCTCAGGCTGGGTGACATCAGGGGCTGCAGGGAGAGATTTTAACCTCCCCTCATACTGGCCCCAGGGTTCAAATCCCAGAGGCTCTACTTCAACCATTGTAGAAGCTGAGTCTGTAAAATCTGGACCGTATTATACCCCAGCTTGTTGAGGAAGGTGCAGGATAAAGGTCGCCTAGAACTTCGTGAAATTCAGGTTTGAAGAGAAGAATTTATGTTGGTAAGGGGGTGTGTAGTGTATTTATTTGAGAAATGGGGATTACAAACCCCCTAAATATCGGAGGTGGAAAACTGTGTGTGCTGGAGCATATCCATTTGCTAGTGGAGAGGATGTAGCTTTTACTGGACTCTTAAAGCAGTTTATGTTAATAACTCAAAATAGGTCAATGTAAACTGCTCTGCGGGGGTTGGGGGCTGTGTAGGTAGGCTCTCTTGGGATGACCTGAGTTAACTGCCCCTAAATGGGGCTCCCGCCGGGTGAGTGGCTGAACCTGGGTGTGGTGGGATGGTGGGAAGGTGGCACCAGAAAGGACAGAGCACCCCCGCTTCCCTCCCTCCCTGCCTCCAAGACTCTGAGGGCAGCTCTCCGGAGCCAGTGAGCAGGGTGGGGTGAGGGGCTGGGAGGTGCAGTTAGTTCCCCACAGTAGAAACCCTGGGGCGGCTGCTGCATTTGACCTTCCAGTGAGTCTTTGAACTCTTAAGTACATTTTAAAAGATCAACTCTCCTGTCTGTGAGGGGAGCCCGGGGCGGCAGGTCCTGCCTGGGACTGAAGCACTTATTTACCTGGTGAGCCCTTCGTTCAGTGCCTGGGAGGAGGAATAGGGCCTTTCTGCAGTTTCCTAAAACTTGTGTCTTAACATCCTTCCCCCAAAGCACTTTCAGGAAGATTCCCAGTATGAAATGTCCCCGAGGGCTGAAATAATGCCTAACCACTAGAAGGCAGTGTGGGCCCTCAAACTGGAATGAAGAAGAGTCCAGAGGGTGTCTGGGGATGGGGGTAGGAGAGAGGGATTGTATTTGATTGTACTGGCCCAGGCTGGGTTTGGAGGAGGAGATGGCAACCCACTCCAGTGTTCTTGCCTGGAGAATCCCAGGGACGGGGGAGCCTGGTGGGCTGCCGCCTATGGGGTAGCACAGAGTCAGACACGCCTGAAGCGACGTAGCAGCAGCAGCAGGAGCCGTAGGAGAGGGCTATTCTGTCCTCTCTGGGACAAACTCCATTTTCGGGATTTGCTGGGTTTGACTCTCTGGGTTTGCTCCCCTCAGGACAATCTTTACCTCCTACCAGCTAGAGGAGCTGGAGAAGGCATTCAATGAAGCCCACTACCCTGACGTCTATGCCCGGGAGATGCTGGCCATGAAAACGGAGCTGCCCGAAGACAGGATACAGGTAAAACAGCCCTGAGTCCCTCTCTCACATTTTCTTCACCCTCAGGGACATCGGCTGCCCCAGGGTCCCACACATCCCTCTCTCTCCCTCCTGCTCCAATGTGTGCTTGTCTGTAACCACCTCCTCATGGAACAGTTCTTTTAAGCAGATATTAGCTGAATACCTACCACGTGAGATGGGGGCTGCTGGAGGGACGGGAGACTTGGCAGACAAGACGTGGCCTGTGGCTGCAGACTGTGGTCTTCCTGAGGAGTATGGCAGGCTGTGAGGGGCACCTGTGGTTGCAGACGGAGTTCTGGGTGGGTCTAGGATTCTGAGCAGGGTCTCTGGTGCGGCAGGTGTCTCCCAGGCGGTAAATGTCTGCTTCAAGGCCTAGGTGCCTGGGGGTGGAGGGGAGCTGCCTCCCCCATGAGGAAGACCTTGCCCCCTCCCTTCCTACCTACTCCCCACCGCCTCCATCCACCTGAGGCTCCTTACTTCTCACAGCCCAGCAGCTGGTCCTGCCCAGGGTTCCTGCTCCTGGAGTCTCCTGGACCAGCCCAGGAGGCACTCATTAAGTCGTTCCCCTCACCTCCTTACTGGAGGGTTTTGTGGAGAGCCAGCCCCGACTGGTTGGGCCTGTCCTCAGCTGTGCTGGGCACCAGGGCTCCTTTCAGCAGCAGCAAGATCCTCCCAAGTCCAGGACTCCCTTTGGTGGACAGAAATGGGTTGCTTAATCATTCCTCCAGGAGGAAATGAAGTCTGATGATTCTCCAGACAGGGCCTCCATGAGGAGGAAGGGTGGCTGGGGTGGAAAAACATTTCCAGAAGATTTGAGGTTGCCATAGCTGATTCAAGACCTTGAACCACAGCTGGTTCTGTCGGGACACCTGAGTGGCCTGGAGTAGTTGACCTGCCAAGGCTGGGAAGGGCAGGGAGGGTCCAGACTTCCCGAAACCCTTCTGCTCCAAATTTCCTCCTCCTTTGTGTCTCCAGGTGTGATGTGTGTTTGGGGGCAGGGGGAGGAGCAGGGAAGGGACAAGTCCAGCGAAGGAACCAAATAAGGTGTGTAGGTTCTTTGCACTCCCTTACTGGAGAACCAGAGAATGGGGAATGAGGCGAGAGCTGCTTTTCCAGAAGAGCCTTCCTCTCCCCTGGAAGTCTGTTGGGAATTTCAGCCAATGGCTTTAGACGGTGACACTAACAATAAGCTCAATTATTCATAAGCAGATTATCTGTTTGGTGCATTATCCATGGTGGCCTGGATCCATCATCCCCACCCAACTAAGTTACAATGGGGAAAGGCTGGATGTTGATTTTGAATCCTCTGTGTGTGTGTAGGTGTGTGTGTGTGTGTGTAAGCCAAGACCCAATCCAATTCATATGTGGTGGTAACCCCTACCTGGCCTTTATTAGGGTAAAGCTGGTCCTTACAAGCAGCCAGGGTTGGTGAGGTTGCCAGACTTCCCCTTTGGTTGGTTGCGCATTTGCACTATTGACCGGTAGAGTGGAACAGCTCGTCTCCTGCAGTGGGTTGTCCTAAAATCTGGCCGTGGTGGTGGTAGTGGTGGGTGGGAGAGTCCGAAGGCTGTAAGGAGAACTTGCCCTCAGCTGTAACTGCATTGCTATAAACGCTCAGCCCGCAGACTCTAGACTTCTTAAACTTGTCTGAGGGGTTGTCTACAGGTTGGTGTCTGAAATCACCAGCACCAGCATGGAGGAGCAAGGGTGTGGAGTACCTTAATTTCCTGGACTGCAAGGATTGACTGTGGAATCTGTGGCTATTGGTGAACCAAGGCAAGGGTCTCTGTAACTCTTCCAGCACTGCCTAGTTCTTTAGCTACATGCTGCCCCCAGAGGGTGCGAGTTATCAAATGGCCCAATCCCCAAATATTTTGAGGCTTCTCATGTGGCATTAGTGGTAAAAGAACCTGCCTCCCAAAGCAGGAAACTAAGAGACACGATACGGGTTTGATTCCTGGGTCGGGAAGATCCCCTGGAGAAGGGCATGGCAACCCACTCCAGTATTCTTGCCTGGAGAATCCCATGGGCAGAGGAGCCTGGTGGGCTACAGTCCATAGAGTCGCAAAGAGTCAGACACAATTGAAATGACTTAGCACACATGCCCAACGAAATGTTTTACCAAGTGTCCTGCTGGGAAAGGACTTCACATCTATTAGTGACATCTATCAAAGCTCCAACCCACAGAGCAATTCCTGTGTGTCTGGTGTTCTAAGTACAGGACGTGCACAGGAGAGGCAAGGTTGTGCAGTGGTTAGGGACACCCACTCCAGAGTTACACCATCCTGGCCTCATCAGGTACCAGCTATTTGAATGGCTGTGGACAGGTCACTCTTCACCAGCCTGAGACTCCACTGCTCATCTGTAAAATGGGCATGACAGCAGCAGTTGCAGCTATGATGAAGTCGTGTGTGTTGTGTTTAGCAGAGGGCCCAGCGTGGGGCCTGGGTGTCCACCTGGGGCTGACCATTCCACCAGTGGATGCACTCTACTGTTGCTGTTTAGTCATGTCCAAATCTTTTGTGACCCCATGGACTGTAGTGTGCCAGGCTCCTCTGTCCTCTACTATCTCCTGGAGGTTGCTCAAATTCATGTCCGTTGAGTCGGTGGTGCTATCTAACTATCTAATCCTCTGCCACCTTCTCCTTTTGCCATGAAAAGAAGGAAGGGGGAAGTTATTAGAGGCTCTGAAGTTAGACATCCTCAGGTGGAATGGAAAGGTTAAGGGACTGGATATTCAATCAAGGATCCAGATCTTAGTTCTGGCTCTGACACCAACCAGGTATGGCAGAAGCCAAGTCACTTCCCATCTCTCATCTGTAAAAGGAAGAGGGGGAATCCCTCCCAGAGAGCCGTCTCCTCAGTGTCTCCTCTCCCATTCTGACTCTGGGCTGCCATTGGTGGAACCTACCCAAGGAAGCCCTTGGATGTGTCTGAGACCTACTATCTAATGAGAACCCAGTGTAGATGTGAAAAGTCAGACATGTGCTATGCTTAGCTGCTTTCCAGGCCTTTTTTCATCGCTTCTTCACAATTAGATGAGTTAGATGCTATTCTTATCCCCACTTTCTGGATGAGGTGACTGAGGGGCTGAGAGGTGAAGTAAGTGGTGGACTGGGATTCAAACCCAATACCAACTCAAGTACTATCTCAAGAGAGCAAATGAAGGTAAAGGGAGGACTTATCTACAGAAACTGGAATAATTAATGCCAATTGCAGTGATGAGGGGTCAGCCCCCTTAATAGTGGCTGATTTCCTCGACCTTTATGCTTTGAGGGCAAGCACTTCCCCCCTCTACATCTCTCTAAGTTGGGGTGAAGGGATAAGTTGCACTGTTAGGGGAAGAAGAGATTCTAGTCTTCATATCAGTTCAGTTCCGTTCAGTCACTCAGTCGTGTCTGACTCTTTGCAATCCTATGGACCACAGCATGCCAGGCTTCCCTGTCCATCACCAACTCCTGGAGCTTGCTCAAACTCATGTCCATTGAGTCAGTGATGCCGTCCAACCACCTCATCCTCTGTCGTCCCCTTCTCCTCCTGCCTTCAATCTTTCCCAGCATCAGGGTGTTCTCCAATGAGTCAGTTCTTCGCATCAGGTGGCCAAAGTATTGGAGTTTCAGCTTAGCATCATTACTTCCAGTGAATATTCAGGACTGATTTCCTTTAGGATGGGCTTCATATCAGAGCCAGATGCAAAGTCCTTTCTGTGTCTCTGAGAAATGCTAGGAAGTGGCATTCTGGAAGCCCCCACCAGATGTCAGCCCTGGGGAAGAGGAAATGGTTTCCAGACTGAGTTTATTTCCTCTGTGGGCCATTCATTCTCAATTTTGATATGTTCACTTATGTGTTACTATATGTTTTCTGACAGAAGTTATACTTATTTAGAATGCCTACATTACCGACGTGCAAGTGAACAGAGCCATCTCACCTCCACTCTTAGCAACCTGGTATGTTTGGAAGGATGAGGTTTGGATTCTCTGAGTAGCGCTGTTCCATTCTGTCTCTTTTAACGTGGTCCCTGCCCAAGGGTGGGGAACAAAGTTTTAAAGGATTACGTCCCAGAAGTTAATAGATAACCACATGGATGGGAAAAGGCTGCAGTGTGTCTCAGCCTGGGAAATGGATTAGAAACACAGGGCAGCTTTCAACTGATTGATTGCTTTTTTTTACTTTATTTATACTTAAAAAAAAAAAAAAACTTTTGGCTGCACTGGGTTTTTGTTGAGGCATGCAGGCCCTTCAGGGCTTCCCTGGTGGCTCAGCATTAAAGAATCTTCCAGCAATGCAGGGTATGCAGGAGACTCAGGTTCAGTTCTTGGGTGGGGAAGATCCCTGGGAGGAGGGCATGACAACCTACTCCAGTATTCATACCTGGAGAATCCCATGGACAGAGGAGCCTGGTGGGCTACAGTCCATGGGGTTGCAACGAGTTGGATATGACTGAAGTGACTGAGCATGCAGGCTCTTCTAGGGCTTACCCTGAGGCATGTGGGATTTTAGTTCCCAATCATCCCTTGCATTGGAAGGCAGATTCTTAACCATTGGTCCACCCGGGAAGTCCCAGGGCAGCTTTTAAAAATTACTCATGCCAGAGACTTCCTTGATGGTCCAGTGGCTAAGACTCTGTTCTCCCAAAGCAGGAGGCCCAGGTGCGATTCCTGGTCAGAGAGCTAGATGCCACATGCTGCCACTAAGAACCTGGTGCAGCCAAATAAATAAATAAATATTTAAAGTAAAATAAAATTACTTGTGCCAGCCTCCCACACTTAGCAATACTGATTTAACTGGTTTGGTGTGTGGCTATGGCATCTTTTTTTTTTTTTTTTAATTTTTGTGCACACTGGGTCTTCATCGCTGCACAAGGGCTTTCTCTAGTTGTGACAAGTGGTGGCTACTCTTTTTTTTTTCTTTCTCAAATTTCTTGAATGCCTTTATTTTGAGAAACTAAAATTGAAAATATAACTTCAAGATTTCTAGACTATTGTATTATTTTTTTCCTTTTAAAAAATGTATTTATTTTTAATTGGAGGGTAAGTGCTTTACAGTATTGTGTTGGTTTCTGCCATACATCAAGATGAATCAGCCATAGGTATACATATATCCCCTCCCTCTTGAACTTCTCTCCCACCTCCCACCCCATCCCCCCACCCCAGGGGTTAGTCTTTAGTTGCCATGAGCAGGTTTCCCATTGCAAGGGGCTTCTCTTGTTGTGGAATCCAGGCTCTAGGGAACAAGGGTTTCAGTTCTTGCAGCACATGGGTCAGTAGCTGTGGTGCACAGGCTTAGTTGCTCCGCAGCATGTGAGATCTTCCGGGGCTAGGGATTGAACCCGTGTCTCCTGCATTAGCAGGTGGATTCTTAACCACCAGGGAAGCCCTGTTTGTTTTTAAAGCTCTCCAGGTGACTGTATGTAACCAGTGTAAAAATGCTGGGTCAGAGGCTCAGGAAAAGTGTCTCTGCTTTAAGTGTGTTAATATGAGTGGAAGAAAGAGGAGTATTGAGTGACACAGTGGAATGACCTGTCCAGGAATTCAGGGAAGGATGCTCCCTGGGCCTGCCAGGAAACATAGGCCAAGCTGCCCTCTAGTGGACATCAGAGGCTACAGCAAGGCCAAGCTTCTTGAGCCTGAAGCTGGGACTGGAAAGGGTGTGCTGAAATATGTTGTCAGAAGTGCTGAGTGCGCGTGGAGTGCAAGGTCGTTAAATCACACCAGCAACTAGCTCAGATTAATAAGCTTCCAGTCAGAGGAGAGGAGGGAAGGTAGGTGAATGTGTTGAAAACTGCCACGGGGCCAAAGAAGCAGGGCCTGATAGCCTGGGGCAAGACGGGAGGGCAGGGCCCGGGGGTAGCCAAGGGGCCAGAATGTGCAGAATATCTATTATGCATGGTGTCTCCTTTAGGGGGTGACCATGGAGAAACCTCAGAGGGAAGGAAGCCTGGGCATGTTATCATGTGGGGCTAGAAGTCTGGGAGCTTGCAAGGACAAGAGATGCCCTGGTTACCCACAAAGGGGACAGAGGGCTGATAGCCTGGCCGGCTTGAAGGGTGCCCTGGACCAGAAGAGCATCCCTCTGGCAAGAAGCCCTTTTATGGATCCGGTCCATCCATGAAGGCATGAGCTCTTGGGCCCCTCTCTGCTGGGTGTGGAGGCACCAGCTGTTGACAGCCAGAGGCCTCCTAGCTGGGCTCTCTGAGTGCTACCGGGGCACCACCTGTGAGAGCAAGCACACCAGGAAACCCAGGCTCTTCCTTGAGCTGGAAGACCTTCCCCACTCTCCCTTGCCTGGGACTCCCATGTTGGTGACCCTTGATGTCCCTTGTGAGCCCCTTCTCAGGCACTCGGAAGCCTGGAAGAGGAAGGCAGGGCTCTGATCCTTGCCAAGGTCTGCACACCGGTCCTCCTGAAGAGTTCCGACCTGACTGCCTTGGGCATGGAGTAGTGACTTCTAGAAAGTGTGCAGTCTGGAAAGTAAGAGAGGAATTGAAGGAGGACTATGGGTTTGCCAGAGCTAAGGGACCAAGCAGGAAACAGGGCCTAAATGAAGGAATCTCAAAGGTGGGAGATGAGAGGACCCGGCTTTATTGTGAAGACTGTCACTGAGCATTTGGTCATTTGTCTGTAGAATTCATCCAGCACCAGGCCAATGATTTCCAGTTCTTACAACATGCTGGGTGTTTCCCATGCACTATTCTATTGAATTTTTACAACAAACTTGCAAGGAAGTGGTATCATAGGGCAGACAAAGAATCAGAAGCTCAGAAAGGTTAAGAACATGCCCAAGTTCACAAAGGCAGCTGGAGGCAGAACAGAATTCTCCAGTCCAGGCCTTCAAGCTCCCTCTCATAGCCGTCTGCATAGGTGGTCTCTTACATTTGAGCCTCAGGGGTCTGGGATACATTACAAATGCAAGAGGGTGTTGCAGGGGGCATCTGTTTGGCCCCTAGAGGGGAAGTCCAGTCTAGTGTTAGTCACTCAGTCGTGTCTGACTCTTTGTGACCCCATGGACTGTACCCACTAGTCTCCTCTGTCCATGGAATTCTCCAGGCAAGAATAGCAGAGTGGGTTGCCGTTTCCTTCTCCAGGGGACCTTCCCAACACAGGGATCGAACCTGTGTCTCCTGCATTGCAGGCAGATTCTTCACTGTCTGAGCCACCAGGGAAGCCCCTAGAGGGGACACTAGAGACTATCTGTATTAAAATCTTACAGCCTGGATGTTAATTCTGTTCCCCCCACCCCCACCGCCCACCACACCTCCTGGGGTAGTTGTTGTTATTAGTTAGTCCAGCCTTGCTGCAGGGCCTGTCTTGGAAGAGGCCAGAGGAGCAAGTAATGCCACTAATGAACCTGCTCCCTGCACAGACTCCCACTGACTTTCTGTGCCTTCACTGAAATAATAATGAAAGTGAAAGTCGCTCAGTCCTGTCTGACTCTTTTCAACCTCATGGACTATACAGTCCACGGAATTCTCCAGGCCAGAATACTGGAGTGGGTAGCCTTTCCCTTCTCCAGGGGATCTTCCCAACCCAGGGATCAAACCCAGGTCTCCTGCTTTGCAGGTGAATTCTTTATCAGCTTAGCCATAAGAGAAGCCCAAGAATACTGGAGTGGGTAGCCTATCCCTTCTCCAGGGGATCTTCCCAACCCAGGAATCGAACTGGGGTCTCCTGCATTGCAGGCGGATTCTTTACCGACTGAGCTATCAGGGAAACCAGAAGTAATAATAAGTAGCATCTGTTGATGCTACGATGACATGAGATGAGGATGAGATGGTTGGATGGCATCACCAACTCGATGGACATGAGTCTGAGCAAGCTCCAGGAGTTGGTGATGGACAGGAAGGCCCGGCGTGCTGCAGTCCATGGGGTCGCAAAGAGTTGGACACAACTGAACAACTGAACTAAGCATCTATTGAGCACCTTCTGTGGGACAAACACTGATTTTAGGCAGCCCTCACTTATTTCATTAATCCCCGAAACAACCCAGAAAGTAGATACTCTTATTTTATGCTTGAAGAGACTGAAACCGAGAGAAGGCAAGTAACTTGTCCAAGATGACTTAGCAGTTTTGGGCACAGTTGGTAATTCCAGCTCAGGACTAACTTTCAATGCGTCTGGCAAATGTTTAAGTTCTGCATACATACTGGTTGCTTCCTGGAAAGGAAGAGAAAGGCAAATATGAAGAGTGGTTAGGGTTAATTCTAATTCCTTGTCCACTTCCCTCCAAGGCACCAATGCCACAGCTTCTCTGCCAACTGTCCTAAAGAGAAATTGTTTTGGCTGTCCAGGTTTCTTCCATAAATTGGAGCAGCATCTGGTATTCAAAGAGAGCCAGGCGTTTCAGGAACGCATAACCAAGGGTCCGAATGACTCCTGGATTGAACGACCAGCTGGCGCCAACCCCTCTGGGACTGTCTGTGGACAAAATCTGATCCGCAGACTAGTTATTCATTTGTCCAGATCAGGAGACTGGGGGAAATGGTTCTGTTTACAGATCTCAGAAATGATCTAAATCCCAAGTCAGCACCCCCTTCTTTGGTGTTCCAGTAAAGGTGCTGTTTCCATCTGAGAGCCCTGCACCCTCTCTCAAGCTCATGGGATCCTGGGGAAGCCAGGGCAATGCATCTTTCCAGGCAGGGGCGGGTGGGGGGTGGGGGTGGGGGTGGTTAATGAGCATCTCTGCCTTTGCTTCCTCCACAATCCCTTCTTCAGGATACCTGATTCTAAACCATGCTGAAACGCACTTCTTCCATCAGTTTGTCATCAAAACTCATTCTTGGCAAAAACCAGATGGGACTTAATGCTCTTTATTCGTCCCTCATGCATATGTGTATGTTTTGCTGCAGAAATCAGAACTGATGGATTAGACTATGGGGAGGTGCTGCTGCTACTGAATGTTACATAACATGTAGTATATGCACCTCATATTTTTTCTAAAATCCAAAACATTCTGGAGTCTGGCCCCCACCCCCCACCCCCGTGGGTTCCAGTGGCCTTGTTGTTTTGTAATGCACTGTATTCAAGCAGGAAGGTCATCTCCTGCCCAGGAGGCAGAGGGCTTACTTAAGATTCATCAAGATAGTCTTCTCAACCTTCTGTGGTCAGACTGGGAATTCCACATTGGAATTCCATCACTAAGGGGTTCATGCTTTGCCGTCTTCTCTGTCAGGTGGATAAAACCAGAAGCCACATACACCTTTCTGTGGCTTATCCCTTTTAGATGCTTCCCCTGTGTGAAAATGTAGCTTAAGATACGTGGCTACCTGCAGAGGACCACCAAGCACTAAGGGGGAAGAGGGGACAGGACAGAGGACAGAGGTCTCAGACAAACCGCAGGCCTTGGGTATTGCTGAGGGCCTGCTGGACAGGCAGGGCCGCTGGGGACAGATGTATACACAACGCAGAGCCAGGCCAGGCGGAGGGCCGAGTTCCCCCGAACTCCATTGCGCACCGCTCTGCGCTCCTTAGTGTCCAGAGCGCAGCCGTCTAGTAGCCTTCCGGTGACATAGACCCATTCCTTGACCGGGTTCACTCAGTGCGGTCCGAGTCCAGACCGGGGTGGCGGGGAAGGCCTTGCGTTGGTTCCACAGCTTTCCAGGAGGTGCCAAACCCAGTGGTGGCAAACGTGCGGCTCACTGGGGGCGACGCCACCCGGGGGACTCAGGAGTGGTCGTTTTCTAACAGGCGCGGGCGCCGGTCAGTGTGGGGTTGGAGGGACCGGGGGACAGTCTGAGGCCGCATCGCTCCCATTTTTAGAAGTTCTAGTTATTTACAAATGAGTAAATGCCCAAACAGGGTTCACACAATCAGGGTCAATGTAAAGGTGGGCACTGATCATGCGGTCTTTCCGCAAAGCGCGGGTGACCGCGGAGCCCTATAAGGACCGGCCGCGCGAGTGCGCGGCTGTGCGGCCGGGGCGCCCCCCTTGCTGGATGAGGCTGGACACGCTCCACCGCAGACCCCGGCCGTCCGGGAGCTGCCGGGGCGCTCACTCCGCCACCTGGCGGCGGCGGCGGCGGCGGGAACCGCAGGGGCGCACGGATTTCGCGCCTCCCCCCACCCCTTACCCCCGCGCCCAGGCCTCCCCGCGGCCGAGGCAGCAAAGGGTTAAGCTGTCAGCGGCGCGATGTTAAACAGGTGTCAAAGGCGCCCCATATATCTGCAGATTGAAATCAAATTCTTCGCCGTATAAAAAGATAAATTACCCAGGCGCTGCCGCGCGTCCCACTCATCACGCCAGCGCCAGACGGCAAGCAATTTTTTTTTTTTTAATGTGCTAACGACCTAATCAAGCAATCAAGTCGGAGAAGATTGCAGAGTGACCGGGGCAGCCATCTGCCGGCGAGCCCCGCATTCATTTCCCGCGCCCCCGCGCGTGGAGAGGGAGCTGGGAAGGGAGCTGCCGGGAGGAAGGGGAGGGGGGAAAAATCCTAAACAAATTAACACCCAATTTTCCCCGTCTAATTAGTTAAATGAGGAGTGTTTGGGGTCCCCCGGGGAGGGGGAGCGGCTCGCGGCGCGGTTCGCGCTGCCTCCCCAGCATTAATTAGTGCGGGTCAATGCCGCGGATCCCGGGAGAGCAGCCGCTTTAATTTCCCGTGATATTTCAGTGCCTGAGGCCCATCGATTCAAACAGAAATTAACTTATTTTTCAATCAGCCCAGGGCTGCCCCTGGGGGTGACTCTTCTTTTGCCGCCTCCTGAATAGAGCTGGAGCAATTTTTCATCAAAAGCTGAAACCTCCGCCGCCCGGGGGGCGGGGGGCGGGGGCCCAGAGGGAGGGGCGGGGACCTGGTCCAGGCTAGGGAATGGAAATCGCCCAGGAAACTAATAGATTTTTCCGAACCCGCCTCTGCCCTCCCCTCCCCCCACCCCACCCTCTACTTCTGGGGTGCTTGGGCGTCTCACCACCATCATCATCCCCCAGGAGTCAGAGCCTGTGGAGCGGCTGTGAGGGGAACACGAGGGGGCCACCGGGACCCCAGGTCCTTCCTGCGTGCACCCATCTCCCATGGGCTCTTCACCAGCTTGAGGGACAGTGCAGCTGGCCCTGGCCCTGACGCCTGTCAGCTGCCGGAAACTTCAGGAAAGCTGCTTGGGGGGACCAAGACATTTCTCCCTCCTCCAAGCATGGCCGGGACCTGGGGATCGCCTCCAAAAACCCGGATGGGGTGTCGCTGATAGATCCAGCGAACCCCATGCTCATTCCCACCCTGCAGCAGGCAACTTTGGGCCAGAGAAGCGACCGCTAGCGGTTGTCTCTCACCGCGGTCTTCTAGGTCCCCACCTTTACCTGCTCTACTCTTCACACCGAAGAATTTTATCTTCCCTCCCTGACTGAGGTATGGCTGCCCAGCTCCTCCAACGATCACTCAGGGTTAAAGTCCAAACCTGTGGAAAGTGGGTGAGCGGAGGCCCCACAGGGATTGACCAGGACAGGGCAGAGAAGGGAGGCTGACTCAGGCCCCCTCCGAGGATCCCCTGCCTGGGGCTCTGGGTAGGTTGAAGCTTCCTGACACCTGGATGAAATGCCTTCTGCTGCCTGAGTCCGCACTCACCTCGCCTGCCTGGGACTGCCCTGGCCTCTGGAGTTCTGGTGTGGAGGAAGAGCCTGAACCAAAGGCATTGCTAATTCATCCCCTGAAAAGGACTCTGTCCCTCTGCAAGTCAGACAGGAATGCTGGAGGTGTGAACCCTTGCATGAGAGCTATGAGGCTCAGGTTTCTCAGCGGCAAACTGAGGACCACATGGGAACTGCCCAGCTGCAAGACCCAGTCCAGGAGGCATCCTATTGCATCACCCTAAACTGCTTTGATTGAAAAAAAAAAATCATTTTGCCCATCATATTCTCGCAGAACTTGTATCTCACTCTGAACACCCTGAACCAAGAGGAACCCCAGGGGTACCGAGGGGTGGGTGAGCTTAAGTAAGGATGCCCTTGCTTGGAGAAACCAAAGTCACCAGGTAATGGGGTCACTGGCAATCAAAGAGGTGTGGCCCTTAACTCCAGGCAGACACGGGTGTGGGTGTGTGTGTGGGGTGCTGGCCTCTGCCTCATAGAGGACGCCCCTAACCTGTTCCTCTGCACTAGCAGGTCTGGTTCCAGAACCGCAGAGCCAAGTGGAGGAAGCGGGAAAAGTGCTGGGGCCGAAGCAGCGTCATGGCTGAGTATGGACTCTACGGGGCCATGGTGCGCCACTCCATTCCCCTGCCAGAGTCCATCCTCAAGTCTGCCAAGGATGGCATCATGGACTCCTGCGCCCCGTGGCTGCTGGGTAAGAGCCCACACCCTCCCTGGGGGTCCTGCCCCTGGGGTGAGGGGAGCGGGCTCCCGAGGACGGGACAGAGCCCTGGGGCAGGAATGCCTGGTGGCCACAGCAGCCTGGGGGGAGAGAGGCCCCAGGAAGCTGGCCTCCCAGTCTCCCTTGGCAGGGGGGCCTCCGAGGGCAGGCTGCACCCAGGGCTGGGTGTCTGCCCCTCGGTGCCTAGGACTCTCATTCTGTGGGTTCTGTCGCTCTGTGAGGAGGGGATGGCTATTGCCCCAGGGGATGTATCCTATTCCCTTGCCAGAGCTGGGGCTGTGGTGAATGAAATAGCCCCTCTTGGGGGCCCCGAGGTCCCTTTGGCCACCATTCTGGCTTTGCCCAAAGGACTTCTTCCCCCTAAATCTCCCCACCTGCCAGTTTGTCTGGGGTTCGGAGATCTGGTATCCCAGAGGGAGGGCGGAGGAAGCAAGTGCTGTGCTGGTGAAGGGACAGACAGGATCCCCGGGGTCGCGGGGGCCAGGAGCCCAGGGACATGGCCTGGAGGAGCCCTCTGCCGGGCCTGGTGGTCCGCCGCAGCCTCTGCCCCCACCCCCCGGGACGCACGTGACATTGGTGTGTGTAGTAAGGCTTTCTGCTCGTCCTTAATTCTGGCCTCTCTCTATCTTTGCCGTTTTTTCAGTTCAAGATGGCTTTCCCAGGCGCTTTTCTAAACCCGAATACCAACAATTCTTTTTAGGGATGCACAAAAAGTCGCTGGAGGCGGCAGCCGAGTCAGGGAGGAAGCCCGAGGCGGAGCGCCAGGCGCTGCCCAAGCTCGACAAGACGGAGCCTGAGGAGCGGGGTTCCGAGCCCCCCGCTGCCATGTCCCAGGAGGAACTGAGGGAAAACAGCATCGCCGCGCTCCGAGCCAGAGCGCAGGAGCACAGCACCAAGATGCTGGGGACTGTGTCCGGCCCTGACGGCCTGGCCCGCAGCGCCGAGGAGCCGGAGCGAGAGGAGGCCGCGGACGAAGACAGGCCGGCGGAGAGGCTGAGTCCAGCGCGGCTCGAGGACGTGGCTTAGGCCAAGGGTGCGCGCAGACGCCGGAGCCCCAGGACTCTGCTCTTCTCGGGGGCCTGTGGTGTTGGGAGGTGTTCTCCCAGGCAAGGCCCGGGCTCCGCAGGCCCTCCATGCACCACCCCCCGGGGACTCCAGGCACAGCTCCGTTGTGGCTGAGGCTTTGGGCCACGCTGAGACATCCCTACCTGGTTCTGACCTGTCCCGCACCTTTCTCATCCTCACATCCCTGACTCAGAAGCCTTCTTGCTGCCCCAGACCACCCCCTCAGGCTGCTTCCACTCAGTTCTTGGGCTACTTTCACTGTCTGAATCCACCTCTGGTCTCTTGCTCCAAAGCGCCCTCCTTCCCAGCTCTGTACCCACCGGTGGATTCTGTTCTGCCCAGACCCAAAGCCCTCAGCTGCAAGTACTGCCACTGCGGCCCCAGGGATGGAGAACCTGCTCTCCACGCTGGTGTCCGGAGCACCCCAGGCCCCCAGCAGAACTCTGCTCCCCCCTTCCGCAGTGTGGGTATCCTGTCCTGCCAGCCTCCGGGCACAACCTCTGCCCACCCCCACCACTGGGGCCCAGGTTCCAGATTATACTTGGAAAGCCTCGGCCTTGGGCCCCTCAGCCAGCCTTCACGTCATGCCCTTCAGAGTCAGCGTCGGACACCCGCCCTCCACACCCAGCCTGTCCCACTGTTCCTCCCTGCATAGATGCCAGGGTCACAGGGGAGCTGTGTACAGTACCTGCAGTGAGGCCAGGGTGGGCCCTGCAGCCAGGGGGCACCTCTCACAGGTGCTCTAGCTATTGCCCCTTTGGGAAGCCAAATCCTCCAGCTGGGACCCTTGGGTATGTGTTCTGGAACATCCTAACCTCTGATACCCTGCCTGTGACCCTGACTTGCTGTGCAAGGCATCCTTCCCCTAGAGCTTCTTGCAAATTACTGGCTTGCTTGTGCCCTGCCTTGGAGCCACCCAATCCAGCTGTAAAATGAACACACAGGAAACCACAGATCTTGACTCAACTTGATCCAGGTCATTTCTGGAGTGGGCCTGGGGCTATAAATAGACATCATGAGTTGATCACAAGAAGGGCGTGAGAAAAGCTGAAAGGAGAGTAGAGGAGGAGCCAGTGTTAGACCCAAACTATAGGCACACACACCTTCAGGCCAGATGTGAGCCGCGGAGCGTGTTCTCTAGAGTCAAGCAGTGATGGTGTTGGAAGAGGGGATGGGGGTTTCTTCCTGTCTGCTGATGGGGGGACTCATCCATACTGATGGCATCTTTGCAGTGGTCCCTTCCACCCCCAGGCCAGACACATCCCTCTCCCATGGATTTTTCTCTATCATCCCACCCACCTTTGCAGGGAATCCCTTGCAAGAGAAAGGCCTGAGACAGTGAGTTGGGATTTTAATTTCATATCAGAAGTTGATTTCTTATTCATTCCGTTCTTGGACCTTTCCCCCAGTTCTTCTTGTCTTTGTCTCCCTTTGGTTTGAAGAGTTAGATGGTAGCCCCTGGTGTGTAAATAATGTACATAGAGTCAACAGAAAGAAACTTGATATTGAAGTGTTTGAAATATGGAACTGTAATAACTTCTAGGTATTCCAAACCTGTGATTTCTGTGCCATTTTCTGTAAAGATACAAATAAGAATAAAATTGATGTAAAAACAGCAGAGGAGGGATTCAGGAGTCCTCTGTGGATGAGCAATAGTGTCTGTGTGTATGAGTGGTATAAAAAGTATTGGGTTGGCCAGAATGTTCGTTCAAACCCTGACCAAACATTTTAGCCTACCCAATAAATTGATGAAGTCAAGTTTAGGTCAAAATGACTAGATTCCTATTTTTAAAAAACTACTACTGTAGAGGCACGGTGGCCTGCCTTTCTCCACTAAGCCAACATCACCATTTGTCACTGCAATATGGGACCCTCCTCCATTGCAGGCATAACTGGAATATCCCAGCCAGTGAGCCCCTAAATTATTACCTATGACTCTTCCCTGTTCCCCACACAACAGATTACATTGACCTTTCCCTCTGTTCCTTACTTACAAACAGCCCTAGTTCCTTCACATCTCAGGTGAGGCCCACAGCCCACCTTGGCCCGCAAGAGCACTGAGACCTTTCCTTTTGTGTACACACATGCGCTTGAATATCTCACCTACAACTCAAACACTAAAACAACAATGAATGGAAAAGGCAGAGGCATCTGCAACTGAAAGTCAGATAAACGTAGGCTAAATCCCTGGAGAGGAGAGGCGGAGTAAACAAGGGAAACAGCAAGGGGGAGAGTGCCTGAGATGGCTTGCAGACACCTGTGCCCCGCTGTTCATCCGGATGATGTGTTGGGTGGAACTACAGGATGAGAGACCAGAGGGAGCAGACTTGGTTTACAGTTGAGCTTTTGGCTCAAGAAATCTTATAAGATTGTTTCAGATTGGCTCAGATGTGCAACTCCCCCCTCGGAAGAGGTTTTCCTGGCAGCCCATCATCAAACCAGAATGACAGGGGGTGAGCGGTCCCTGCACCCGACTGGGCCCAGGTACAACCACCCACCCTGAATCTGGAGCCTGGGGGGCACACGGGGGAGATCTCTGACTTTCATGTGCTGAAGGGAATGGCCAAGAGCCTGGCTTCAAATGCTGCCCACCCAGGGCTCCCCTTGGCACTCCCTTTCGAGACTCACTGCCACCCTAACTCTAGGTAAGCCTGCCCTCGTGACACCCACCCCCCACATTCCTGCAGATGCACTTCTTCTCATCTTTCCAGACCCTCCAGGCAGAGTCTACTACCTGCTCTCTCACATAACACTTGCAACAGTCAGTCCTCCACTACGGCATTCGATGCACTGTGCTGTCATTTTTTTTTTAAGCTTCAAAAAATTTTTTTATTGTGAAAAGTTTAAGCCATGACAAGCCCCGAAGCACCAGAATTAAGAAGATAATTTTTTTACACATAATTTTTTATACACATGCTTTTCATACAATAGTGAAAAAGTGAAAGTCGCTCAGTCGTGTCTGACTCTTTGTGACCCCATGGACTGTATAGTCCATGGAATTCTCTAGGCCAGAATACTGGAGTGGGTATAGCCTTTCCCTTCTCCAGGGGAGGCTCCCAACCCAAGGATTGAACCCAGGTCTCCTGAATTGCAGGTGGATTCTTTAGCAACTGCGCTATGAGGGAAGCCCTTTTA